>NC_065517.1:22742773-22952913 GCF_006386435.1 Epinephelus moara | reverse complement strand
AACAATGTTACCAGCCGTGCTAAACACCCTCTCTGATGGCATGCTTGTTGCCGGTATGCACAGATATTTCTGTGCCATGTTGGACATGAGTGGGCTCGCAAAGCACGCTGCATTTTTTTGCTGCATTCATGTGGTGTCAGGAGATCCGAGTTGCCGAGTTGTTTTTCTGACATGAGGTGGTGTTCATGTGAATTATCCCATTCTGAAAGTCATTTTTCGATTCTTTCCGACATCACATGAATGCAACATCCCCCCTCTTTTTTTTTCTCCGCCACACACACAACTACCGAATATATCGGCAACCGCCGGTTGATGGGCTGACGGTGGCCGGTTGGAAATTTTTAACATATCGCCCAACCCTACTGTTCACTGTCTGACCTCAAATACGTCATAAACCAGTAGTTAAATTTAATTGAGCACAGTGCAGCAGCCAAATCAATATAAAAGTAATTTTATTATCTCCATTAATAAAAGATTAATGTGATTTTAATATCTATAAATTACTGAGTTTTATTTTTGTCTTCAGTCACAGCTCACTGACAGCTACGAGTCTGTAATGATCTGCTAGACAATCATGTTCCAAAACAAAGAAAAAATTTTAACGGTGCATGAAACACCAGCATTCAGCTATGACAGAACACAGCCTGATGGTGTGTTTGGTTATGATTATGATTATGGGATGCTCCCTTAATGGTCGGTCAGGCTGCCTGCACTGATCCTTATGGTGATCCAAAGCATTACCTGCAAGGGCACACTTGAGAACAGGTAGTGTCTCATCGCCCAGAGGGAAGAGATCGCCATCCATAGAGCTTGATTCAACCACACAGACAGCAGAAATGTTCAAGTCAGTGAGAGCTGTTCATTATAATGTGTCACAAATAAAATATGGACATAAAAGCAGATTGATTCAGACATTCCAGTGTAGAAATAAAAGGCATCCACTGTCACTGAACAGTGCTGTAACTCCTTCAGCTCAGTTATAAATGTGAGCGTAACAGAAGCTTCTCTCTGTGTTTTTCCTTCAGTAATGTCGTGGAGAAGTGTGTGATCCACTCCTCGCGTGCAGAGAGAGCTCTGCTGATAGATGAAGTGTGCTGCCAGAAAGACGGGCCCCACAGCGCCTTGTACACCATGATGAAGGACCAGTACGCCAACTACGTTGTCCAAAGAATGATCGACATGGCAGAACCTGCTCAGCGCAAAATCATCATGCACAAGGTCGGTAAACTACTGAATATATGTGATCATGCAGATTGGGATAGTGAGAAAGTTCATATTATTTTTAATAAGTGCAACCTAAACAAACAATCTAACACAGTTTTGATAAAGTGTTAGATCTTTTTTGTTAAACCAGAGACAGCCCAGAAATTGCCATCACTAATTCCACCAGACTCCATTTAAATAAACAGCAATTTTAGCGTGTATAAAACCAGCATAGTTTCACATCTAACTGGGTGAATTAAGAGTTTATTTCAGCTGTACCAGAGTTGATAACTGTTGAAACGGTGGAAAGACAAAGAGATGTTTTTGTTTTGTTTTTTGTTTCTGTCTTGAATGAAGTGTGTTTTACAAGGACAAAATTACTGCTTTTTCAAATGGAGCCTGGTGAGTTTGCCGAGAGCGATATTGGGGCTGGTTTCTGGTTGAGCAAAAAGGATCTTACTCTATAAAAAAAGGGCTGTCTCTGTAGAGATCCTTTCCATAATGTTGTCAGACACTCACAATAAAGATCTGAGCTTCTCAGGGGCAAAAACAAACACTTTTAGTGGATGTAAAGTGACAGTGCAAACACCCCCTAAGTGTTTGCAATTCAGCCTGGCTGCTGCTCTCACTCAATACTTCACTATTTTTAAAAAGTGTTCCCAATAGTCACTTGGATACAAAAACAATGAAAAGTAGGGTCCTGGTTGAAAAGCACCCTCAAACTCTGTGTTTTTAAGTTCATTTGACTTGCAAAAAACCACACAGCTGCTCCTCAGCATGGTAGCAGTTACTCTGTTTTTCCCCTCTGCGTAAAAGGATGTGACGTTTTTTGGGCGCTCCCATTAAAAAAATAAAAATAAATTTTTTTTTTAAAAACTGTACCTGTGTGAATGTGTGAGCCAGTGGTGGAAACTATTCTTTTGAAACTTTACTACAAAAAAATAAGTGTAAAACCTGGACATTTTCTCCCGTTTTGTTTTCTCCTACATGTTTTGACTTGGTGAAATTAGATGAAATTCACTTTGAGCTAGGGCTGCAACCAAGAAATTGCCTTTTCATCAATTATTTTGCCAACATTGGACATAAAATGTAAGAAAAGTTGAGAAATGTCCATCATTTGAGAGCCCAAGGTGTTCAAATATCTTGGGGGGTTTTTTGCCAACAAAAAAATAAATAAATTTAATTTACCATCAAAGAAGACTGAAAAAAATAACAAACACATTTTAGAAGCTGGAATCAGTGAATCTTTGGATTTTTGTTGCAAAAAATGACTTTAATTATCAAAATTGTCATCAGTTGAATGACTTCGCTGACCTCTGCCGTCTCTCCTTCCTCAGATCCGGCCTCACATCGCCACTTTACGCAAGTACACCTATGGGAAGCACATTCTGGCCAAGCTGGAAAAGTACTACATGAAGAGCGGATCTGAACTGGGTCCCATCGGCGGCCCCACGAACGGCCTCATGTAGTCACATCAACACCGTGAGTCCCCTGGAGAAGTGGAGAGGAGTAGGAGCCCCAAACCCCCCCCCCTCACCCCCTCAGTCCCTGTTCTGTGAGAGATGCTCCTTAGCCATAGGGGTTAGCCTTTTGACACCCTCTGATATCCCATTTTTGGGGGGAATTACCAAAAAAAAGAGAAAAGAAAAAGACAACTTCACCTAAGAACGCTGTGACAACTGACCCCTGCCACTCTGCCACCCCTGGTGCAGGTCCCCAGCGTGGCCCCCCCCCGCCCCCACCCCCAGGGGACGCACAGTCAGCAGGCCGTTTCGTTTTTGTTTTCTTTCCTGGGTAAAGCACAAACCCATTGTTAATGATGTAATTGATGTATTTGACTGGTTTTCATATTATCTTGTACATTTAGTTTTTTACCTTGTAAATTCTCTGTAGAAAAAAAAACACAACTTATACACATTTGCTGAAATTTACAATTCCTACAATTTAACACCAGCAAGTGATTTTCTAAGGCTAAACTGAGTGATCCTTTTAAAAGAAACAATTCCATTTGTTTTTGTAACCAGACTTATTATGTCAGCTGTTCTAATTAAGTCCAGGCAATTGAATATAATATTTGTATATTATTATTATTATTATTATTATTATTATTATCCCATGCACAGTTTAAAAATGTTTTCCCATGCCAAAGCAGCTGATGGATTAGTTTTCAAACAGCACCACATAGTACGGATGGATACGCACCCCTCCGTCCACAGGTGAGTACTATGCGTCCTGTGCCACAGTCACCCAGAGGTCCTCACGACCCGTTTGCGAGCTCGGCTTTGGGGATTGGTGCTTTAGTGTAGGGTGGTGTTTTTCCAGTGGTGGCTTATTATTCTCGCCTCCTTTTTCCAGGCTAATTGCGAGGGGGGGGGGGGGGGGATGGCGTGTGTGTTTACCCCAGCAGCTTGTCGTCTGCCTGATGTAATTATCTGAACAGTTTCGGTACTAAAAACATGACAGACTGACCAACCTGAGCTGCTGCATCCTCTGAGCCCCATTTGAGCCGTCTGTCCCTCATCCAGGTGATCACTCGGGGGGGTTATGCAAGATTTAAAAAAGAAAAAAGAAGCTACCATTAACTTATAGAAGCAGAGCATGAGGTTTGGTTGTACAGTGGGTGTGTAACCTGGTATAATCTTAACATGAAATGACCGTAGTGGGGAGGGGGGGAGCTTTTTTTCGTGGGGATAGTGGGGTGGGAGCGGGGTTATGTGTTGGCATGCTGTGACAGGTTTTAATCCTTGGAATGATTTTTTCTTTATCATGTTTTCGTGTAACATCTTATCTGTCTTGTACTTTGAGATGAACACTGCCCTAGAGACGGTATCTTTATGTACTGAATAATCATCTCTTGCGTAGAAGTAGTTTAGCGACGTATAGCATCTTTATGTACGAGTAAAATTGTTGCTTTTGGGTTCGGGGGGCTTGCAGCGATGATGGGACCCCCACCGCCTGAAGGTCAGAGTAGTCCCAAAAAAAAAAAGCAAACGTGTCATGGAGCTTATCCCGGTTTTGTACATCTGAGGTGAAATGAGCTAGAAGTAGTGGGATAAGAAAGGGATGTTGAAGGAACCTTTTTTTTTTTAATGGTTCTGTTTTTGTTTTTTAAAACTTTATTTTCCATTTGGTTGGGTATGCAAGTGCATTGGTGGAGGCCGGTGGGGCCATCAAAAGCTATACAATTCACCTGTAATGCTCGTAGTGACGGCTTCTTTGCTTCATATGAATAATTGTAGAATACATGTAGTATATGTGCAGTTAATAAGTGTAAGATTATTAGTTTAATTGAGAAAAAAATACGTCTAGTCGTGGTGTTTGACAGGCCTTGCTCTAAAAATTTGTAGTGATGCTTTTATTTCGTCTGTACAGTTGTACATTTGTAAACGTTTATGCTGTAAATGGGATGTCTTTTACACTTTTTGGGGAGAAAAAGGCAAAAATGTGCATTTTGATGTGTGTATATTCATCACTCCTTTCCCCTTGAATATAATGTATACAGTTTTATTTGATCAAGTGTTATTTTAAAGGAAAAAAAAAACTTTACGGCTTCACAATCTGGCATGTTTTTTTTTTTTTGTTTTTAATCTGTTATGGGAAAGGCCAGCCTCTATTTGTACTGGAGCTGTAACATCCACTGTTGATAGTCTTTCTGAAGTGACAGTTTAAAAAGAAGAAGGATTAAAAAAAAAAAAAACACACTCTACTAAAAACTGAGGCTGCATTTAGTCCTCTCTGCTACCATGGAAACTTCACAGGATATGACAAGAATTATTTTTGTACAGAAGAGTGCTGTATTTTGGAACAGCTTCTACCTTGTAAGCAAAAGCAATGTAAAATATTGTCAATTATATAAATATGAACATATGAGTTTTGTCACACTGTCAAAGTCATGTACATTTTCAGGTGGCCTTATGTACATTTCCAGATGTTAGATGAAGAAAACAAACTCATTTTTGGAAGCAGAATTGTGACTATGTATGATTAAACTGTTCTTCTAACATTTGACCAGCATTGTTTTGGTTTTTCTCAGGTGTGTTGAGCTGTTTTTTAGGCGGTGATTTGCATTGTCGTCGCCCCTCTGTGCGGAGTTGCATGTTCTTCCCATGTCAGTGTGGGTTTTCTCCGGGTACTCCGGCTTCCTCCCACAGTCCAAAGACATGCAGGTTGGGGACTAGGTTAATTGGTGACTCTAAATTGTCCGTTGGTGTGAATGTGAGTGTGAATGGTTGTCTCTCTCTATGTGTCAGCCCTGTGATAGTCTGGTGACCTGTCCAGGGTGTACCCTGCCTCTCACCCAATATCAGCTGGAATAGGCTCCAGCCCTCCTGTGACCCAAAAAAGATAAGCAGTTACAGAAAATGAAATTTTTATTTCCAGAAGCTTGAGTTTCTCCTAACAGTAGTCTGTGTCCAAGATGAGGAAAGGGTCGCTTTACATCTTTGAACTGGCGCAAAGGTTTATTCCTCTAAACCAGGGGTGTCAAACTCATTTGATCTCCTACACATGCATGTGTAAAGAGAATACACTAAGGATTTATAGAGTTTAAACATTGTGCAGGAGAGGTTGGAAACCAAAAATAGCTTATGAAAGTACCTCGATTATAGAAAACAGGTGTTGCACTCTGGCTCCAAACGCTTTTTTTTTTATTTTGATGACGTTTCAACCTTTGGACCTTCTTCAAGATCAACAAAGAAGGTCCAAAGGCTGAAATGTCTTCAAGATAAGACACACTTACGGAGCCAGAGTGTGCGACACTTGTTTTCTACAATCAAGTCAACTGCCAGTGATCAGCACCTCATTATAATTCTTGGAGTGTGGTATTTTTATATTTTGAATTATGAAGGCAATTCCCCTGTTTAAATAACAATCATACATTAAAGAAAAATATAAAAACAGAGATTGCATAACTGGTCAAAGTTTCAAGGCAGACGACCTCTGCCTGAGGATCTGAAACTACGTAAAGGTTCATAAGGGACGATCAGGTCTGAAATGTAATCTGGAGCCATGAAGAGCCTGAAAAGTAATCAATAAGATTTAAAACTCAATCCTGAAACAAACAGGGAGTCAGTGTAAAGAAGCTGAAACTGTTCAACTTCAACAACCTGGAACCTGACACCTCTTGGCCTTCATGGGTGCATCAATGATCCTGTTTACACCTGGTGTAAACATGGGTTTTGAGTGATGTGATCACAAGTGGACAGGGCTAAATACACGTCTAAACTGACAGCCCCCTGAGAAGATGGAGGAAGCCCATGAGCGAAAGAAGACCAAATACCTTGCGCTGTCAGAGGCCTGTAGAGAGGGTGGGTGGTTGGAGGGCCCGCTGTGAGCCAATCGAGGCGGCTGCACGGGTTTCCCAGGGCCATCTGTCTCAGCCTCAAGGTGGCTGTGGATCAAGAGGGCAGATCCATGGTGTAGCATGCTGCTTGGACACAAAGCGGGGACTGATGACACCTGGCTGGGTCGCCCAGGTGAGGGTGTCTGATGACCTGAGACCTGCAACACCCTATGACCCTGGGTTCATCACTGATGATGGGTCCAGGTGTTGCAAATAACTATTTTTGATTTTATTTTATCATCAGTTATTTATTTACATATTTATTTTGAATTAATTGTGTACCTGCTTCATCATTTTTCATTTATTTTTATTTTATTTTTTATTTATTTATTTTTTTTTATTTTTTTTTTTAAATTTATTTATCATTACTTTGTTGGATAAAATTTGGCTACAAGAAAGCGCTGTGTTCAGGCGCCCTGTGTAAACCATAGACTGTAAGTATAATGCACATAGCCACCGTGACGTCACCCATTGGTTTGTGGCATAGGTGTGAGCACGTGCCAGCATCTGAAGTTCACAGCTGAACGTGCTGTATTAGTGGGCGGGGCTTCAGCCAGGCAGAGGCTCGAGGTTCAATCGAAACACCTGCGGAAGACCTGAGAGGAGGAAGAGGAGCAAATAAACTGGACAGCAGCTCCACTGAAAGATGAGGATACCTCTGACAGCCTCGTTATTATTAACCCTGGGGTTAATACTTCCCGTACATATGTCGGTAAGTTGTTCTTTTAAACCTGTAAGACACTTTTTTAACAACAGACGTTACGTCAGTCTCGTGCTCACCTTTCTCACTTCCTGAAGTTAGTCTGTGGTTATCACTGTACCAAGATGTTTGTTTCACGAGCTTATTGTTTTCTAAGGGTTCAGTTGAATTAAAATAGTTACATTTTTGATTAAATTAATTTTAATTTAATGTTCTATGTACACGTTACTGAAATTTATTTTATACTAGTCGAATTTGTTTGTTTATTCATGTCAATTTTATTCCAATAATGTCATTTTAACACTTATTAAAAACGTGTTGGTGTCACAGGGATTATTTCCGTCCTTAAACTCAGTTCCAGATAAAATAGGTCCCTGTACGCAGAGAATTTGAGATATTATTAATAATAGTAACCAAAATCAGTGTTTGAGCAGAGAACATCACACTTCCCATTTTGTGGATTTTACACCTCTTACCATATGACATATGGGGCTTAGTGGGAATTATCTATATTTACAGGGCAGAAAATGAATTGAATACATATATTTTCACCATTAAATGTCTTTCATTACAGCCCTGCTGGCTCTGGTGATGGTATTTGAAGTAGAAATGACAAAGTATAAATATACAAATATATAAATTCAGAATTGTTCTTAGATTAAAGTATATCAATGACAGTAGTTCCAGTTGGATGTACTTAAAGTATCAAAAATAGAAGTACTCATCTGGCAGAAAGTCCCTGTTATTACTTTATTTATTATTGTGTGTGTCATTGTGTTATTACTGATGCGGCATTTGAATTTATTATCAAATTATGTAACAAATTGTATAGAAGTTCATCTATAAAAGTGCACCATAATTTTAAGTTTATCACATTGTGTGTGAAATTATAATCCACAAATTAACCAGTAACTACAGCTGTCAAATGATCGCAGAGTAAAAAGTACAGTATTTCCAATGGTGGGAAAAGTACTTAAGTTACTTAACGAAAAGTAGCACTACCATGTAAAAATACTCTATTACAATTTAAAAATGTCCTGCATTCAAAATTGTTCTTAGACTAAATTATACCAGTGAAAATATTACAAGTTCAGTGTACTTAAAGTATCAAAAGTAGAAGTACTCATCAACTAGAATCTCCCTGTTCTTACTTTATTTATTATTGTGTCATTGTATTATTACTGATGCATTTATGTATGAGCAGCATTTGACTTTATTATCCATTATATCCATATTATAAATTAAAAGGCAGTTGCATAGTTTAATCTATTACAGTGCACCATATCTATCATATTGTGTGTACAATTACAGTCCACAAAGTAACAGGTAACTACAGCTGTCAAATAATCATAGAGTAGACAGTACAGTATTTCCAATGGTTGGAAAACTACTAAAGATACTGAACTAAAAGTAGCACCACAGTGTGAAAATACTCTATTACAGGGGTGTCAAACGTACAGCCCAGCGGCCAGATGCACTTATGAAGGCTGAGAGGTTTCAGGGGAAATTAAAACAGTGAGTAGATACTTAATGTAAAATTCTGCCTCAGAGGCTTTTCCACCCTGACCAGAGGACAGCTCTCTGACATAATAATAAATACTTTCTGCTGTCAGATTTAAAGCTATTGAACATTGTGCAAAATATTGACAACCAGCAGCTTCAGTACAAAACAATCTGTATCAGACTTGTGTCTTAAAACAATGTTAGTGGAACCCTGCTGCTGAGGTGCTGCCAAAACTACAGATTGTAAATGATTTGTAAGGCGGGTGATGACTTCACTTCCTTCTTCAAAATTTCCCATTGACTGAATGTGGAAAAACTGAAACACACTGGTGAATTTGCATGTAATTTTTCTGTGAAAGATTCAGAATGAATGTCTTTACACTAAAAAAGGGGGTTGCAATTTGTAGGTTATTATGCAGTGGTTTCACAGGTTCAGCCCACTTGGGATCAGATTGACTCATAAAATGAGTTTGACACTCCTGCTATATTACAAGTAAAAGTCCTGCATTTCACATGGTAAGAAAAAGAACAGAAGTATTATTGGGAAAATGCACAAAAGTAAAAGTATTTACTGTGCATGAAAGTTGCCTCCGTTGATGTTAAACTGCCATGCAATAAATCCCATTTGACAGAGTACCTTAAAAATAAATGGGCGATTTCAAGGTAGGAATGGTAAGTTAATGCAGCTTTCAATGGAAGTGCACTAATTCATGTACGTGGAGAACACACGCTACAGGAGAGGCTCCCAAGTGCTGGAGATTGTGCAGGAGCCAGGATGCAAATCACTGACAGAGTGCCCTGTAATGAGGAAGTTACTGTCAAACTGGACCACGCCACACCCTGTTTGGAATTGACAAATTATTATTGTTTTTATTTTTAATTCTCTTTTTACTGGGGCAAAGGACTTGTTTCTTATCAGACACTTTTCTGTCTCATTTACACTTTTTATTTATATCAAAACAAAAACAAATGATCAACCACAATAGTAAAGTAAAGGGTACTGTACTATACTATACTTTAATCCCTTACATCCACATGGGCATATCCTCGCTTATTTGTTCTTCTGTGTCACATGTTCCACTGTCTATACCTCTTCCATCATTTTAGATCAAAAAGCAAAGAAAGAAACGGAAACAAAGGAAAAAAGGCAACAAAAAAATACTAAAATAAGTAAAAATGAGCTAATAAAACTGAATCAATACATACAAAATAAATAAATAAAATAAATAAAAATGAAAATGTATCTCTGTCCTTTTCCTCCTCCCCTCACGCTCAACACTTGCAAACAAGTTATAGAATATTTCAAACATCTCTGGCAATGAACCAAGGTATTCTTCAGTTTACACAGTCTCTCAAAAGAAGTCCGACCTGCTTGGCGACATGTACTCAGTCTGGTTTTTTCAAAATCTATAAAATGTATCCAGCTCCAATCTGGAAGAGAAGGTCAACTCCTCCATCACATATATATACATCACATATTACATCCTCTCAGTCCTTAATCATAGGTGCCTCTGTCTGGTGATAGCTTTTTTACTTGATATTAACATAATCTTTAACATATATTTATCTCTGATTCTTGTAAGACCTATATTCACTTTCCCTAAATATAATATCTCAAATGCAAATGGAAATTTTACCCTCAGTATTTTTTCCATACTTTTCTTTAGCTCCAACCAGTACAGGCTAATGGAGGGGCAGCCCCAAAACATGAAAGGAATTGACAGATTAATAGATCCCTTAAAGGATGCCTGGTCTGCTAAGCAACTTAAAAATAATGTACTGGAGTGTCTCCCAGTTTGATAATGTATACATTATGTTATACATCCCTTCTTCACAATGTAAAATAGTTGAAGAAAACTTTATAGGGTACACAGCGTTTAAAAAAGGATAATGAGGAAAGTTGGTCTCAAGTCATGCTGTGTAAACTGCTGTAAACACACAATACTCTTTGTACCTGCAAGTATATATATACTGTATCTTTTTTTTTTTAATTGGTTGTCCACTTGCAATCAGACCTTTATACCAACAAAAATTGTCATGCAATGTATTGTATTATTGCGTGAATAATACAGGTGCTTTAGGGTGTTTTCACACCTGGTCCTTTTCAGCCCTCTAAACAGACTCAGAGCGGTGACTCAGCATTTTCTGCGCATATGTGAACACTGCAAGAGAACTCAGACCGCTGAAGTTCGGTTCGCTTCAAGTCCACGGTGCGGTTCACTTAACCTGTGCATTGTGAACACGAAGCGCTCCAGATTCGGTTTGCTCTTTGCCGTTTTATTTAGCCCTCTAAATCACATGCTACTGCACTGGGACACTTGAAAAATCAGACGAAACCATGTCGGCGTGTAACGCTTGCAAGGACGCAGGACGAGGAGTAGTTTGGTCCACGGAAGATGCTGCACGTCTCCAGATGTGGACTGTAGAATACATCAAACAGTGACAGTCTACAGCACAGACACGCTAAGGGTTTCCTCCAGTTTTAAGGTCATCTGAAAGCAAGGGGCTTCGTAACCACACTGCAGTGCCACGTCAAAGTAAAAACAATAAACTATGTCAATATATGTTCTCTAGCCTATAGTGTGAACAGGAAGAGGACTGAGGCTCCATCAGAGCCGAAGTTGACCAGAATGAGAGTCTTCTTTCTAAAGAACTGACAATGTGACCACAAAAAGTCCCTTTTCTGTTGGTCCACTTTTTGGTGCACTTTAAGAGGACTGAGTTCAGTTTGTTTAAAAAGGACTATATGTGAAAACATCCTTGGTATGCAAACGATGGGAGCAACAAACCAATTAGAGGCATTTCTCAAAAAAAAGTAGCATATTTGGTGACAGTACGTGTACAAAAATTATGCTCTGTGTGTCAAATTACTCAACACTTTGTTCGACACCTGTTAAATCTACTTTATAATCTTTGTCTTCGTCCCTTGAGATCAACGTCGAGTCAAACACCAGGTTTACCACATCCCTTTAAGCATTAGTGCTGCCTGGTGAGTGTTTCCAGCAGTAAACAGGAAGCACCTCAGGGGCATTTTATCTCCTGTCAGGATTTTCACAGCATGACTCTTGAGATTGTTTTATGCTCACGGAGCCTTAAGGCTTGAGTCATTAGCAGTAAAAACATTTCTGTTCCTCCACCACTCTCCGCCCAATCTCAGTATCACTTAATCACCCCATGTAGGTTTTAAAGCTGTAAAACATTTATAGTTGTTTTTTCATTAAGGATAGCACGTATACGCCTGTTGGTTTCAATGGATGCAGGCTATTTAGACCCCATCAGTGAGTTTAGCTTGTGAATATCCAGTCGAGTTGGTTAGGAAAATATTATTTCAATGGATTGTTTGCTTGAATAGAAATGTTGGTAAGGGCTTCTTAACGTCATGTTGAGCTGCTGTATTCACTGGAGCTGTTAGGGAAGAAACAAACATAAAGGTTCAGCATTCTTTTACTGCTTTGCCAAAAGGGTGGAGTGACTTTACTGTTTATTCCAAGCTATATTCTCTAGTCATTACACTTTATTGGTGATCACAATTGCATCATTATGGGTTTGTCAGCCAGTGTCTTGTCTTACTTCAGTGGGACTTTGTATCTGAGAAGTGATTCATGTCCTGCAGAGGAAGGTACCTTTACAGGCTCCCTTCACCTCTTGACTGTTCTTATATGTCTGACAATAAGACAGGAAACAGTATTGTGCTGTTTTTCATCAGTGGTCTGCATCTTTTTAATATCCTCGTCTTTTTCTCTCCATGAAATTAGCTTCATTCCCCTCCTGAGGACTTGGAGGGATCAGGATATGACCTGGAGGGCTCTGGCTCCGGTTCAGGGGACTGGTCGGAACAAGGTAAGGCAGAGTACCGGAGGTGTGGCCTTTAGTCAGACTTGACTCACCAAATTTCCTTTAGATTTGACCTGACAAAATAAAAAGACTTGCAACTCAGCTTGGACTTTAACACCAAGGACTCATGACTTCACTTGCACAGGAGCCAAGCCCAAAGATAAAAAAAAAACCCATGTTATTTAAAAGGTGTGCCAAGAATCAATTTATTTCCTGTCACTTCCTCAATCAGCTGACGTTATTGCTGTTCATTCCCAGGAAGTTGACACATATTGTAATTCCCCAGATGTGCTTTGTATGAACCAATCCAACCACATTAAATTAAGTTGCAGGAGAGAACTGTGATGAACTAGAGTTGCGTTACTAAATAACAGTTTGAAAAATGATAGATGATGAAGTTCTTGATTAAAAGCTAAACTGTGGTCAACAAAACAATTTGCGGTATGCACAAGGTGTGGGTTGAACTTTACAAACAGAGACTCAACAGTTTCCATCTTCATTTGACTTTTAAAGTGGCACAGGGAACAGTAAGTCAAGGGTAATACTAACATAGTGAGCTTATACTTTGCCAATGTTATTACTCCGGTGTAAAAACGGCTTTCCATTTGGTAAAGAGTGCTTTGCGACTTGTTGGAGACTGGAAACTCAAAGTTTAGGACTTGGGACTTGAGTGCAAAGACTTGACAGTTACTTGTGACTTGCAAAACAATAACCTGGGATCTCATATATAATTTATCCTAGACTAGAAAACATGCCCACATCACACCTAGCCTGGCTTCCCTACACTGGTTACCTGTTGCTCTTAGAATTGATTTTTAGATTTGATTGCTAACTTACAGCCCAGGGAGAAACTTTGACCCATGCTCACAAACATTTTGGAGATGGTGAGGTGGAAGCCTGATTGTAGAAACTGTTGAATATTTTTTGATGTGCACCATTTTTGGCTTTTGTTCATACGTACATTTTAGTATGGATCCCACACATTGTTTATAAATGAGACTCCAGGTCACGTCTCTGCTCAGTACCACACACACTATAAAATGCTGTTGTTCATGTCATTTTTATTTGTTATAATTTAAGAGGAGAATTTAATTTTTTTTTAAAAATGTGATCGTACAACTAAGAAGAGTCTGTATATTTCAGTTCAAATCAATTTTAAAAAATATATACCAAAACGATATTTTTGGCAGATATATAGATGAGGGAAGGTTGTGTTAGGGGAGTACATATTTATTTTGTAACACAGGGTGGTACTGGGATTGTAAATAAACTGGGTTTATTACTTATTTATTTAATTGGGTGGTAAATAGACTGGGGATAGCTGTATATTATTAGTAAATACATTTGTGAATTTGTTGAAATTATATTTGAGTTAAAAGAGGAAACATAAGAAAGGGGTAGAGACATATAAGTTTAACTTCTGCCAACTCCTTTTTGGACAGTGCTATCTTTGTCTTGTTTGTTTTTTAGTATGTTTTTTTGGTTTTTTGGTTCGCAATATAATCATTCATTCATTCATAACATAAACAATATATTTTTATGCTCTCTGTGTCTCCAGGTGAAGCAAAAACCATCAAGGATCAAACCAGCAGCAAAGACGTCAGAATTTCTGCAGTAAAAGCAGGAGGTGGAAACAAGAACACTCTCCATGTACGTTGTTCTCATTAGTCTCACTGTTTCTTCATCTTATAATGTGGTAATGACAGAGCAGGAAATAAAGTTGTGCAACTGTTTCTACTTTTGTCTTCAGCATTCTTCTGCCCAGAACTTTGACAACACGCTCAGAGACAGCGGATCATTTATTGTTTTTGAAAACAGCAAGAGTTTCATGGACAACAAAGAAATCTTTGCCGGTACTTTGCAGTTTGATGCACTGATTTTAACAGAGTGATACACTGTGTGTTTGTGTTCTAACTCAGTCATCTGTGTTTACAGCTGTTATTGCAGGAGGTGTAACAGGGGTGGCTCTTGCTGTTGCACTGGTAGCGCTATTAATCTACATGTGGCAGAAGAAAGATAATGGAGGATATGTTCTGGGCAAGCAGAGGGCTTCACACGAAGATTAGGATAAGGAGTTATTGTTTAATTAAGCACCAATGTTTGTGTTGTAAGGCAGTGGTTCCCAACTGGTGGGTTGCGGTCCAAAAGTGGGTTGCGGGTCCATTCTGAATACACCTCAAGTGACTCATGAACACACTTTATATTGAAGTACAGTGAATTTCTGGCACAGAGCTTTTATTTCAAAGCGCCATTTCCTGCTGTAGAGTGAGTGACTAACGGACAGCTACATGACAGAGACAGCAAACTAGCTCGATGACACACAACACAAGTATGACACTGGATATATTTAACTGTATGGACCTTGAACTAATGACTAAGGTGAAATCTGGACCAGTTGGGAACCACTGTTCTAAGGTGATGCTGCCAGGCCGTTGTAGAAATTACACTTACGCTGGATTTATACTTGTGCGTCAGCTCTATGCAGAGCCTATGCCGTAGCATTTACACTTGCGCGGTGGCGTTTGTGTCACCCTGCAGTTACACCTCCAAAACACGTTGGCGGCGATTTGTGTACTTCACTATAACTCGCAGGATTCACAGACAAAGCACATTTCTGGACACATTTTCCCCACAAATACAACATGCTAATGTTTTTAGCACAAGCCTATG
Organism: Epinephelus moara; assembly: GCF_006386435.1. Lineage (NCBI taxonomy): Eukaryota > Metazoa > Chordata > Actinopteri > Perciformes > Serranidae > Epinephelus > Epinephelus moara. Next base: position 22,937,662 of record NC_065517.1, on the reverse strand, counting down.
GCATTTTGCATTGTATTAATTAGCCTAGCAGCTAGCGACTTTTCCTCTACTCATATGAAGTCAGGGACAACAGCAACATTTAACAAAGGTAACATTACAAAATTTGGCTCCATTACAACTCACAAGGTGCAGCGACAAAACAACTGTCTTATACTAAACATGTTTTCCAAACAAATACAACATGCTAACGTTATTAGCACAAGCCTATGGCATTTTACATTGTATAAATTAGCCTAGCCACTAACAGAGATTTCCTCTGCGCATATGAAGCCAGCATAAATCACACACTACATTTAAAATGCCATTTTTGTGGAGGCTTTATTGTCTTCACAATTGATTGTTTCTTATCTGAAATTAAAGTAAACAAAAGCTTTGTTTCCACTGAGGGAAATAGTTTCAGCTTACAAAAATAGACAGAAGGTCTGTGTCGCCGTGAAATGTAGTTACATTTCTGGGCAGGCTACGGCGCAGGTACGGCGTCAATTTGATGCACAAGTATAAATCCCACTTTATTCTCACGCCTAATTCAAATGTCTGCAGTTGCTCATAATTTATTTATTCACTGTTTATAAAGATTTGAGATTGTTGAGCGTTGTCCTTCACAGGGCTGTAGAAGGTAACACTGAGGTCACATCCTCTGCATTTTAATAGATATATATTTTTGTTACTGTTTAATTTTTTGTGGAAATCAGGTGTAGTCTGCCAAGATAGTGATCAGTGACTAAATGACTTTTATATTAAAATGTATGTCTGGCTTCAGCAGGTGTATATAATTTTATTTGACATGATTGAAAGAAGATGGTAACAGATGTAATATGTGATAAATTATTGATGGTGTACACTTTGCTGTGTTAATGTTTTAAAGTGGTAGCTGTCTTTACTTTTGTGCATATATGTAGCATCTAAATGAAAAAAAAAGACCTAGAGTCACTTTACAAGAGCTGTTTTACACAAAAAATTCTTGATAGCCGTTTTTCATGGAAGACACTTGACACAGTAAGAAAAGCACAGGTGTAAATAATGAGTAACGAAGGCTGAATCTCATCCAGCTGCTTCAGTTTCAGGGTCCGGGTGTTTTCACACTGTCGTGGCTCACTTGGACACTTGAAAAGGGAGATTCATTGTCAATGTCAAACATGTGCTTTTCCTACTATGACAAGTCAAAATGTCTGCTGTGAACATCTGTCCTTTGTTACACCCAGGTGTAACAGGGCATTTCAATGCTGCATTGAAGATACATGACCCCAGTGGTTCTAAAATCCTGTATTAAATAAAAATGACAATGATTATGTTATGCTGATAGGCTGCTATCATGTGACACGCATTATCTCGTCTAGATTTGTGCCATTAAATGACAATTACTATTTTTGTATTCCATAATTGTTAATAAATGAGCTTTATAACATGTTAATCCTGTCTTTTTCATGTTTTATGAGCATATGTGGAGGGTATATACAGTATATATGGTCAGTTTAAACACAAGTATGACAACGAGAAGATATTATGCACATGCTATTGCACTTTTTGTGTTGTACCATAATATATAGTACAGTAAAGTGACTAAGTATTGCAGCGTTTTTTCAGAAATTGGTCTGACATCACAGGTCATCTGTTGACTAGTGCTGCCATGTGGAGAATGTTTATGATCAGAGATGTTCTGAGGTTTGGGGACCTCAGAATTGCATATCTGCTTTTTGCAGATGACGTGGTTTTGTTGGCTTCATCACACTGTGACGTCCAGCATGCACTGGGGCAGTTTGCAGCCAAGTGTAAAGCAGTTGGGATGAGAGTCAGCACCTTCAAGGTCATGGTTCTTTGCTGGAAAACGGTGGGTTGCCCCCTCCAGGTTGGGAGAGAGTTACTGCCTCAAGCAAAGGAGTTCAAGTACCATGGGGTCTTCGTGAGTGTTTATGAGTGAGGGTAAAATGGAGCATGAAAGGGATATGCAGTTTGGTGCAGTGTCTGCGGTGATGCAGGGGCTGCGCTGTCCCAACCCTCACCTATGGTCATGAGCTTTAGGTAGTGACTGAAAGAATGAGATTGCGGATACAAGCTGCCAAAATGAGTTTCCCCCGTGGGGTGGCTGGGCTCAGCCTTGGAGACAGGGTAAGGAGCTCGGACATCCGGCAGGATCTCTGAGTAGAGCTGCTGCTCCTTGGCGTCGAAAGGGGTCCTCTGAGGTGGTTCAGGCATCTGATCAGGATGCCTCCCAGGCGCCTCCTGTTAGAGGTGTTTCAGGCATGTCCCACTGGTAGGAGGCCCCCGGGGCAGACCCAGAACACGCTGGAGGGATAACATATCTCATCTGGCCTGGGAACACCTTGGGGTCCCCCAGGAGGAGCTGGAAAGCGTAGCTGGGGAGAGGGATGTCTGTGGTGCTTTGCTTGGCCTGCTGCCAAGTGGGTAGTACTAAGTTATGTGGTAAAATGCACCATGTAAGCACAACATAAACTGAAACAATAAAACCGTAAACAATGTTTTAGTTGGTGTTGCAGTAGGAGTGGTGCAAACAAATTTGCAAATACTTAAATCACTACAAACTAATTGCCCCATTGTGAACATGTAGCCCGCTGAAGATCTTGTAACCTGACTGCTTTTCCTGGTTGGTAATCCAGCCTTTCTTGTTATATGAACAGCTAATAAGTGGACCTTTTAGTCAAGCTACATATTTTATTTAATTAAGAAATTTTCATTACCTTCCCTTGTCACTTTATTTCATTCAACGCTTTGTCTGCCATTTTTAGTCACTTTATTCATCTGATGTAGTAATTTTATTTTATCTTTTATCTATTATTATATTTAACTTTTATTTTTTCTCTTTAATCTTATTCTATTTAATGTCCTTTAATTTTGTCTTGTGCTGCTGTGATACTTGAATTTACCCTCTGGGGGATCAATAAAGTAAATCTTATCTTAAACATAGCCTGAAGCCTATTGGCTGTGCTTGGTATTCCTCTACGCCCATTGGTTGATTCTCCTGTCAGTCAAAGTCAGCGGTCCCCGCCTCTTCCTGTCCGTCAGAGCGTTTGTTTTTATCCGCGGTGTCGTGCAGGTCGTCAGGGAAGTGGTGGGCGTTCCTCCGCGTTCGTTCGCTAACTGTCGATGCCGAGAAGATTTTTCTCCTGCGCGACCAGCTCTCCTCATGTTTCTTCCTACGTTCGTGGAGGACATGCATCATTTTAAGCCCAGTCGAGACAGATTGTACACCACCAGGTGTTGCGGATGTTGCCACGTCCGGACGGGGACCATCATCCTGGGAACATGGTACATGGTACGTAAAATGGTTGATGGTGGGGGTTAGCGAGCTAATGCTAGCTAGCGCTGCCTACCAACTGTGTTAAGTTCGCTAAAGTAGCGAGTTATATAATGAATGTCAACCAGACTGTGTTAACGCAATGTTTGTTATTATGAATAGTGTTAGCAGCCCCAGTATTAGCTAGTCGCTACTTTTGACCTAGCTAAAACATGCCGAGTTAACATTAACACAACGGTTGCGTTAGCATTAGCCTGCTAGCATTTCAGGGTTGACTAGCTTAGTGTTTGTGTAGATACAACTCCCACAACCTTGAAAATGCGTTTCACATAAGGATACAAAGACAACAAATGTTAGTTACGAGTCTCTGAGTGCGTTATGGAAGTCTAAAATACGTGACATTTTGATCAAACGTTAGCGCAAATTAACCGTCACGGTGCTGACATGCTAACGTAACGGTTGTCATCCTAACAAGCTTGACTATGAAGGGATCCTCAGTCACATGATTTGCTGTGAGCGAGGCATGTCTAACATCTTATTTATGGTGTATACGGTTATTTTGATCATAGTTTTAATTGGAAATCAATATATAAGCACGTTGGAGTATAGTTAACTGTTTGCTAATGTTAGCTTGTCGTCCTCTGCACACATAGCACTCTCATTCAACTCACAGCTGAATTAATCCCCTCTGTGTCCCTTTCCTTTTTTTCACGTCACACAACAGATGTTTCTGGTTTCGCTTGCGTTTCAAAATCCTCTGAGTTGTTTTTTTCCCCCTCAAACCACTTGGCTATACTTAACACATATTAAACACGTGATCCATGTTCCGCTATTTACACAAAATCATTGCTTTCACAGTGATTTAGCACTTTGAAACCTGATGCAACGTTAGGAAGCTGAAAATCAGATACAGCAGCTGGACACAGCGTTACAGTAAGGAGACAGGGGAAGTAAAGAGTTGGTAAATCCTGGAGAAGCTGTTAAAGTGGTGCATGCATTGTTGTGACAGATATAGGCATCAAGTGTGTGCTCAGACTCTGGTTTGCCTAGTGATGCAAAGAGGCTTACATCTGCATACGAGAGGAAATTGTCGGGAATAGTTTGTCTTTTCATCTATGTTTGTTACTTTGGTTTCAAGCCGCTTATCTGTTGCACTAATGATACTTTAATGTTAAGCATTTAAGCTGCTGTTAACAATAGCTGCAAAGAAAGCAAAACACAACAGGCCTTTTTCCACAGAAGACACTTTGACATATCACAGTTGGAAAAACACAGGTGTCAGTAATGATATTAACAATGGCTGGATGTCATTTAGCTGCTTTGATTTCAGGGTCCTGGTGCTGTGCATGCTCGCTCACTGTCACCCTCACTGGGACTCGTCAGTGTCATTAGTAACACCTGTGCTTTTCCTATTGTGACAGGTTAAGATGCCTGCTAAAAACATAAACAAGCCCACACTGTTCATCACTTGCGCTCACTTTAGTAATAACGTTTCAGTCCTCAGACCTTCATCAGGCAAAGTTAAAATTAGGTGTTACACCAAATTCTAACCCAGCCCCTAAATCCTAACCCTTAACCACTCAACAACTTTTAGCAGGTACTGCAGCTGCCCTTAAAAAGTATGTTCTGTTGCATGCAGTATGAACACAATCTGGACATACTACTTTACCACAACATTACGACCTGAACTTTGAGCCTCTTGCTTTTATATCTGTTACCTTGGAGATAAACGGCACTCACCAAATTCGCCAGAGACAAAGATCAACCCAGAGAGCTCTGCTGTTGTTACATGGCATTTTCTGTAGTTTAACTTTAACATTATAACTGCATAGATTGTAGATTCTAACATATTATATATTTGCAACAGTTAAATTCCATCAGCAGTTCTCTGTCACTGTTATTTTTTGTAGTATTTTATAGGCGTCATTGCGACCTCTAACAGCTGTCAATCATCTCTCGTCCGCTGCACAGAGGACTGTGGGTCAGAATAGCCAAAAAAGCATGCTGGCTTGCATACTGCAAAATTGGACCGGATGTAGTAGAACATCCTGGTATTTTTAGCACACTGCATTTCACATACGGTACATACTAGATCTTCTTCTGGCATACCATATAGTATGGTAGTATGGGAATTGGAACACACACACAAAGTTTTTTTTAGTGGTTCTGGTACTGTGTCACAGAATCTGAAGGGTCACAGATTTCAGTGTTACATTAAGAGAGCCGAGAGTGTTTGATTCACCCACCACCAAGTCTTTATGATGTGCAAGAACTTTTGTTTTTACATTGCTGCTTGCAGAACAGTTTGCTTGTGGTATCTGTTGGTCAGACAGATAAAGCTGTTTCCCATAAGACAAGTCTGTCTGTACCAGTGTAGGCTCAAAACCCAGGCTACTTGTATTCATCAGCGTTTGAGTCCCTCTGATGTGGCTTCCTCTGCCATGTGCCTGTGTGTGTTGTGTCTCTGAATATATGAGTTGTGGTCCTGACAGTTACATTGCCTCTCATGTGTGTGGGTTGTTAGCGTCTTATTCCTTTTGTACAGCACTCTGGTCTGGTGGTTTTAAATGTGCGTCATAAATACATTTGAGTTGAGTTGGGGATTATAGGCGTTGTGGTGGTAAGTGTTTCCATTCTGTCGTACCAGTTTGACTTGAATTATTATCTTCCCTTCACCTAGATTATTAGGATTAAATCTCACAAAAATATTTTATGCCTCCCCAACTCTCTCCTCCTTTTAAATTTGTCAGAACACACAAACTGTAAAGGAGCAGCCTGCCCACTACACTTGGCTCCAGTTAAGTCCATCCTACGTCGATAGACATTCTTTGCAGAAGTTGTAGATACGACGCTGATGTTGTTGAAAGACTTGACAATAATGTTTCATTTTTTAGAGGACGTTCTTGTTCCAGCTTGTAGGTTTTTCATTCCACCTCTCAAAAAGCTACTTTCTCAATGAACACCATTGCCAATAATTTTTCATAGCGTATAACAACTTAAATTTTCTTCCTTTTAGATAACCAGTAGTTTGAGTTTATGCCTGCACATGTAATGTGTCTTTTTCACAGTATTTACAGTCACGTCTTTGTCTTGAGGAATTTATTTTTCAACTGCCTACTGTATCTTGTGAGTGCCGTGCCTGTCAGCGGCTTGAATGCTGGACTGTTCTTGAGTCCTTAAATGGTTCCTCCTCGTGGCTGCATTCCCACATGATGATAAAGTAACCTTGACAAAAAAGGGTGATAATTGTTCATTGTACTGGCGCCCATCTCATCCATGTCTGCACAAGTTGTCTTCTCCACAGTAGTAACGTGAACTGAAAGCAGTGGCTGACTGTGAGCGAGGAATTTGATCTGAAACATAAATCAAACTGTTCATAGAAAATGTTTTTCATTATGTAAAGGATAAGACATGAAAATTATGGTATGAGTTCTTTTTAAAAAACATTTTCTCTTCCTCCTTCCTCTCTTCAGGTGGTCAACCTGTTGATGGGCATCCTGCTGACTGTAGCTGTGACCCACCCAGAGAACGTGCCCACCATCGACTTGCAGTATGAGGTCATCGACCATTACTTTGCCTCCGACAGGATGTCTGGTAAGCAGTTAACCTACATAAGAATGACTGTAAGGGCGAGCAAAGTGCATTTTGAAAACATGACATTTTATGGAGTTTATCAAATATTTACACATCAAACAGTCTTTTATGGTATCCGGGTGAAGATGGTTCGCCCGCTGAAACATCACTGAATAAATATCTCCCTGCACTGGATTTAGAGGTGTATAGCTGCTGTTTTCACTAACACATTAGCTGCTGTTATGCCGAGGTTGAACATGTGATTCATCTTCCACAGGGAGCACACCTCCCCGCTGACTGCAAAACAAAACAACTCATGAGGACAACACAACACTGCTGTGCTGCATGTTGTCTGAAAATGTTGTTACTGGTGCCGTGTCACTGGTGTTTCCTCAAAGATTTATGTTGGTTCCAAGGTGTTTGTGTTTATACGTGCCGGGGCTGGCAGGGACTACCGGAGCGCCTTTTCTTTGGAGCTGGCGGTTGTTTTTGTTGATTTGGCTCGGTGAAGGCTTCTTTTTCTGAAACGGTGACTCAGTGGGAGAGGAAGGGAAACAACCGTGGTGGGCTGACCTTCCCACAGCAGGCACATGCCAGCACGCAGAGCAGCGGAGGTTGTCCGTAGCCCGCAGAGGCAATGTTACCATATTAGTGCTGCTTCATCAGGCTGCACTCATTTTTAATTCAGATCACGTTTAGAAGTTATTTAATGAATATAGAGATAACTTGTGAAGTTTGGATTAGGTTGAGTGTTTGTCTTTTATTATAGTTAACTACAAAATGACAGATATTCTCTGGTTGCAGTCTCTCCTCTAATTTTCTAGTCCTCTTTAAGTTATGTGAAAGCAAACAGAATATCTTTGTCTTAGGAAAACTGGCATTTTACTGACCAAATATTGTTTTAAAGAATACTTTACCTGTAAAATGACTCACCCTGTGTTAAGTTAAATTCATGAGGAAAACGTTGTTTTTCTTGCATGTCTCCACGGTGAACGAAGAATCCAAAAAGGACAAACATTCATAATGAATAAAACTAATTGGGGACCACATTTAACAACGGCAAAAATAGAACTTGTGCAGTATAATCGATGTCTTATTTATCCAGCCGTGTGCTCTGCATTTTCACTAAAAACGTTATACTATATAAAACACTTGTGCTCTAAGCGTGCCTGAAAGAACAAACGTTTTCTTCATGAATTCAAGGTAACACACAGTGAGTAACTGATATACAAATGATAATTTTGTGGGTGGAGTAATCCTTTAATTGAGAAAATAATTGGCTTATTGAGAACAAAAAGTAGATGACGTGGTATGTCACTGCTCGGTTTCTTTTTGGACAATTAATATAAAAGCTTTTTGACACATCTGACCCTCCGCAATCATATACAAATGACACAAATCCAAAAAATAGTATCATTTAGACCTGACAAAGATCAATGAAAGTAGTGTTTTCATCACACCCTTTTTTGTATTCATAATACCAGAGCTTAGGCCTTTGCAGATTTTGTTTTCAGTAACCTAAAGGTGAGCTCCAGACAGCCTCACACACTGATGTTCAAGTTGTTTTGCCCGAGCTGCTTAACAACAAAGAAATGTCTGCGGACCGCATTGCTGCAGCAGCTGTCTCGCAAGCATCATTTCTCCAGTGCAACAGGCAGAACAGTTTGAGGAAGCGAGTGACTGAGTGATGGAGAGAAAAGAGGATATGAAAGGCTGGCCTTTTAATTATACCCGGCTGCGTTTCATTGTGTATTTACCGACACCACGCAACCGAGAGGGAGAGGCTTAATGCTCCCCAGAGCTGGCCTTTAAAAACAGAGTTGGCTGGAGACGGAGAGAGGCCCTGAGACTGCTCACTTAGACTGTATGCAAATCACTGCTGCTTCAAAGAGAGCAGGCACATATACGCTCACCCACACTCACTGATGTATATACATTAATGATTAAAGCTAAACTAGAATTGTCCTCTCACTTCTTCTTAATACAGAGAATGCCTGTGTTGGATTCGCCATCTCTCTGCTGATGCTCACCATCAGCGCCATGATGGTGTACGGAGCCATTACTGTAAGTCTGCACAGTGGATATGTTGCCTTTTATAAATCTCCTTTGACAGCACGCACTGAATTTAAAGTGCTGTCACGGTTTCTTATGCAAATATGTAATCCCAGAATGTGCATGCGTTTAAGAAAAAGCAGCGCTTTCAAGTTGTATAATAATAGCTCCAGAGTTAAGAGGTAAGCAAGACGTAACAGGAAATACCAAAGCACCCTCCCCCCTACTTTTATTTTTGTTTAAACTCTGGTAGATTTTAGCTGGATGCTCAAAAGACTCCTGATGCAGTGGGAGTGTAGCGCACGATGCTGTGTTCTCACTGCCTGTCATCTCCACCTCACAGGCCTGCCTGATGGCATCAAGACTGACAGGTTTGATAGCCTTTTGACGTGGCCCTGCTTTAAGCTGCTAGTCGGGATAACTGCGCAGTCAAAGCATGACACATGTCTGCAGGCTGTGCAAGAGTTATGCTTTAGTGCAGTCTCCCAGACAACAGTAGTAGAAACCCTTCTCCCAAAAATGTGGCTGTGCAAAGCTGTGGTTGCTGTAGTGTCCCAGTAAATCACCCTAAATGTTTGAACCATGATCGTAAAGTAAGATATTTAGCACCCTGCTACATAATGTAGGAGTGGAGAGTGAAGTAGGAGTACACTGATAGGAAAACACCCAGAATGCCTGTAGAGATTCTTGTCAAGTGACCCAGTTAAAGGACCGCTTTGCTGTGTATTTGTTACAGTACAGACGCTGGTATACACAGTTACTGTGTCAGCACTCCCTGTCCCTGCAGGCAGGCTCCTTTCATTTACCCCAAACCACATCTGACGATGCAGCCACAGCCTGAGCAGAAGGAAAAGATGTTTTCAATCCAGGGAAACTCTAATTAGACATTTTAAGCCAAGAGGCCCAAAGTTAGAATCAGAGTTAGAACATATTTTTAAAATAATGAAACCGTAGTGTTTCTGGTCGCTGCTGCTCAGACTGTGACTCATCCTCAGCTGTGGAGTTTGTAGAGGGCAGTAGAGCCAACTCACTGGATTCAGATATGTAAGAGTGTTAAGACAAGTATGTGGAGATAAGGTTGAAAAACATGCAACATGATGCGCTTACACAGAGACCTCAAACAGGATCTGTCTAAATGATGAGTGTGTTCATAACTTGACCTTGACTTCAACTCTAATGGTTCTCCCCAGCACCGTGACGGCTGGCTCATCCCGTTCTTCTGCTACCAGCTGTTTGACTTTGCTCTCAGCTGCCTGGTGGCCATCAGCTCTCTCACTTACCTGCCCAGGATCAAGGACTACCTGGACCAGCTGGTCAGTGCCAACAGTCAGACCTGTCACACCAGTCTACTTCTGTTAATGTTGCGAATCGGTCACACTACTACGCTTATGTTTATATCACAACAGAGAATCCTGACATCACAGACAACATGATACAGTGTTTATAACGAAGCCTCGTGTTTTCACTTTAAAAAAAATACTTGATCTAGTATTATGTTTTATTAAATACCAAAAAGGTCCCACCTACAACATTTTACTGTTAAAACGGCCTCGGGATCTTTTTAAAGTGGAGTTCTTTTCTAAGGGCTGCATGGTAGAGTTGACAGTGATGTGAGTTGAATAAGTAGAAAGCGGTCTTATTGATTATCTGACGTCTGTTCTTGTCTTCCTCAGCCGGATTTCCCGTACAAGGATAACCTCCTCTCCCTGGACTCCAGCTGCCTGCTGCTCTTTGTGCTGGTCTTCTTCGCCTTCCTCATCATCCTCAAGGTGAATCAATTGGTTATTCACAGTGAAATCTGGTTTTATTCAGTGTGTTGGTTCATTTTATGTCTGTTCTACTAAAGCAAAATAATATAAAAGATGTCTAATATGTTGAGATGAGAAAATCTGTATTAGTTTCATGTCTTTGGATTCATTAATGGGGTGATGTGATGTGATTAACACAGAGAGCAAAGTTCTGTTTACCAGCACCACAGGCTCTGTCCTATTTAAATTCCCTCTGGTGCGTTTAGATAGGAAGGAGACACTGTGGTTTAATGAGTGAAGGGATATTAAGTGTTTATTGGCTGTTGAGTCACGCAGCCTGATTAAACCATAAAACTGAAAATGCAACCTTTGTCTCCAGGCTTACCTGATCAACTGTGTGTGGAACTGCTACAAGTACATCAACAACAGGAACATGCCAGAGATTGCTGTCTACCCGGCCTTTGAGACCCCTCCTCAGGTATGCAAGCTGCTGCTTTAAACACTCTCTGACTGACCACTATGAATTTTATCAGTATCAACTATCACAAAAACAATGCAGCAACATGCAATACTTGCGCCAAACCAGCAGGGGGCATGCTGTCCATACATTAACAGTCGGGGAAGCCAAGTGAGGACAGTCGCTGCAGAAAGTGTTTATTGGTAGGAGTTTACCATGTCAGTGAAAAACATTAATTACCAGCAACATTTAGAAATATTTATACTGGACAGTTGGAGGCTCATTATTTCCAGCAGATTTTTACCCCCCAAAAAGTCTTAAAAGGTTTAAATGTTTTCACGCATCAAAAACTTGAGTTTTACCGACTGATTATTACTTTGTCAATCGCTCAATTAATCAACTTCAATAACGCAAAACTGAAAGAACACAGACACAATTTAAAGGAAGACACAGACAACTACACAGTGTAGATGCAGGTGTGCTCAAACGCCAGAGAGAAGCCACTGCAACGGGCACACGTTTCCGAGCACCTATTTTTCAGGCCGCGCGGCTGCGCCCTGAGAAACAGAGTTCAATTTTTGGAACGCAGCAGGGCGCACTGCATGTCATGTGGCGAGGACCAACTAATCACAGCAGACGGATACCTTTCCCTTCTTCTGTAAATACCAGTCTGTGGTAAATATGAAGAAGAAGTTGATCATTTTAGTGCAGAGCTGCCCAGAGCTTTACATCTGACCCACGGACAATACACACTTATATACACACTTATAAACAGAGCCTGGAAGAAGATAAGCTCTGCACTCAGGATTTAGAGTAGCACCCAGCCCCTGACCTTGTGTTTTTTTCCGGACAGTTAAAGATGCAGCTTGTGTACTAAGACAATAAAATATTTGTTAAAAAGAAAAAAAAACAATAGATTATAAAATAAAAAAAAATCTATAGAATAAAAAACAAAAATAAATAAAATAGAGTAGAAATAAACAGCAGGGATAACTTCAGGTTAAAACAATTATTAAAACTTAAAATTAGGACTTTAATGCAACTCCCAAAAGAAAAAAAAGAGCCAGATTGAAAATGTAGACCTTTAATTTAATTTGAAAAATACAAAGCAAGCTTGTCTCTTACATCCAGAGGTGGTGAGTTCCACAATTTACGGGCATAAAAACAGAAAGCACTCTCATCTGGCCTTTTATGGGACACATGAGGAACATTTAAAAGTAAAGCAGTGGAGAACCTCAGTGATTCTGTGGGAAACACTTAAATCACCGCTTCATGTTGAACCTGTATGTTATAGATATTTATATAATTGTTTTATGCTTTGTTTTCTTCCTTGTTTCTCCAGTACATTCTGCCCACTTACGAGATGGCGATGAAGATGCCAGAGAAGGAGCCACCTCCCCCCTACATGCCTGCTTAAGCACCAGCCCTTTTGCCAAAACACACACATGCACACACACACCACCACCACCACCATATGCATTCCTCCCTTCCCTCACTGACCCCTCCTGAACACCATTACGCCCTTATGCCCCCCCCCTCTGCCCTACTGTGTATGTATAAGGCCACTGGCAATGTTTCGTTCAACCCTACTGTCTGTATTTCTACAGAACGTCTATGGAGCATCTGGGAGGTTTGAGAGGAGACACGTGGGAAAGACTGAATGACATAAATAAATGAATGAGTGAATGTGATGTTTGAAGAGCCGTGGAAGCTACCAGCCCACCCTCCCAACCCTCTGGCCTTTTTTTTATGTCTTAGTAAAAGGGATACATGTGAAAATTAAATTGCTTGAAATGCTCTCATCAATCCAGCACCATCCTATCTATAGATTGATATATGAAGTGTAAAAAAAAATATAATGACAATCCACTTATTCTAGCTCTTATTGTTGACTTGTGTTACTCCCCCCCCCCTCCTAATTATGAAGATCTAGATTATTCCATCTCAGTCTTGAATGGAGTCTGTAGCACTTTTTCATCTGTTATTTATTTAGCTTTGCTGTGGTTCAGTTCACTGCACCCCCACACCCCCCCTGACATGTTCATCTCTCCCTGCTGCCCCGATGTGTTAGCACAGCTAGTGAATAGTTTCCCAGCTGAGAGACTGAGAGACAGACGGAGAGGAAGAGCGAGGGCACTGATGATGGTGGATCATTTTCTCTGCTTCTTTCTCACCCCACATCTGGAGCAAACAGCTAGTCTTGTGAACATTAGTAGTTGCATGCTTATCAACAGCCTCCCCATTACTTTACTGGTAATATGATTTTATCCTAGTGGAAATACATTTGACTTCAATAAACGTTTCAGAACAGTTACGTCTTCAGGACTCTTTTGTTCATGGCTCATATACTGAAGTAAATTTAAAAGACGTTAACAGGAGTTGTCTAAGTGTGTTGTTGAGGAAAATGATCATACCTCAACCTCAAACATGCACTTGTAGCTGTTCTGGAGGTTGCGATTGTTACATGATGTTCATCTGCAGATTGAGTTCACGCAGTTGTCATGGAAATATTCAACATGAACAGTAAATCATTTGGCGTTATTAAAACCTTATGTTGTCATCTTTTCACCAAATCCTTTTCCTACAATATTGTGTTGCTTAAATGCTTAATTTTACCCAACAACTTAAAGGTCCAGCGTGTAGGATTTACAGGGATATAATGTAATAAAAATGGAACCTAACCTACAAATAGAATATAATATAAGTATGTTTTCTTTAGAATATAATCACCAGCCGTTTTAAATCACCTGGGATCTCATTTATAAAACAACTCCCACAAGCGGTACTAAAATTGTACGTACGGACAAAGGCCAAAAATGTTGTAATTGCAAATGTTGTAATTTCTATAATCAGGCTTCCACCTCACCATGAGCATCGGCAGTTTCCTGTCTCCAAAATATTGGTAAGCATGGGTCAAAGTTTCTTCCATCAAGTCTGTTTTTACAGATCACAACTTATGCGTGGGAAGTGGCATACGCATCTTTCAGGCCTCATTTTGCGCGTACACAATATGGTCCATTTGCTCTGGAGAGGAAGTGACCTCTGCAGATAGGTTAGCTCCTGTTAAAAACCTCCTTAATGCCTGGCTCTTCAGTTATTAGAGAAGAAAGGTGAGCACATGTCAAGTTATCAGAGTAAAATGTAAAGCAACTATTAGCAGGTGCTGGAGGCCCGTCTGCAATGAGCCAAGCAGCATTGGAGAAACACTGATTTGTAACATGAAACTGCTTTAATCAGTGTTTTTACCGGTTTAAATCACCTGGTTTGTTTTGGAGAGGAGGAGACCTCTGTGGATAAAAACCTCCTGAATAATAAACACTGAAGGAATTGTAACTGGGAGAAGTTTCGTCCTGAGTCCTGTTGTAGCAGTTTGTCAAAATAAAATAAATGTCCTCTGCTACTTTCAGTTTTTATTGGCAGGGACAAATGCTCCTGGTCTACAAAATGAGGGGGACGTGTCCCCTGTGTCCCCCCCAAAATGTACGCCTGTGGCTAGCTGGGGTAGTTTATATTCTGTAATTACAATATACAGCTTTTGGCTATTTATAAGCTGGTTTCAATATTCTAGACTCAATATTTTATAAATATTACTTCATCTTGTGTAATAAAATAACAAAAACGATTCAGAGTTCAGCATTTAATCACCAAACATTGTTCCTGGCAGTGTGGTAAAGTCATTAAAACACAATTTAGACCTTCGTGCTGGGGAAAATTAAGTGGTATAGTTAATTGAATAAATAAAATATGAAAAATCGAATTAATTAGGAACATTTAGTGACATTTTTATTAGTGGAGAGTGGTGCGTTTGAGGGAAGTGGCCTCAATCTGATTTAATTGAATTTGCAAAGGGGGGAAATCTATCAGTGTTTTTTTTCTCCATATCCTTCAGATTTGTTTTCTATACCGTCCTCCATACGGTCTGTTACGGTGGCTCGGAGGTCATGCCCCATCTCTGGATTGGGTGCAGGGTGTGACGCATTGGGCTGAGAGCCCCTCATATGTGGAGGCGGTCAGACCCCCGCTGAGCTGAGCTGAGCTGAGCTGAGCAGGACACACACACGGACACCACCGGAGGACTCTGTGTGCACATGATGAAGTCTGTCCTCTGCAGCCTGCTGTCCTGCGCCTCTCTGCTGCTGTCTGATGTCCTGGCCACATACCACCTCAGTGTGGGGGACCCTCAGCTCATCTCCGCGCAGAGCTTCGCACAGAGCAGGACCAATGGCAGACCACCGCTCAGGACCCTCAATCCTGCAAGTAAGTCACTGCAACTTGTGTCCAATATACTCTGTTTGATATTTCTTAAGGATAGTTTTAGTGGTACTTTCTAACAATGGTGGAAGAAGTGTGTTTTACTTAAATTAAAGTAGCTATATAACAGTATAAAACACCTGTGGTGGAAAGTAACCTAATTTATTGCATTACATTTAGGCTACTGTGTACCTTAAAGGGGAACCTAAACCGAAATCAAGAATTACAGTATGTTATTTCCATGGCTTAGGAGAGTTAAATCAGTATTTGTGCACATCTCTCAAAGCCAGAAACCAGAGAAGTATGCCTTAATTTTGTGACGTCATAGATCAGTGGTTTTCATACTTTTTTTTTGCCCAAAGCCAAAATCTTGAGACACACCTGTATTTATATCTGTTCACAACAGCCTCTATAAGGTGTGTTATCACTCTTATCATGACATAAATGTTTGTTTTTATTTGCTAATATCAAATAACAATTTACAACCATGAAATATTTATTACCAAAATGATTCAAGAATTCATTTTAAACTTTTTAGAATTACATTAAAGCACTAATAACACATCCATTTAAATGGCAAATAATGTAAGATAATGTGATGTGTCACACACTTACAATTCCCATGTCCCACTGGCAACAAAAAGATTCCTGTGTGGTTTTTTTTAATTAAATTTATACTTTATTAGGAAATAGGTGCACACAACATACTGATACAATTAAAAATTAATTTATAACTTATTACATAGGCCCAGTTGAATATTGCAATAATAATGTGTGGTTATCACAAAATCCCACATGAGAACCGCTGTCATTGGGTCTAAAGTCTGGAGCTGCTCCATAGACAGTGAATGGGAGACTGATTTTGTGGACCCAAAAAATGTCTGTTCCTTTTTTATATGTAAGTTATCTTAATTCTGTTGTAGTGCTACGTCTGAAACAGAAAATGTTCCCATATACTCAGAATATTCCCCTCAGTGCTCTCAGTGTCATCGAAAACATCATTCACCATTCATTGTCTATGGAGCAGCTCCAGACTTTATACCCTATGACATCACAAATTTGAGTTTCAGCACTCTAGTTTTTGGATTTTTGAGAGAGTTGTTCGTGTCTACTAATATTTTCAGACTGTCTTAGACCATAAGAATAACATATGTGAATTTTGAAAATGGGTGTACTTCTCCTTTAAGTAAAAGTGGCTGTACATTACTTTACACTTAACAATGTTTCAGTGAGAGATATTGTACTTTTTACTCCACTAGTTTATTTGACAGCTTTCATTATTGGTTATTAAATTAGTAGCTTTGTAGCTTTCTTGGCAACAAATAAGTCTATGAGTTGTATGCAGCTCCAACAATTTCCCTTTTAAACATAAGCTGGTTGCATTTAAATAAATATTTTAGGCCTATAGATGGAAAACACCTCAAAATTTCACAAAAAAATAAATATCAGATAGTTGGTGAAAAGTCCAAAATATGACTACAAATGCATTGCAAAAATGTATTTCTTCTGTCCTCTCCCATAAATAATGAAGGGGTGTAAAGGGGTCGGACCCCTAGATTGAGAACCACAGGACAAAACTACCTAACATAAGATAAAGTCGTTAAAATAGCTCCACCTCAACCAGCTACAGCAGTAAAACACTAGTTAATCAATATAAACAATCTAACAATGTCATATATAATTACAAATAAATTACAGGGGCCAGTTGTCTTCAATAAGAGTACCATTACTTTCATACTCTAAGTAAATTTTGCTGATAATACATGTATATCTTTACTTTAAGCTAGATTTTGAACGCAGGATTTACACATAATGGTGCATTTTTACGTTGTTGTATTGCTACTTTTACCTAAATACAAGATCTGAATACTTCTTCCACCACTTAAACATTCAGAATGGTACTTTATTAAAAGTACAGAAGTATCATTAGCAAGTAAAAAGTACTTATTTATGCAGAAAAATTGTATTGTATTTGTAATTGTATTACTGTACGGTATATCAGATTGTTAGATTATTCTCAGTAAGATGCATTTTAATGTAGTAAATAGTCAAGCTCATCATTGGTTGTGTGTAAAATGTTCATTTGCAAAGTAACTATGAACTATAATCGTCAAATTAATGCAGTAAAACGTGGAGTAAAAAGTACAATATGTCCCTCTCAAATGTCGTGAGGTCAATCTCTTGTCACAAGCTATGATTTGTTTACATCAAAATAACGTGAATTGTTTTGTAAATTGTTCATTCTTACAGATTACATTTTGAAACAGTATTTTTTGTAAATTGACAATTAAATATTGAAGACTAGACCTGAAAGAATAGATATTTCATCTTTCAAAAATGTTATCTAACGAGTGATATAACAACCAGATTTGACACTTTTCTCAAACACAACATGCATGAAATGTTAAATTCTCACTGGGTGTTTCACAAGCGTTACACAGGATTATCCCAGCTTGGTGCAAACACCCCAGGTGGCTGATCTTACACTCATGCTTCCACTAATAATTTGTGTGTTGTTGTATATCTCACTACAACGTATTGTACAGTGTCAACTTACACAGCTTTCCTACTAATGTTCTCTATCACTTTTCCTTTCTGGCGGCCCTGTAGTTCACAGAAGTGACTACACGTATAGAGGAGGGTATCACTACCACTACCAGCCACCCAGGATCCCTCCACCGGTAGTGTATCCACCTTTTCCTCTGTCTCCTCCAGTGACTTACCACAGGCCCTCAGTCCCCGTGCCGCCCTATCACCACAGATTCAAAGGGCCACACATGCACCACATATACAAAGGTCTGTCTCCACCAGTAGCTCACCATCCCCATCACAGGCTCAAAGGCCCGTTCCCTTACAAACTGAAGGGTCCATGCCCCACACAGTCAGAGGCAACAGTGCCAACAGCACCTGTGGTACACCTCCCTACCGCCCCTCCGACTCTACCGGAGCCGACAGTGCAGCCAACTCTGCCAGCGACTACGGTGGCACCGCTGACAACCATCCTGCCAGTGGTGGTGACCACTGTGCCGCCAGTGGAGACCACCGCTCCTGTGACGCTACCGGTCAGTACCCAAAGCGGCTTCATCACCACCATCAGTCCTGTGGAGACAGGTAGAATATTACCAGTTAGGTTTGCTTTCCATCCCAACGTCCTCACTGCTTTACAGGTCAGATCTGTTTGTTTCACTCTGACAGAGAATAGGAACACCACTCAGAGCAGATTTTATGTAAAGGAATCAAACACTTTGTGAGTGAGTGAAAAGGTTGATGCCACAATCATATCTGTCTGGTAAATATAAGCTACAACCAACAGTCTGCTAGCTTAGCTTAGCATAAAGACTGGAAACACAGGGAAACAGTTAACCTGTCTACACCTACCAGCAGAGTCCTGCACCCAAACCAGCATCTCAATGTGCAATACCAGACCCACCCAACCACCCACGCATATGACCAATTAGTCCTGCAAAACAAGATTATGGGACTGTATTGCCTATATCTTGCATACAATGTTTATAGAAACATGTATTAGTGCCCTGTTTAGCTGTAAGAGTGAGAGTTTGTGAACAGGAAGTGAGCACCATACAAAAAAACTGAGATCAAATAGTAAAACTAACAACGCTGATCAAATATAAACCCAGATTCTGTTACTGAGTTGCCAATCTCTCGCCTCAATTGTTTTCAGAAACATGTTTTAGTTTACTGTTTAACTGTAACACGAGATCGTTTCTTGCCTGCTGTCACCCATTGTTTTACACAGACATGTTCACATTACATCACCCACCAGCAGGAGCGTTCATTGGTCCGGTGTGGCATGCTGCATACTGGTAGTTGTAGGTTTTCTACCTCTTAAGCAAAAGCATACTACTACCAATTTCAATCCTACACACCGGACCTTTAAATTAAATTATAACTATTTTCATTTTACTTTAATATGTTTATTACCTAACACCAGCGATCGTACCTAAATGTACTTTGTTAAATCCAGAACCAAGACCGGAAAAAAATGATGCCAAAATACCAGATGTGAATCAATTCTATTGCTCGTCACCCATCGGTATCCGCGGATACTTAACCTAACGCAGGACTCTGCCTTCCAGCACCTCTAAAGCTCTCTAATCAACATTTCATCTGGATAAACTTCATGTGGAAACACTGACTTTATATCAGACATTCAAACATCACATTCAAAAAATGTTTTACAGGGAATTTTTATTATTAAGGAAGTTTGATCTCTCTCATGACTCTCCGGTCTTTTTTTTGTGTCATATGTAATTGTTGTAAATGAATGATGTGTGTTCCCAGTCATGTGCTAAGCTAAGCTAAGCTAACCAAACCATCTGCTGGCTGTAGCTTCACAGCTACTATACAGACATGAGAGTGGCATCAGTCAATATGCATTTTTCCCAAAATGTCAAACTATTATTATAGTGATAGAATCTAATCTTTGATGGCATTTTAGTGGCAGGAGACAAAACAAATAGCTGTCTAAACACCATGAGTTTCCACTCTGTATCACTTCATCATCTATCCTATTGGAATTTATGAGATACGGACAGATTAAGACATCTGGAAACTCAAACCTTAAAATATATGCCAGAATATGCATTTGAAGTTTATAATAAAACAAAGCTAAAGCTGATATCATGTCTTAAAATTAAGGCAGATTTTTCTTCCAAAAGCAGAAAGGATCTGAGGAGATGTAGTTGAGTGTGTGTATGTGATTGGACAGGCAGGCCTGCTAACACTGTCTCCATCTTTAGGTATCATGTAACTTTTTGTGTGTGGGCAATAAGCATCCTTTTCATTCAGGGAAATGAGATAAAAGGATACGTCCGATGATCAGTCTCTGATGGACTGTTGAGACACTGAAATGATACAGTATGTATGATGGCATACTAAATCATTTTACCCAAACCACAAGCTTTTATTTTACCACTGCAGTGATGCACAACAGTTTCCTTTTGTTACCATGGGAACCTGTGCTGTGCATCCCAGAGTGTCCTGTGTTTTGTTCTCACTGTGACAGTTTAACTAACAAGCTTGAATGTGTCTCTGAATGATGAACTGGGTTTTGGACTTAATCCTGCCATGGTTTGGTTGATCACCAGAGACAGACTCTCAGTGCAGGAGCCGGCCCCTGGACCTGGTCTTTATCATTGACAGCTCTCGCAGTGTGCGCCCCGGCGAGTTTGAGAAGGTGAAGATATTCCTGGCTGACATGGTCGACACGTTGGACGTGGGCTCGGAAGCCACCAGAGTGGCTGTGGTCAACTACGCCAGCACGGTCAAGATCGAGTTCCTGCTCAAAAACCACTTCAACAAACCAGACATGAAGAAAGCCATCTCCCGCATCGAGCCCTTGGCGGCTGGCACCATGACCGGCCTCGCCATCAAGACCGCAGTTAACGAAGCCTTCACCGAGCAGTCTGGGGCCCGGCCGCGCTCCAGGAACATCTCCAAAGTGGCCATCATAGTGACAGACGGGAGACCTCAAGACCAGGTGGAGGAGGTGTCAGCTGCAGCTCGGGCCTCAGGTATTGAGATCTATGCTGTCGGGGTGGACCGTGCTGACATGCGCTCCCTGCAGCTGATGGCCAGCATCCCTCTGGATGACCACGTCTTCTATGTGGAGACCTATGGCGTTATCGAGAAGCTCACCTCCAAGTTCAGGGAGACCCTGTGCGGTAGGACAGAGACCTGCAAGACCTTTTTTTAAACCATTAACCCTGGTTCTAGTTCCTCAGTAAGGGGCACCTACAGTCTACAGGGGGTTTGTCGCAGATTTCGGATCATTTACTGTGTTATTGGTGAATTATAAACTCTGAAATCATGAGGAAAGATACCAGATGTGTTTAACCCCCACATGGACTGCAGATGTTGGCACTAGAACCTGCTTGTAGTCGCCAAGTTAATCCAAGGTAAAGTCTTGGGGCCGTGCAGCCCTAAACTTTCAGCTTCTTTTTTTAAAGGCAAAAAATGTATATGATGATTGTCAGTAAATAGTTTTGCAATCAGAGCATCATGATGGTGATTGCTTTGAATTTATCCAGTTTTGTTTGAAATGATTTAAATGCACAGCAGAACCTCACTTTTTCAAAGCAATCTGGAAAGAACAATTCTAAACAAATGAGTGAAATACACTTCAATATGGACACATGCATAGACCATAGTCTTTATATGGTTTGGCTTCATTCTATCATAAAACAACCTACATATAATTACAATACTGCATTCATATGAATTCAGAAAACACGTTTTGTTGCTGGTGAAATAACTTATTTACATGACTAGATTTTAATTCACTTCTGTACAAGCAACCCAGTCTCTGGAATAAATGTTGACACCGTACATTTCTGCAAACCACAGTTATGTTACATTTGTACGTTTCATATGTTGAAACTTGTTGAAACTTAACATTTTTCCACATTGTGATTTTCAGTTTTATGTAGTGAAAACACTGTGGTTAATGTGTGGTTGGGTGTAGGCACCAAAAACACTTGGTCAGTCATTTTTGGCTTAAAATAAATGGCTGTTGACGGCACAACCACTGCTGGAAGTGTGCTGATGTTGCCTTGAAAATACCCAGTTGTTGTCGCAACAGCACCCCTGAAAATCTCCTCACATCGCCCTAAAGATACTTGGTTGTTGCCAGAACAACCACAGCTAGAAATATGCCCACATTGCCTGAATAAATACCCACTCGTTGTTACCACACCCACTGCTGGAAATGTACTGACATTGCTGTAAAAAATACCCGGTTGTTGTTGCCACAGCCACCCCCTGGAAATTTGCCAACATCACCCTAAAACTACCCTGTTGGTGTCAGAACAACTGCAGCTAGAAATGTGCCCACATTGCCTCAAAAAAATACTCATTGTTACCACAACCACCGCTGGAAATGTGCAAACATTGCCTTAAAAAGTACCCAGTTTTTGTTGCAACAACTACCACTAGACATGTGCCAACGTCACCATATATAATACCTTGTTGTTTCTGCCACAGCCACCACTAGAAATGCACAGATGTCGCCTGAAAAAAATACCAGTTTTTTGTGGCAACAACCACCACTTGAATTATGCTGACATGGCCTTAAAAAAAAAACCCTGGTTGTTGTTGCCACAACCACCCCCTGGAAATTTGCCAACATCACCCTAAAACTACCTGGTTGTTGTGGCAATAACCGCTGCTTGAAATCTGCTGGCGTCGTTTAAAAAAATACCCAGTAGTTGTCGCTACAACCACCGCTGGAAATGTCCCGTTGTGGTCTCGAACAGTGGACTTCTGCTTGGCAGCTGTCTCTCCTGGGTCTCACACCATCCCTTAGCTCATATACATGTAATCTAATCTACATCAGTTAGAAACATCGATCAGATACATACAAAACGAACAAATGTAATCTATCAGTGGTTTGCTGAAACACACACTGTGCCAACATTTTCTTCTGGCGACTGGATTGTTACATGAACTTCAGAGATTTGGACAAATGAGGTTTTGCTGTTAACTTTTTCCATGTTACTGTCTGATGTTTGTCTTGTCCCCCTACTCCCCTAATTTTATCATGTAACTGTCATTATTGTTATACTTCAGGGTTCTGTGATTTTACCTGTGTTGTCCAACACACAGTGAACCTAAGCAGTTCGCAAAAGACCTTGGCTGAGATGTGGTGAAGGTGTATGAACGGATCAGGTTTTTCACCACAAGTGACATGTGGTCAAGTACAAACACACAGGACAGCTTGCAAATGTCTTTGTTTTTACTCATATAAATTGATCACAACTTGAATCAGAAATAGCAGATTTTACTTCTTTTTGTCAACATGTATCCTCCATTAGAAAAACGTACTTACAAACATCATCTTGTTCAGTGGATTTTTGCAACTACCTTACCCATAACAAGCTAGCTAACTTTAGCATACTGTACGTTAGCACATGACACTGTACCCATGCTGCCATCTTGACAGCGCCATCCCTTAATCCCGGCTTGTTCCAGGTGTGGACCCCTGCGCCATGGGACACGACTGCGAACACATATGCGTCAACAGCAATGCCTCGTATTACTGCCAGTGCCGGAACGGTTATATCTTGAATGCGGACAAGAAAACATGTTCCCTGAAACGTAAGAACAAACTGTGTGGATTCCTGCAGCACATGTGGCTTCTTGCTGTGATATTAATGCTGCTTGAAATATATATGTGTAAAAAGCCTTTAAAGCAATGTGCAGAATGTGTTTGGCCTTTAAGCAGGGTTTCACAACATCGCAACCAACTGCTGCATGATTCCTGACTCTATAATTCACTGTTGACTGTTGCATTTGTTGGACAATTATCGGGTAATATTATAGAATTGATTCACTATAATTGTTGTGGCAATGGTAACGTGATATTTTAAGAGTGTGACTGAAAGCTTTGGTTTGATTTTGGAATAAGTAGAGTGGGTGGTATTATGTGTGCTTTTTCACTCTCAGCATGATCTGTTACACTGATGTGAAATTTGCTTTCTCCCGGCAAAGAGGTGAAGGCGGTGGTGGTGGAGGATCCCTGTAAATGTGAAGCCAGGCTGGCTTTCCAGAAGCAGACACAGGCCGCCCTCCAGCAGCTCACAGCCAAGCATATCCTTCCTGTTGTTTCAGATGTGAACCTTTTTATTATAAACATTCTCCGCGGCACATTTCTCTGACGTGACGGCTGATTACTTCCACCTGCTGGCGTTGTTATTTTAATATATATTAAGAGTGTGTCTTGTGTATGTTCTCATCACTTAATTGTGCCTGTGAATGAGTTTCCTTGACTGATCTCACTATCCGATGTGTCTGGGAGAATCGAGCGTCTGGAGAACATGGTGGGCCGTGCTTAAAGCTGCACACTGTGGTAGGTGTTGAGGTGCTGACAGCTTTTTTTTCTGGGGGTGATTTGTAGTAAAAGCCCGCCACCCACCGCACAGTTTGACCTTTTGTTTATTTACCCTCTGCAGAGACAGCTCGCCGGTTTACATCCTGGACGTGGACATGTGTTTCCTGTCATCCACCCTCCCAGAACTACTGTATGGACTTCGACCACAGATGGAGTGAAGCTGTGATTCCCCATAGTTACTGACTGTAGTGACTGATGAGTAACAATATCTGTTGTTGAATGTGGGCATTAAATGTTATGTAACCAAAGAAAACAAGTATTATTTTCAGTATTTCTCATGTACTGTATCATGTGTGTTTTGTGTTCTGTTTGTACAAATTTGCATATTGTATATAGTTTTTTTTAAAGAATATCATTGTATTTACTTAGTAACCGACTTTAATAGAAAAATGACTTTTTTGCTATGAAGCATTCAGCCAGTAAAATGTTTCCAACTTTAAATATTTTTGCTTATTTTTTATTATATACTCTCATTTTCAACAATTTAATCATGGAAAGTTTAATTGTTACAGGTTGTTTCATGATGATAAATGTTAAATTTGTGTGTCTGTGAATGTTATCAGATGACATGTAACCAAGCACATAAATTGGGCAATAAAGTAATCACTACAGAGGGTGTTGTGTGCACTGTTATCTTTACGAGCTCTAAAATGAAAGGTCATGCTGACGTGACAATATTAATACCATTGGCCTATTCAAACACAGTCTTATTGTCTGAATCTTGAACAGTGAATCTGATATAAGTTATCTTTTTTTTAAGAAAGTGAAATAAAAAAAGAATCCATTGTGCAAAGTCATTTGAATCCAGGGTGGGATGGTGCCACTAACAGCGAAATCTGCCATATAGAGAGGTAACGATGAGCGGTAACAACAGAATGTGGTTACATTCATTCATTCATTTTCTGTAACTGCTTATGCTGTTAGGGGTAGCGGGGGGGCTGGAGCCTATCCCAGCTGAGATTGGGTGAGAGGCAGGGTACACCCTGGACTATCACAGGACTGACACATAGAGACAGACAACCATTCACACTCACATTCACACCTACGGACAATTTAGAGTCACCAATTAACCTGCATGTTTTTGGACTGTGGGAGGAAGCTGGAGTACCTGGAGAAAACCCACGCTGACATGGGGAGAACATGCAGACTCCACACAAAAGGGCTCGCCCACCCTGGGTTTGAACCAGGAACCCTCTTGCTGTGAGTCGACAATGCTAAGCACTGCATCACCGTGCTTCCCAAATGTGGTTACATTTAATTATTGTTATTAAAGTTATTGCTTGAAAAAGTGCCAACCATAACTAGTGAAATATGTGGCTCATGAAAGTTTAGCGGATTGTTAGGAGCTGTATGCAACATTCAGAACACACAAGCAAATAACTATTTGCTTTGTAATGTCCCGTAAACATGGTGTGTTCTTTGCACCCTCAATGTAGAACAACAAGTCAATGTAGATGACTAGAAGGCACTCTCAAAAGCGAGAGTGTTCCCAAGCACCTGGTTTTAAGGATCCAGCCATTGTTCCCTGAGATAGACAGCTTTGGAACCACTAATGGACTCGGGGGGGAGGTCTGGTGCCACCTCGGTTGAAGATGCCTCGCTAAAGTGTCGTCTTGAGTGGCGAAAATGAGAGGATGTGCCTTATCAGCTGCCCTCTTGAATGATGAAAACGAGCGGATGTGCCCTTTTTGGCTGCCCTCTTGAATGATCAAAACAAGACGATGTGCCCTATTGGATGAAAACAAGCGGATGTGCCCTTTTGGCTGCCCTCTTGTCCCCCATGTCATGCAGGAGATGCCCTTTTTTCCTTTTCGCCCCTGCCCTTCAAACATCCTGAGTCCGTCACTGTTTGGAAGAGTGCAACTACGTCATGTGACGAGGAGCTTTCTTCAGTAAATATCAGTCTAAGACATATGGAGAAGAATTTGTTCATGTTAGTGCAGGGCTACCCAGAGATTTACACCTGTCCCAAACTTGGGATTACTGGTAAGTAAGCCATGGTACGGCATTAGTTATGGTTGCTTAGCAATGTCAGGTGCAACCTATCTTCGTGCCCTTGAAAGTTGCTCAGAGAAGGCATAAGAGTAGCATTTGTCCCGGCCCTGAGGATATAGTGGAGTGATGGCATCCTGAGCAGAGAATGAAGTTCCGCTCCTACTGTGTGTGTGTGTGTGTGTGTGTGTGTATCCCACTGGCTAGCTAATCGCTGCCGTTCTGCACTGTACTCATACAGTAGTTGCTGCTGATAACATGGTCCTGACCTACAGTGGCAAAGCAGCAGTGTCACAGAAGCAGAACGCCCACCCTCTGGTTCCCTCCCAGGTTAATACCATTAGCTCTGTCAGCACTGTCGCTGTTGTCAGCACCAAGGCCCCAGGAACACTGCCCGGCTTTGAAGCCAATTTGACATAGTGGCCCAACATGGAATTATAACTTCCATGTCCACCATGTGATGCCATCGAGCCCCAAAAGACTTTTTCCCCATAGACTTAAATTGTGAAACAGACGTTTGTAAATCGGTGGATACATTTTTTTGAGCATCACAACCCAAGCAAAATGACTCGTTTCACTATCGGGATTTGATCCATTTAATCTGATAACATTTGAAAAGTCTAGAAGAAAAGAGAATTTTTATCCCTATTCAAGTTAGTGGAACGCTAAACTGGAAGTTAGCCCCTCAGCTGGCAGGAGTCTCGTTCACGGAAAATCGACTTAATTTCTTACAGAGGAAATGGAGCTTTTTTGGCCTCATGTGCCACTGAGCAACTTTCATAGGAATGAACGAAGCCCCGCCATCAAAGTTGCATCCAGTTCTCTTTATACACCCATGGTCAGCACCACTAGCTGCTAGCTGCCAGCTTAGCTAACTCCATATTGAGAGCCATGTGCAGACAATCCCGGTTCAGACTCTGAACCATAGATATGCTCTGAATGTTGCATACAGCTCCTTAGGACTTTACTATGATGATTGACCAATAATTCATTTCACTACGAAGAAGAATTCTAAACATAAATTTTCTTGTGAGGAGGAAAAGATTATTTTGACTTCTAATGATTCAGTTCAATTCAATTCATAACTCACAAACATTACTATGATAAATCCCACATTGTATCTTTATGAAACTTCAGTGAAGATCAAATTTTAGCCAGTACCATATTTGGCCGAATAGGCATATCGCTCTAAAATATGTTTCTGTAGATACAAAGGAGGCATTATATCAGTCACTCTTATATAACTGTACATTTTAATGCCATGTATGTGTTTCTGTGTCAATATAGAAAGTTAAACACGATGGATGAGCTCTGACATTTCTATTAACAATGTGTTATAATTTCCTCTGGCTTCACAGAAACAGTCAAAGTGCTCTGATACCTGAGGTCAGGGGAAGATCACTTCCTATCCATGAACACTTTTTACTTAAAAACACATATTCAGTCAGTAAACCTACAAAATAAAGCTGCATTACAGAGCTTTTAGTTTGACTGACCTGATTTGATAAATTAATTTGGAGGGTTGATTATTTCAACAACTTTCTTACATCACCATCTGTTTTTGTACTCTGTTATCACCACAATGTCTTCTTTACACCCTCAGCGTTGCCAAGAAAAACAACAGACAGGGGTCATCATATAACCTCTGGAATGAGTCGGCTTATTTGCTCGAGACAGCGCTGACAACAGAGCTCCTCTGTCTGCTCCGTCTGTGTGAGGCAGAGAGTCAACACGCCAACGTTTACCTCCAGTCTGGCTTGGATCCTCTCCCTCCTTCCTTTAACCAGACAGCTGCTTTATGTTTGTTCGCTATGTCAGTGGCTTTCATGGTTACCATACACACGGGCGGTCGCTGAGGTGAGCCCACCGGTGTTTAGGGGAAGAGGATGAATGGGATTCACACACCTCTGAGAAAGGAAAGAGACACATAAAGTGCGGCATGCATTCCTGCTGCAGTGGCGCCCCAAGACATTTTTCATAGGGGTGGCCAGGTGAGGCTACTGAAAACTGAATTTCAAGAATTTTATTATACTGCTGTAATATAGGGTGGTTGAAAACTGTGTCACTGAGAGTTCAGAATCACACACTGATATAATTTGGTTTATTATTTACAGGTAAAGCTGAAGTAGGCAGTTTGATTTTGGCTTTATTACTCATAATAACCTTTGGGCATAGTGTAATTCGAGTGGACTAAGAGACCTTTAGACTTCTGCTCCTCCTCTTGGCTCTGTTTTCAAGCTGAAGAAACTCTAGGCCGTGATGGAAGACTTTGGCCAATCACAGGTTGCGTACGCTGCAACACAACCACAAAAAAAGGAAGACGGACTTATCAAAAAGAGTGTCTACAAAGAGAGTCAATATCGGCGAAGCATTTTAGAGATGGACAAAAAACGTTGATATTTTTTAGCTGTCTGCTAACTGGAGCTAAAGGCTAATAGCATCAAGTTCACATTTATGTAGCTAATGTAAGCTAGCAACTCAAATCACAGTGTGTCCTCCAACTCACTCCCCGCAGCTACAGTCCACCTCACCACAAGGAGAGGTGGCAACAAGACCCCCAGTCAACAGCCATAGCAACCCAAATCCAGCTAGCGCGACTTCCTGCTGGATCAGCTAACAAGCTAGACCCACTGTGACACCAGGCGCTGGGAGGTTTGCCCAATATGAGCCGCTACAGCCGCCAACTAAAGGCTTATCTCGCAAGCTGCTGCTAGCTCGTCTCCTAGGGAAACAGTTTGCAACGACAAAGAGTGAGGCGAAAAAGATCAAATAAATCAATGTATGGGAAACACTTGGTTACTGTGTGAAGGCCATGCTTTTGGCCGTGGTCGTCTGGTGGGAGGGGCTTATGACAGAGAGGGAGGGGCTGCAGGAGGAGGTGTATTCTTAATTTCTGATGTGTTTTTTTTTCCCTTTTCCAGATTTCTGCCGACACTAGCTTTTATGTTACTAATTATTTAATGAACGTAGACTAATTCTGGTGCACTTGAGTTGAGGGGCGGGCAGCGATTGAACGAGGCCACTCTTCCGGGGCGCCATTGTCATGCTCAGACAGTTTAAGTGAGACAAGTTGAGGGTAAACTTTTGGGTGAACAAAAAAGTGCCTTTATAGCTTTAACATTTAATATTCCTCAGCTGATCTCTACTAAAAGCAATATTTTGGGATATACACTTATTCACTTTCATGCTGTGAGTTAGATGAAAAGATTGATACCACTCTAATGTTTAAATATGAAGCTACTAATGACTGAATACTGATATTATGACACTAATACTCAGGTAAAACATGATTAATATGTTGCCAGAAAGGATAACATTATAAGAAAAGGGACAACTGGAATTCAACAAAATTAAGTCCTACTGTGTTAAGTAAAGTAGAGTAAAGAGCAGAGTAGTAAAGTAGTGTCTGTCAGTGAAAAGGATAAAGGTGTGTGATAAATGGGTGTCCAGGTTCTGCCAACCCAAAGTGGACTTTGATACTTTGTGTTAAGTCTCTCAGCAAACAGCAACATTTAGGGTGCAAGAAGAAGCACCAGCTCCTGCACTGTTGAACATAACAGTCTTTGCTTCAGGTGTCCAGGTCGCCCGGCTCTTGCCAAAGTAAACATCATAAGACTTTCCATAGCATTACAGCAGCTGCTTTAAGAAGTTTTAAGCAGCCTCACATAAACAAATCTGACCTCTAATGACGGACACAGTGGAACCAGGTAATCCTGTCTCATTTGAGGGGAGACACTACAGGTATACACACAGTTTTGTCATGCACTTGTCACTTTTTAGATTTGGGGTTATTTTATCTCCATAACATGTGGACTAGTAGAAAGAAAATTTCCAAAATACACATTTAGGTGTTTATCTGAGTTTAGTTCTGAAAATGCGAGTGAGTGTATATATAATTAGATACTTGGGGCTCCCACGAGCTCACCTGGTCGAGCAGGTGCCCCATGTACAAAGGCTGTGTCCTTTGCTGCATGTCATCCTACCTCCCTCTCTCTACTCCTTCCCCCCAATTCTGTCCTATCAAATAAGGCAAAAGACCCCCACATAATATCTTTATAAGAATTTTAAGGACACTTGAAATACAAAATAATAATTGTTTTAATGTCAGTTACCAAAATGGGAAGTTTCATAGTGATATCTGTTCATTGTAAGTTTTATCCTATTCACCCTTAAATGCATGAAAAAGCATTTGAGTCTCTTACTGAGTGTGACTCTCTGGATGTTTTGGGATGCAGAAATCCTTTGATTCATGTGATGATGTAACTGCCCACAGTTAACCTACTTTTCCACAGGTTGCGTGTTATTGCCATTTTCTCAGCAGTGTCAAACAGCCAGCCGCCAACATCCTCTTCCTCTGGGTCAAAGTGGTGTCCGTTTGATGTGTTTCAACTCGTCCACACAGTCTGGAGATTAATGGGCCGCAACAGGGAAGTGCACGGCTACTGAGTGACCTCTGCTTCCTTAAGGTGTCATTTTTCACCACGACTGTTGACTTCCTCATCTCGGAGATTGTTGGGAATTTCTCATCAGTTTGCTTATGGGTTTGCTCCTTGTTCTGTATTTACTGCAGCGAGTGTGCACACTGTCCTGAGAGCAGTGTGACACATGTTTGAGTCTGTGAGGGTCAGGATCCTTCTCTTTAAAATGAAAAACACACCCATTGCTACATTATTGGGCTAATATTATTTCACATAGTTAGCCACAGACTGGATTTTATGTTAAAAGTTCATGCTTATACTATATATAATCATATATAATTTGAACTGCACCTATCTGCGTAATAACTCCACTGTCTTGTCTCAGGTCAGTCAAGTCTGCCATCTGCTGTTAAAAAAAAACCCTTTAATCTTACGCATCAGAAATCAGTTATCCTCTGTGTATAAATGATTTATGGTACAGTAAAGTCTGAAGGCCAATCACCAGATTCACCACATGTTAATTAAGTAATCTAATGAGAAGTAATATTGTGGGGCATGAGGATAACAGTTTAACCACCTATTTACTTGCAGAAGAGGTGAACCAACTTTTTCATCCAATATGAAATCTTAAATTGAAATGAAAATAAAATTAGGATAAAAAAAACCCATAATTGTTTATTAATCTCAAAGGAAATGTTGGTGCTGAAAATGCTTACTATGCATAATAAAATAAATATATATCCCACTGTAAATAAAATACACACACATATTAAAATAAAAAAAGTGGGAAAATATCTATGCATATGGAACAACAGTAGGTGCAACATATTAATGAAAGTGCGGGGCGCTGGTTATTTTGTTATGTTTTTGTTTTTTTTTAACATATTTTATCAGCATTTTAGGGACAGTCACAAAACAATTTAGTGACATGAGTTTTTCCAACAATGAACCTGCACCCACAGCCCTCATACGAGGTTGAGGAATGGCAATAAGAACAGCAAAATATCTGTTAATAATAAGAATTATCACTGAGGTACATTAATATAAAGCAAAGAGTAGAAAAAAGACAAATACGCTTATAAAAAAAATAGATAAAATTAAAATAATGCATTGTTAATGTTATATTCAACAATCATCTCACCCAGGTGGTAGTTCTGGGGAAAGAGATGTCAGGCTCTTTACATAAATTGCCAGTTGCTATAAAATGTATAGAGTGTTACATATTTCACAAAAAATGAAAAAAGAGGCATCTGTGTCACAAAAGTGCAAAAACACTGCGTCTGCATTACTATTTAAATATAACATTAGCATAGAAATATAGGATATAAATAATATGTAATATTATTTAATTAAGTAAAGTCAAAGTGATAAAGACAAAGGAAAACTATAATACAGTTGGTTTGTTAATGTTAAGCCCCGCCCATTTGAGACGCACTAAAATATGATTGGACGTTCTCTTAAGTGACATCACTTCCGCAGCTGTAAAACACAACAGACAAACCTTCACATAATATGGAGGAAGATAACTCCCAAACACTTGAATATGCTCACTCTGAATTCAAAAGGCGGAATTTCCAGCAGGCAGAGGAGCTGTACACGAAGTATATCTCTTTCTGTTCACAGTCCAGGTACAGTTTGTTTCTTTATAAAGATGTTAATCGAGCTAACGGTCACCAACTGTTGTCCAACCGGTGTTACACAGTATTCTGCTACCTGTCAGATTCTGTCACCCGAGTTTAGCTAACTGTTAGCTAACGCTAATGTCGTTTCCCTCTCTCTTCGGTGTCATTTAATGGAATTCATTCTTATAGAAGTCATGTTTAACGGTGTCATATTTCCACAGGGAATGTGGAGCTAGTAGTTTGGCCACTGCTTACAACAACCGCGGACAGATAAAGTACCTCCGGGTGGATTTTCATGAAGCGGTGGAGGACTACACTTCCGCCATACAGACTGACAGCGGGTTTGAAGTACCGTTTTACAACAGAGGGCTCGTCCACTACAGACTGGGTGAGGATACATCAACACTTAATTGACAAAAGTACACAATGACACAGTAGGTGGCTCTGTCATCTTCAAAGTTGACGGAGCGAAATGAGTTACTTCTTCTTTTACTTCTTTTAATGGCGGCTGGCATCCAATAGGTGGCTTTACCGCCACCTACTGGATTTAGGCTAGGGGTCTCTTCTTAGGATAAGATGAGTAAGATATTCATTTATTCGTCCCACAGTGGAGACATTTGCACCATTACAGCAGCAGAGGGATAGGGCACACATGAAGCATCAGTTGAAAATATACAAAGCAATATATAAGTAAGTAAAATAAGCAAATTGTACATGTCAAGAACCGATATGCAAACAGTATAAAAACACTAAACAATATAAAAAGGGAGCATCAGAAAGAAGCAGAATATATAAGGAGACAGAGACTGAGTTCCTGATTTCACATTACTGACTGATGTAAGTATAGATATTTTGCAGTTAACAGATACAAACGTCGCACATGAGTGATGATTGACAGTCCATAGTTTTGGTATGTGTGGTCTACTGGGAGCAGAGTTGGTTGTGTCATCTGACAGCAGCAGGAAGCAAGGACCTGCAGTATCTCTCCTTCAGACACCGCAGGTGAAGCAGCCTGTCATTGAAGGAGCCACCCAGTGCTGTCAAAGTGTCCTGCATGGGGTGGGACATGTTCTCCATAAGGGATAATAGTTTGGCTATCATTCTCCTTTCTCCACTACCTCCACGGGGTTGAGGGAACATCCCAGCGCAGAGCTGGCCTTTTTTATCAGTCTGTTAAGTCGCTTCCTGCCAGCTGTCGAGATGTTGCTGTCCCAGCAGACCACTCTATAGAAGATGGCTGATGCCACCGCACAGTCATAGAAAGTCCTAAGAAGTGCCCCCTGTACAAAGGACCCCAGTCTCCTTAGCAGCAGAAGTCCACTCTGTCCTCATAAAAATGGGCCTTATTCACCAACTGTTCTAAAGAAGAAATTTCTTCTTGAAACCAAGTTGTGCAGTTTTCACAAAGATTCTGACAAGTGTTTTCTTATTTGAGATTTGTTCTACGCACACTCAAGAGCACTCTTATGCACATTTTGTGCTGACATGTTTCTGCATAATAATAATAATTTGTGCATTTTCCTCAATTCTATAGTTGTAAAATATTATAGGATTTATATTACAATGATTTTTTTTCCATCTTTTTAAATAATTATTTTACAAAAATATTCTGGTCTTTTAAAAAAAAAAAACACACTACACTACCACTTAAATTCACAGAACTTATGTTACATTATGCTATGGTATGATCACAAGGTGGGTTGATGATGTTGTATGTGAGGTCAGTTTGGTGTGTCCTTCCTCTTTATGACACTAGATGGAGCTGTGTATTTTCTGAAAGCTCTTGTGCTCATGTTGCCCAGAAAATAAAACTGCTGACTCCTAACAACCCAGTTTGGCAGTACATGACAAATCATAAACTCACTATGTATTTACAGTTTTTTTATTTTACAGGTTTTTTTGACGATGCCAAGAGTGACTTCCAGCAAGCATTAAAGCTCAATCCAGATTTTGAAGATGCCAAAGTGAGCCTGCAACAGACAATACTGGACCAGCAGCACAAGATTAACAGGGGATACTGACAGCCAGAGTACATATATTATATATCCTTAAATCTGGTGGCTGAAGAGAAGATGTATATTCCGTCAGGTGTTGTCAGTTGAGTTGATGTGTGTGGACGATAATGTTTAATTTATGTTTTTAAAGGTGGACCCCAGGAAGATAAGCGGTGCTCTAGGGCACAGCTATTGGGGATCCTAACAAATAAACAAAAAAGCTTAAATTTATGTACAGCTGTCATCTAACAAATTAAGATGTCGCTGTTTAATCTGAGGATGAACACTTTGATTATTTAAAGATGTCAGCGTGAAGATAAATCTAAAAGTGAAACATAAAACAACGTGCACAAAGCAGTGACCACTGTAAATCAGATGATAGCTGCAAAAACATTTTCAGTTTGAACACATGAAAGGAAGTAGACAACCCACTGGATCAGGCGCGACGCTTGTATGGATTTTTGTTAAGCAGAGCATTGATAATTCCTTTTCTGCACTGACTCGAGACTCTTCCTGTTGGAAATAATGTAATGGCCTCATAAATGAAAGTATATTGTATGAGTCTGTGAGTGGACAGCACAGAGTCATCGACTCGAGCAGGAGCACCAGGTGAAATGATGAGCTTTGGTTTTACAGTCCGTAATAAATGTTAGTGCACCGTCTTGAAGACACTGGGAGGAGGTTTGCGACTATAAACAAACCATAATCAAGTGTTGGCGTACAGTAATGATGAGCAGGCTCTCTGGTGCAAAGGAAAAATGTGTTTTGTGTTTTAAATGCTGGCATCATATGTTTCTGCAAACCATGAATGTGTTACATTTGTATGTTTCATATGTATTGTATCAACGTAGTGTATTAGTTGACTTTGTCACTGAGAGGTTGAGGGGATGGTGGATGTGTGACACCTGGCGAGACACCTGCCAAGCTGCAGATCACAGTTCAAGACCAACAAATCCATTTTTTTTTAGCATGTCATTGCTAAAAAAACCCCAGCTTTTTCTTCACCAAACGCAAATGTGTTTTAGCGACCTGTTGCTGTATTTACATCACTGATAGTGCCATGAAAAACAGTTGCATTTTACCAGACATCTACAGCTTGTACAGCCACGATTGTGCCACCAAAACTGGACTTTTTAAGTCCAAATATGATCTCTTCCTAACCATACGATGAATTACTGGTCAGGCCTACTGGGCACAGGCCTGGGAGCCTGAAGCAGCCTTTACTTGCAAAATGTCATTCAGATGTACATGTGCTCACCAGGAAGAGACAAAAAAGCCCACAAAGAGATGCAAGGGGACTGCAAAGAGAGACAAAATAACTACCGGAGGGGGCAAAGCAGTCATAAAGAGACACGAATTGACTACAGAGGGAAACAGAACTATAAAAAATACACAAAAATACTCCAAATAGAAACGAAATGATCTTAAAAAGACACAAAACGACAAAAAAGGATTCAAAATAACTTCTATGAGAAACGAAATTATCTATCGAAGACACAAAACTACAAAAAAAGGCACAAAATTACTCCAAAGCGAAAGATATTGATCTTAAAAGAACACAAAATGACTGCTAAGAGACCACAAAAAGATTTATACGACTACAAAGAGAGGCAAAACGGACATAAAGTGTGTGTGTGTCTTGCGCTTTTGTAGAAGAGAGGTAGTGGGGCCTTTTCCAGAGCTGCGCCCAGGGGTCCAGAGTCTCATAATCAACAACATACCTAACCATAAGAGGTTTTATGCCTAAACTGAACCACACTTTAACCACAGCGTTGTTCAAACATACAGTTTCATCGTGTTTGCTACATAATAACGTACACATGTAACATATCAATGGTTTGCAGAAACATACAGTGCCAACATATATTCTGATGATTGGGTTGGTTTTAAGGATTTTTTATCCTTGATTCTTGTGACACAAGTTGAATAATTTAAAGAAAGACATTTATGTTACCAAAGACAAATGTACATATGTTTATAATCACTGAACAATAAATTATTTTTCTCACACTCCTGATTAATGTGTTTTTATTCTTCACACATGCAGTCTTTTAGTAAGAAACATGGAGGCATGTATGAGCTCTCTCACTGCATTTGAGGTGGGTGGAGAGCCACTGATGTGCCTCACCTGTGCACTGTCATTAGCTGATATATAAAACAGCTGGTGTGGGCTCAGTAAAGCAGTAGGGCCCTTCACTTCAGGGTTGGTTTGTTGGTGGGGGTGTGCTGGGGTTTCAGTGCCAAACTCTGAAAGTGATTGGATTCTTGTCGTTTTTTGTTTGGCTGCATTCAGACTGCAACATGGTGACGCTTGAGAACATGTAAGTTAAGTTTTCTTTTATTTAAAGGCTTTTATCTACCTGCTTTAATGTTTCTAACCTGTGTGTTTCATTTGTTTAAGTTTGTTATGGAACTTGATGGCTGCAGTAATCGTCTTGGGTCAAGCAAGGCCAAATGTGAAACTTAACTTGCAGTCAAGTAAGTGTTTGTTCACATGAAATCACTCTATCACCTTTTTAGTGAGTGTTACCTTCTTTCTCATGAGGCTTTTCTTTTCAACAGGCAGTGGTTTAAGGTCAGAGTGTGCGGCTAATCTCATGAGGCTGTCCTTGGACGAGGCTCTAGCAGTGGGGAACCAGCTCGAAGTGGAGGCCGTCAGTGAGTATAAAATATGCTAGTGACAAGCAGACTGGCTCATCAGTGGGAGAAGTGATCCCTCATGTTTGCTGTTTGTCTCCCCAGATGGCACCCAGCACATTGTGTTAACACCCAGCTTGGCTGCTCAGTGTGGATACAGCATGGAGTCTGACCCCTGGGGTAACACCAGAATCTACACGTCTCTGATGGGCTGCTATGTGGACAACAAAGTATGTTTTTATGTAACTTAAAAGTGGCTGTCGCGCAAATTAATCATTCCCTTTTACATTCAGTGTTCAACTCAGGTACATCGAAGCCACCTGAAGGCCAATCTGATTTAGGTTGACTGAGGAACTAAAGGGTTTCTCAAGCTGTTCAAACTGCCCGTGGGACTTTAAATCTTCTGTGCTGCAGCAAAAGATAACGTTCAAATAAAATGTGAGATTGCTCAGATGTAATACTACCTACCTGAGACAACATGCTCTTAATACAAACAGTTAAACTTGACTCAAGTGTTTCACCCACAGTCTTCGAGCAGATTTGTTGCAGTCTAGTTTTAAGCAAACAGAGGACAGCGATACCATGTCCTGGATTTTGTAATTTTCCACTGAGAAAGCACTTTCTGGTCCGCATCGTTCCTCATTTATTTCTCAAGGGACCAATGTAAATTGACACCAGGCAGACAGTAGTTCATTTTTATGTCCTTGGTGAGAACTTAAATCAAACCTCCAATTAGTGCCCCTCCCCCTTCCCTCTAAAGGACCCAAAGTACTTTACCCTTTGGTGTAAGGAGACCAATGTGAATTTCAGGGCTGCAACTGATTTTCATCCCATAATCTGCCTGAATTTTATTGGCTTGAATGTTTCTGATATAAAATATGCAAAGTCAGATCTTCAAATATTTCAGCCTTAATCCAAGGTCATTAAATTTACTGATAAATGGACAGAAGCAACTGCAAACCAAACAAGTTTGAGTTTTTGCGCAAATGACATGAGCAATGACTAAAATGAATCTAAATTTCAGCTAAAATTTTTGACTCTAACCCTCTTAAAAACCTGAGCAAATTGGCTCAATTTTCTTTATAAAAACAAGGGAAGAAGACAATGAGTATCCAAAGAAGAAATGATCCAAATAGTTAGCGAGAAATTGGTAAAAATGAGAATTAAAAAACAAAATTGGTTAAAAAAAATAAATTTAAAAATAAACAAGGAAATGACCTGGAAAGTACTTAAAAATTATAAATCTGTAACATAATTTTAAAATAAGTTGTCCATGTTTTGTTTCCCCTTTCAAATCGGTGCAATTTCTTCCAAAGGTTTAAATACTTGCGAAGATGTCTAAAAGCAGCACAAGCAAAAGTGATGCTGCTCCAACCCCAGGTTTCAAAGGGTTAACGCCTAAACTACAGATGCAAAAAATGCTTGCACAGCAAAGACTTCTGTCCTCATCCTTTTTTTTTTTTTTTTTTTTTTTTGTTCCTTCCTCTGTAGGACGATACAACATTCAACGTTGGCTTGAGACTCCGAATGTACGGCCAGAGTCCCTCGGACGTGGTCAGTCACGATGTGACGCAGACTTGCAGCTACACTCGGTGGGCCTCCAGAGAGATTCTCTGCGACAGGAACTACATGGAAGTAGGTCGCTTTACTACTATCATGTGTTTGTGTGGTGACAAATTATAAAGCGAGGATTTTTTTATTTATTTTTAAAGGTGTCGAACCACTTGGCTACACCTGATCCACGAGCTGAAGCAAAAGGGCAGAGTCAGGATGTGAAGGACAACTCCAAGCTCAACACTATTCCTGATGTATGTTGACTTTTTGAGTTACTACTTTTTTTTTTTTTTTTTTTTAACCCTGCACCATTTGGCATCCCCTTCAATAGAATTTCTGTTTTCTTCCCTTCCTGTAGGCCTCTGGTGCAGAACATGGTATCTGGAAGATGACATTTTTCACCCCAGAACCAGTGTCAATGGTGCTGAAGGAGGCTGAGCAGGCTGGCTACGGGGCCATGACCACCTCCACCCGTCTGGTTATGCGAAGCCCGTACAATACAGCCGAAACTTACTCGGAGGATGTAAGCAACACACCCATCTCAGTGTTTGGTTTTTTTTTGTTGGTTTTTTTGGTTTCGTGTAAATGACACTAAAACGGACA
The DNA here is from genome assembly GCF_006386435.1 of Epinephelus moara. Classification (NCBI taxonomy): domain Eukaryota; kingdom Metazoa; phylum Chordata; class Actinopteri; order Perciformes; family Serranidae; genus Epinephelus; species Epinephelus moara. Next base: position 22,898,600 of record NC_065517.1, on the reverse strand, counting down.
TCTTTAGGTGGCTGGAGTCCCCATGGAGGTTTTCAGGGTGAGCGCTTACTACAAAGCACCACATGGTCTGAGTATGTTGAACCTGGCAGCTGCTTGTCCCACAGGTGATTCTCACGCTTGCTGTTAATTTCACAAATTGCTAAGTTGTTGCAGTTATGTCAACAGTTGCTTTGTTAACAGGTGGCGTCCTCTTCACCGACGATGTAATCTCTTGGCACGTACCTCGCCGTGTGACACCTCTGGTGCACGGCAGCTTTAAAATCCTAGAAATGCACATGGGCATCAACGGGCAGCGGCTGGACAAGCCTCAGATGGCGGCGCAGGGGTACAGGCTGTCCACCACAGACTTCCACATCATCATCGAAATCCCAGTGGGCTCGCCTGATGGTTACTACAAGGTTGGAAAGTCTCTGGATTTGCTATGCAAGACTCACTGGGCCATTTGCATGTTTTATTAAAATGCCATGAATAATTGCAGAGCCATGCCCCAGATTACCAGTACCACATCACCTACATTGTGGAGCCCATGCTCGAGGTACTGTGGAGGGCAGATGACACCCAGGATGATACCAGATACAAGGTTTTGTTCCCTATCACCACCCCTCTGATGCCCCGACTGCCCCACGTCCAAGACAGTAAGTCTATTTTATGGTAAGCTATAGAAACCCAGACTCATGTGAAGGGTGTGAACGTGCCACTTTCTGTTCCTCAGACACCGTCCCAGAGGCCCGGCTGTTCAGCGTTCACTTGGGGACCTTCCTTCATGATGTGGTGCTAAGGAACATCACCTTCTCCACCGGGGTTCTCACCGTTGAGGAGTGCAACGCCAGAGGCTTCACGGTCCAGGAGCACGGCTTCCCCAATGGCACCAAGAGCTTCTCTCTACAAGTGCCCTTTGATGCTGACGTTGTCCTGAAACACGTGTGTGGAATTATAGATGCAAAACACCTTTTTTGCAGTTTGTTCTGCTTAAGTGTTTTCAGTGACATGACAAGCTTTTTCTTTTTGACATCTGCAGAATCCTGAACGCTTGGTTACGACCTACACCCTCCCTCTGATCTTTGGGTTCATGATCCAGCCTGAAGAAACTCCATTCGCCCATCCAGTGGACGTGCAGGCATCTCTGCAGGATGTTGGTGAGATCTTCTTCATGATGGGTGCTTTTTCCAGAATTTAAGGGACCTTGTCTGAAGATTCTCAGTCATCCAGGTCATGGTAATCATAAGTGCTATATCGTAGGCCACTGGACTTTAAACCCTGTGTGGGTGGGAACCCTTGCAGAGTCGTAGGGGTCACGTGAGCTCTTAGTTTCTCTGCAAGGGTTCCCACCCACACAGGATTTAAAGCCTACCAGTCATTTAGAACTGAAGAAGCTTCTTGGATGAGAGGTGAAACGTCTTCAAGAAACGCAAGCAAGTCCAGTTGCTTACGATATAGCACTTACAAATTTAAGGAGCTGTTCACCCCAATTCATTTTCTTTTTTTTAAGTGCTGCTACACAGCCAACTGCTTAATACTATACTATAATAGTCTCTGCTTCTAGTGCTGCCCACCATCACTGGCACCTGTGACCAGAGCCAGTTCTACATCAGCGTGAACTTGGGCAGTCAAGGCTCCAATTTCCAGGCCATGGTTGGAATTCGAGAGCTAACACCGGAGATGGCCGAGGACTACCACTTCCAAGAAAACAGCACCCACTTGAGCCTCATACTGCCGTACACCGCCCAGGACACGGTGTTTGAGGTATGTCAGGAAACTGCAGAATGTCTCCATAAATCTGAAGCGCTGGATAACTTCACTTCCTGTCTTTTCAGCTGATCACCGCCTATTCAGTCAGAGCCAGAGTCGACATGCTCGTATTTGATCACAACAACTGGGTGCTGGCTGACCTCTACCTGTCCTGCAACTTCCCCCTAACAACAACTCGTAAGACATGAAAATTGTAGCATTTTTGCTGCTTGCATTATGGGATGTCTTCTTAATCTGTTGCCTCTTTGACTGTCAGAGTGCTACCCCAATGGAACAATGACTGCTGTGGCTGTGAAGGTGGAGTCGGTGCCCAATCTGGAGCCGAGCTGGCTGACTCTGAGGGACCAGTCCTGTAAACCAGTGTTCAGTAACAGTCGCTTTGCGTATTTCTCTTTCAGTGTTGACTCCTGTGGGACCACAAGAACAGTAAGTATAAGGTCTTATTAAATCCAGAAACTAAAGTGCTTATGTTTAAGGTTTTAATGCCATCTGCTCTCCTTTAGTTCTTTGACCACTACATGATGTATGAGAATGAGATCAGCCTGTATTACAACAACAAAGGAGCAGCCTACACATCACCAGTTGATCCAGAGTACAGGTAGACTCATTAGTCTTAACCTGATGTACTGTTTATCATTATTAGGTGAACACTTAACGTTTCGTTTTTCTCTTTTGTAGGCAAACTATTTCCTGCTACTACGTGGTTAATGAGACTCAGACTGTTGCATTCAGCGCTAAACAAAGAAGCTATGAGCCCACAGCAGAGATCGGCTCAGGGCAGCTGTTGGTGCAGATGAGGCTAGCTCAAGGTAAGGTTACTAAAGCAGCAGTTTCAAAAATTGCAGTTTCCAAAGTCACTGAGGCCTTGTTCACATGGACACTGGTATTTTTGTAAACATAGCTTCTTATGCAGGTGGGGTCCAGGTTTGAAAAATGGGGCTCCTCTTAAGACACTAACTTTTGTTCGGTCCATGTCTTCTTCCCCTCTTCTCCTCCAGATTCATCATACGATCTCTTCTACCAAGCAGAAGACTATCCAGTACAGAAATATCTGAGACAGCCTCTGTATTTTGAGGTGGAGCTGATGGAGTCTACTGACCCACATTTGGAGCTCATCGTGGAGAACTGCTGGGCCACCCTCAATGAAGACCGGACATCTCTGCCCAGCTGGGACATCATTGTGGACGGGTATTGGACAGCATGATCTTACACAGAAATAGTACCATCCTTCTTGCAAAATTCAGCTTTTCTTCAACTAGTTGTTTAAATGGAAATGGAGAAGTAAAATCCAGGTTTCAGGGGTTTAAAGGCTACAAAATGTTTCTCCACTAGCTGTGAGAACCGTGACGACAGCTATGTGACAGTTTTCCATCCTGTCGTGAGCGACGCCAGGGTTTTGGTCCCATCCCACGTCAAGCGCTTCTCCATGAAGATGTTCACCTTCACTAAAGACGAAGAGGTTCTGAAAGACGAGGTGAGACTCAAACATCCAAATGTGGTACCTGTTCTCAGCAGGCGGCATAGGCTACATCAGTCCAGCATGTCTGCCCACAGATTTATGTCCACTGTGAGGCGGTGATATGTGACACAAACAGCCAAGCAGACAGTTCCTGCAGAGGCCAGTGTGTGCATCCTGCAGGCACGGCTAACTCCAGACACCAAGGGATAAAAGGAGGAGTGAAGAGAGGTAATGTAACCAAATGTGGAATTATGGAGTTGAACTTTTAGATATCTGTGTGCAGTTGGTGATCTTTAACATTTTACTTTGTCTTGTTTCCAGAGCGAAGAAGTACAGACTCCTCCCTCCAGAGGCAGATCTCCTCTGGACCTATTCACATATTGAACACTCGGTCAAAACTCTGAATAAACAAAGTTCTTAACTACTTGTCAAAGTGGGTTTTTTTTTGTTTTTGTTTTTTTTTTTTTGCCTTAATCAGATTCTTTAAAAACTTTGAATATGTCTAACTGTCCAACCTGCATTACATACAGCAAAGTCAAACACTAGTCACTGCTGTGACTATTGGCGTCCTTGAGGCCTGCATGACCTCAGGCACTTTAACTAGCATTCCTGCTCCTTTTTGGGAAGGCTGAAGATTGGCCAGATCAACACGAGGTGACTTGTTTACAGACATACTGTATGCATTTAGAGCTGCAAGAAGCAATTTTATAAATTGTTTGTTCAGAGGATTAACTTTGCTATGAGATGATTCTCTTTACTAGCTAGAGTAGTGCCCCACTTGCTCTTGTAAGCCTTATTTTATGATCTCAATTTTAGGGTTCTTTAAGGAGCCTTAACCTATGGTGCATTGCCCTCTTGAGCTAAACTAAAATGTTGTATGCACTGACTCTTTAAAAATCTGAAATATGGCTCATGTAATGTCTTTTTGCTAAGATGGCCCAGAACAGTATACTCGCCAGCCACTTTATTAGGTACACCTTGCTAGCTTGACACCCCTTTTGCCTTCAGAGCTGCCTTAACTCTTCATGGCATAGATTCAACAAGGTGTTGGAAACATTCCTCAGATCCTGGTTCATATTGACATGATGGCATCACACAGTTGCAGATTTGTTGGCTGCACATCCATGATGCAAATCTCCAGTTATTTTCATTACTGTTGCCTTTCTATCATCTTGAACCTGTCTGGCCATTATCCTCTGGCATCAGCAAGGCATTTTCACTCTGAACAGCCGCTCACTTTATCTTTGTCGGACCATCCTCTGTAAACCGTGTGTGTGAAAATCCCAGTAGATCAGCAGTTTCTGAAATACTCAGACCAGCCTGTCTGGCACCAACAACCATGCCATGTTCAAAGTCACTTAAACCCCCTTCCCATTCTGATGCTCAGTTTGAACTTCAGCAGGTCGTCTGCACCATGCCTAAATGCGCTGAGCTGCTACCATGTTATTGGCCAGTTAGCTCTTTGTGTTAACGAGCAGTTGAACAGGTGTACCTAATAAAGTGGCCAGTGAGTAATTTCTCACCTATCCCAGTGTTCTCTAGCTGTGCAGATTATTTTGCCATGTTTTCTTATCTGCTCTACCTGAATACAATGTTGGTGAATGGAATTATATTGCTCACAGAATTAAATTTGGAAACTCAGCATCTGCTCTTCCACAAACAGTTTCCACTGGAACTGCTGTCTACTAAAAATGGTTGCTAATAAGTGACGGTGAAGTGTGTTTTTGATCATCCAGAGTGACGATGTTGCTGGAAAGGTTTATTTTACCAAATGTAATAGTGACTTTTATGTTAAGCCTCAAAATAAATTGTAGATAAGTACATATAGACTGTGGAGGCTCATGCACACCTTCAATAACTTGTAGACAGGTGTGTAGGAGGAAAATGATGAAGGTCAAAGGACTGAAATGTTGAAAGTGGTCAAGAGATCAGTGAAAAACACATTTGTATTTTAAATTAAATCACTTGTGTAAAAAATGAACATACGCAGTTTGCATGCAATGTATTTTTGTTTATGATAAACAGGTAATTCCATTTATTAGGAAGCAACCAACTCCATTAACTGAACAATAGTCTGACTCACCAGATGTTGACGATTAAAGGCGTAGCATTGTGGTGCCGATTTCACCCGGCATCCTCCCTTCCTTCCTTCCTTCCTTCCACTGTGCATGTAACCATTTCCACATCCCCTTCACTACAGGGAACAACAGTCTCTGAGCTAACAGCTTAAACGCTGGAAGTGGCATGTTTTGATAAAGATTTGAATCATGCAATAAGGCCTGCCTGCTTTGTTCTCTCTGTGAATTGTAAAGATTTACAACAAATAAAACAACTTGTGAACGCACCTCAGAAAAGCCCAGACTCAGAAAACAGATCAACATGGGGTACAAGAATCCTGTGAGACTAACATGACCCGCTGGATTTGATTCACTACATCTTTTCTCTCACAGCTGCATGCACCAGTCACATTGACATCACCAATGTACCAATCCACTTCACATGAGCTTCTGTGACACCATCATAATGATGATCTGCTATAAATACATACTTTAGCTCTGGGGTTCCTCCAGAGCTTGAATCACACAGTGACACACGACTGTTGTAGTTTTTGTGGCCTTTTCTTAGGTAGGGCCATTTTGATGACAGTGCTCGCCTCCCTACGTGCAAATGTTCAAACGTAACAAGTTCACCCTGACACTATTGTGCAAGGGCACCGTCGCTATATCCTCAGCATAGTGCTGCCCAAAATGACTGATTGGTTTAAAAAAATAAAAACACACCAGAGTGTTTTTTTCCCCTACAGCAGAAAGATAATCGTTGATTCCAGACCTTTCTCTAACGCTGACACAATGCTGTGGATATACTTCTGGATATGCAAGACTAAATTCCCTTTTACACTACCTCTTCAAGGTGGGAATTTCATGCCGTTATGCCACCCCGCTGTATAAATGGTATAATCGCGGAATGGTGGGACAGAGTTGTCTCGCCTTTAAGCCAGCAATGGAGGTAGAAACAGCCCCAGAACAATGCCTCTATAAAGAGGACAGTTGGCAGAATCATGGGTGGCACTGGTGTGATGTTTTGACGAGGTGTTATGCGTGTGATTCACCTTAGGAGGTTTAAAAAGTAGCTGTTAGCAGTTAGCAGCTAACTCACAGAAGAAGTACAGCAGCTGAAAATGTCCACAAAGTGGGTAAGCAATGACGTCTGGAAGCTGCTTACTCTCCCAACAGAGGACAAGAACAGCCACAATGTAACAGAGACTTTAAATAATTGTTATTGCCATGTTAATGCCATTATTATTGTTTATATAGGGCTGCCAAAGCATGCGTTATAGGTGACACTAGAGGCTGACACTGGTGTGTTACAGTCTCGCTTGTCATGCTTCTTGATTCTGCGATGCCGGCATGCAGTCTAAAAATCACACACTGGGTTGGCATGATGCTACTGTCATTTGGTTTTGTGTCAAAATACAAAGGCAGCATGAAGAAGGAACTTTGTAGCTGCCCTATAGTGCGATCTCTGTATAAAAAGGCTTAAAAGGAAATGGCCACTTTAGAATGAAAATACAGACAGTACTTACTGACCCTCATACCGACAAGAAGTCCAGTGTAGTTTTTTAATCCACAAAACTCGTTCGGGGTATTGGAGGATAACAGCTAGCCGGAATAACAGCTACACTTGAAGTGCATGGAACCCACATTTTGAAAATGTAATAAAACTCCGCTAATGCATTTCAAAAACGTCAGAACAGCTCGTCCGTCGTAATCCAAGTGCCCTGAAGCCGCGGCATGCAAAATTGACTTGAAAAGACGTAATTTACTCCACTTTATAGCATCATTTTTCTCCCACCACTTCCTATCAGCTGATTATAGGTGTTCCCTCTCCTGGTCAGCCAGTCATATTTTGCCACGATCTCCTTCAGCCAGTCATGTTGCTGCTGCCAAACTTTAAATCTGTTCTCTCTGCTCCTGTCAGCTGTCATTTCAGGAGGAATTGTCGCACCATCCTCCACCCCATTCACCTTATCCAGAGCCCAGGATGAACTCATCAGAAGCCCACTCCTCTTCACATCCAGATCCTGAGCTTCCTTTTCATCACCACCACCACCACCATCATAGGGAGGGTTCCCGAATCTACATCTTTAGACCCCATCATTATGTCATCTATTCCAAGAGGGTGGTAATCGCCAAATACATTTCTCATACTTATCTGCACAGGTAAATATTCTTTTGCCCCTCAACGAGTCTCTCCTGATTGACATTAATTTAGAATAATGCTCAGACGCAAGCTTCTTCTCAAACACCTGAGGTGACAGAGCAGGTCTTTAATAGGATACTCGGTTAGGACCTTATCCGAAATATAGAAAACAATCACAGCTGAAAGATATCCATCTCCAGGTAAATATTTCCAAGAAAAACAATGCAAGTGTGAAGTTTTAAAATCTTTTATTAGGATGTTAGTTTATAAGTATGGGTCCTGATGACACCTGTGTGAAAATGTGACCATCTGAAACAGCACGTTTTTGACCTGTGGAAGAAAAACAAATTTTAATATGAACAATTCTGCCAGTGCATTATTGTATATTGATATCAGTGTGTGAAAGGTCGTACCTTTGATTCTGTCATCCTGGTTTGAACACTGCACTTTACAAGCTCCACCCACTGGATTTCTGGCATCACAGACCTCCACATCACAGTGGACATACACCTACAAGACATAAAGAGGTTTATGGCTACTGTTATTTATATTTACAGTTTGTTTTCCTAAATCTGAAGCATAAAACAAAAAGGAGCACAAGAACATTTTTTCTTATAGCTGAAGTTACCTGGTGACTCAAGTTGTCTTTGTCTTGGGCGAAGGCAAACATCGGGACCTCAAAGCGCTTGAAGTTCGAAGGATACTGAACTCTGGCATCAGGCCAAACAGGATGGAAGATCACCTGGTGTGGGTCTCTTGGGTTTGCACAGCTATGGGGAAAAAAACGAGTTTAAAATCTTAAGTGCCCACTAGTGCACTTTTTAATTGGATAAAAAGGTGTGGAAGTCTGCAAAATGAGCCCCCGTTGATGACACTGTGTCCATTATGAGGCAAAAGGACAATGTCCATGTCTCAGTTTGACAGTTACAGTTTGTATATGTGGGCAAACATCCTAGCAGGGCACGATTAATAAGTTACCCGCCAATAATGAGGTCCCATTTGGGTAGGGACGTCCTGTCACTGTCCAGCGTCGCCCAGCAGTACATCAGCTCCAAGGACACGTCAGGGTTTGCAGACTTCATCAGCTCCACCTCAAAATACAGCGGCTGTTGTAGGTACTGTGCAACTGGATAATCCTCCACTCTGTGAAAGGCGCTGTAGGAGTCGTCTAGAGAAAGAGACACAGAACATGTTGACCTGAATCATTATGGATTCAGACAGGAATAGAAATGGCCTGTACACAGAACCTGCAGATAAATGAATGAGTTTAACTTGAAAGTACAACGTCCCACTCGCCAACTTGGTCATTAAGATGATAGGTTTAAAATGAGTCAATTAACTTCAAGTCAGAAGTTGAATTAGTTTGACCAACACGATTAGTCCAAGACCTATTTGCAGGATTGCCTCCTGTCTTTAAAGCACACCAGTCATTTAGGAACATGCCATTGCTTCTTTTGCAGTGACGGACTCAAGATGTTTGAAGGGCAGGGGCGAAAAGGAAAAAAGGGCACCTACTGCATGACATGGGGCCCCATTGGTGCGCAAGAAGCTCGTGTCCCATGTATGGCAAAATAGTCTTCGTCCTTGATTCTTAATTAACAGCCAAAAAGGGGCACATCCGCTTGTTTTCGCCACTCAAGAGGGCACTTTAGCGCGGTCGCCCCCCTGACCGAATCCATCAGTGTTCTTTTGTCTTTAGGAGAGTTGCACGACTGTCCAAGACACCCCAAAAGCCAACATTATTCAGTTTAGTAAAAATCTGATTTATGTCTCTTTGCATTATCCATGAAGATCTGTGTTTCAACATGCTGACATGATGGGAAGTAGAATTATTTCCCCTCGCTTTCTGGCTTTGGGAGAGTTCTTAAATGTGTTTTTGTGGCTTCAGTCAGAGGGAGAATTAAAGGATTCCCAATGTCAAAAAACAGAAAACAATCCCATAATCAGAACTTCTTACCCGTAGCAAGTCTTATTGCAACTTGCAGCTTGCCTCTTGCATTTTCAGCGTATGGTTCACTCCTGCGGGGTCTGGTGTTGAAGGCCACAGCGTGGTTTGTGTTGATGTCATAATAACAAAAAACCTTGAGCCTGAAGAGACAGGGACCCATGAGTGTTTCAGAAATACTCATTTAACATGCATGTGACAATAAAATAAGTCTCGTTTTGTCAGTGGCCTCGTTCACTCCAAAGTGTTGCATTAAATCTCTGCTCGTAAACTGTGGTCAAACTGTCCAACTATTATACCGTTTAGCTGGAAAATGAGAAGTTTGCTTATGCTGGTGGGCGGTATCGTGTTTCGGCTCGACTGTTTAACATGGCAGCCGGGTCCCAAACTCATTTCGCAGCTAAACAGTACGCTAAAATAAGTTTCAGAAAACATTTGAGGCAAGAAATATTCACTGCAGTCACAGAATCTTGATTCATATTTGATCAGTGCTGCCTAGTTTGATCGCAGATATTTTCTCAATTTATAGTTTTGGTCTATAAAATGTTCAAGTTGACGTCTTAATTTTACTTGTTTTGTCCGACCAAAGTCTAAAACCCAGAGATGCTCAGTTTACTGTCACATTAGGACAAAGAAATGCAGCTACAGCTCACATTAGAGAAGCTGTGATGAGGGAATGTTGACTCAGGAGAGCTTTGAATGTGTGTTCTTTGACGATTAACTCATCTCAGCTTGATGTGTTTAAAAAAAGTTTCAAGACACTCACTCATACTCCGGCTCATCCGTCTTTGATTCCCCTTTCATTACAAGTTCATCTGGCAGAGAGATTTCATTTTCATACACCATCATGTTTGGCAAAAACTAAGGGAAAAAGAAGAAACACTTAAGGTCAGTCTCAGCATTACTAGTCAGCATCAGAAATATTTAGTCGGATGCTACCTTTCTGGTCGTCCCACAGGAGTTCGCAGTGAAAACGAAATAAGCGTAGCGGTCATTGCTGTAGGTGGGACCACAGCTGGGGTCATTGAGGGTGAGCTGACTGGGGTTCAGACTGGGAACTGACTCTAGTTTCATTGCCAGAGCCGTCATGGTCCCATTAGGGAAACACTCTGAAAGAGAGGAGAGAGGATCAGCCATTAGTACACGTTGGGAGTTCTGTCTGACATGAGAAACGTTTTCTCTCACAAACCAGTCAGCGTTGAGACGAAATTGCAAGCCACAGAGAATTCTTGGATATTTGTGTTGGTTTCTGGACTCCTCACAGCCACGTCGAGCCTGCTCCTGATGGATGATGACTCAACAGCCTGGGATGGTGTCAAGAACAGAATAAAACGTTACATTATATGGAGGTTGATATCTCGAAAACAAATGGCACCAAGAAAAATCCCTGCACATCCATCACTTCAGTTAGGAGAGCAGACCCTCATCGTACCTCGATCACAACGTCGGAGGCAGAAAATGGTACTGTCAAACTGAAGTGTGTGCCATTGTCCATGAGGCTGTACTGCTGAGCCAGCCTGGGGGTCAACATCTGTCTTCCAACCATGGTCTGGAAGTTGTGGGTTCCATACTTCACCAGGACGTAGAAGTTTTGATAATCACAGCCACCAGAGACAGAGGGAGGAACTGCAGAGGGGGAAAAAATACAGCTGCTAGATTAATTTTACGCATTTTGTGATGCAAGAATCGTCATATCCATGAGTACAGACCGACGTCTACTAATCTAGCCTCCAGATATGCATTGAGAGAAAATGGAGCAAACTCTGGTAGGACCAGCAAGCCAAAGGTCAGGTGAAGAGAGTAGACTGTAATCCCCTGATCTCTCTGTTGGGACATACAGAGAGAGATTAGCAGCCGAAATTAAAATGAAGTTTTTACATTTCATTTCCCAAGTTGAGAGTAAAGCTCACCATCTGTAGTACAGCACGGTCCGTGAAGGGCACTTCAAGTGTAAAGACCTTTGAGCTGCCGTTAGGGGACATGTGCTCCAGGACATTAAAGCCTCTGACACTGCAGTCCGCCACTGACAAAACCTCAGAGGGGAGGGTGACGTTCATTAGTGCCACATCAGTGCCGAAAGGCCCGAGCAGCACCTTAAATATCCGCTCCTTGGGAACAGTGTCTGTAAGGCAGAAATACAGAGGAATGAAGGCAACTTGCTGTATGTTAAAACAAAACTAGAGTAGGATGATAAAAGACTCACTGTCGATAACTTGCGGAGGTTGAGACATTAATGGTGTTGTGATAGGAAAGAGGACTTTGTATCTCGTGTCCTCGTGAGTGGCGTCTTCAGTCCAGAGCAACTCGAGCATCGGCTCAATCGTATAAGTAGTGAGGTACTGACCATCTTGAACATGACTCTGCGAAATCAAACATCCTTCATACATTATTGACGACAAACCCAGATTTACAGAACATACAGTACATGCATATATGCAGGAGTGTGGCACTGAGGGGCAAATTCACAAGAGGATCGTGCAGCTTTCAGGACTGTGAAATCTTCACAAATTAGACAAAAAGAAACTAATTCTTAAAACACCTGCAAAGGTTGAAATGCACTCCTAACTGCATAGCCAAGGGAATAGTGCCTCAGTGCTCCTGTGCAATCTGAATGCATTTTAATGAGGTAAAATGTACAGGTTTGGGACAAAAATGGTCCCCTTCCTATGCAAATGGTAACAGGAGTGCATTTGTCTGTGTCACATTTATACATAATACACTGCCTGGGGTTATAAAGAGCATCTGCACCTCAGTCTGGACCTGTCGCTGGCAGTCTGGAAATGTAAGGTTTTCCTCTCTGTTGCAAATTGTGCTCAGCTGCAAAATTTTGTAACCAATAATATTACAGCGCATACATGCACTTTTTTTGAATTGGACCTTGAGACGACTTAACCGGAGTTGCAAGTGATCCGGCACTTATAGGTTCATCAGCGGCTGCAACTTCATCCATCAGTCTTGCTCATCTATGAAACAGGGGCCATATTCACATAGCTCCCTAGTACTAACAAGGAAGGGAAGGAAGGTTATATTTTCCTTGGTACTAAGATTTCCTCTAATGACAAAATTCTAAGAAAATTCTTAAATTCTTGACATTGAGAATTTCCCCTTAAAGTTAAGACAAGGGGCCATACTCAAAATATTCTGAGGGCTCCTAACTTAGCGTAAAAACTTTTAGTAAGGAGTCCTAGCTTAGGAGTGAGTTCTCAGAGCAACTCTGAGCAAGGAAGGGACAGACTTTTACCTTAGTGAGTGAGGAGGTGTGGTTGTTAGGTATTCTTTTAACAGATGTGATTGGTTGTCACAGACACACCCTTTTGTGAGCCTGCAAGGTGTGGACACCCAGTAGGAATGAAATGAACTGCTGACTGTGAAAGTGTTAGTGTGATCACTCTGCTGATGGAAGGTTGAGACAGACTCAAGTCATCACTGCTGCACTGTTGCATTTTATCAGTTTTCTAGACATTAGTGTTGTGGTAATTTTATTTCTGGTGTTGTAGCGTTAGGTGGGAATTGTGTGCGTATCCCTAATGACATCAACCATTTTCCCCATCTAATCTGTAGCATTTCATTTACTCACGGTCATCCAGTTTTTGGAGAATATTTCTCTTACCTCTTTGTGTTTCCACCATTTTAAGCCTCTTAATCCTCCTCTCTGCTCCCAACAGTTTTTCACCCTAGAAGTTCTCTTTAGGGCCAAGATGCTCTGTGAATAAACTTCTTTACAGTGACCTAGTCTTAACTTTAAGGGGAAATTCTAAGAATTTCCTCACTAGGAGCAACTCTTAGCACCAGGGAGCTTTGTGAATACAGCCCTAGGTCTTGGCAAAGATGAGTTATCTTAGCCCATAAGTGAGCACCTAAGATGAAAAACTATTAGGAGTAGGACTTTTAGGAAGCATAAGAGTTTAAGAATAGTGGAAACACAAAGAGGTTTGAGAAATATTCTCTGAACACTGAATGAATGAGTAAATGAAATGCTACGGATTAGATCATGCAGTAAAAATGGTTGTGGTTGATCTCATTAAAGATTCGCACACATTTCAGACCCTACACAATAACGCTATCACGCCAGAAATAAAATGATCAAACTGGAAAAATGCAACAGTGCAGCAGTGATGGCTTTGGTCTGTTGCAGCCTTCCATCAGCAGAGTGATCACACTAACAATGACAACACTTTTAGTTTCATATCATGATGTGGTTTATTTCATTTCCACTGGGTATCCACACCATGCAGGCTCACAAAAAGGGTGTGTCTGTGACAACCAGTCACATCTGACAATAGACTGCATCATACCTAGCAATGGGGGTCAGCCACACCTTCTCGCTAAGATAAAGTTTGTGTCCCCCTTCTTGCTTAGAGTTGCTCTGAGAATTCCCCTAAATCACTTCTAAGCTAAGACTCCTTACTAAAAATGTTTAGGCTCAGAGTGTTTTCCAAATGTTTATGAATACGGCCGCAGATTTTAGTTGCACAGAACTGTCTCTTGAAGTTGAATTCAAACAAATGCAGAAAAAGTACATATCTGACCTTGAAGTGGCCACCGTCAGCCCCAACTGGAATTTCAACGACGATATACACATCATTGACAGACAGCGAGTATTGTCTGGCAGCCATCTCAGCAGCGTCGAGCCTCTTGCCATCGACGCCCATGTGCACCTCTAACAGTTGGAACTGGCCAGAGATCAGCGGGTCAATGTGCTTCGGCAGGAACCAACTGATTGAGTCTGGAGTGAAGGAAACACTTCCTGTGCACAAACACATACAGCACTTAGATGAGGAAAGACCCAACATGGACACGTTTAATATTTTATAGGCAGGGGCATATAAACTAGGTTTTAGATATACTGAAGTCATGATGAGTCCATGTTATTCTAGTGGAGAAATTTGAATATACGAAGTCTAAAAATTATGGAATTGGTATTAAAATACCCACTATGTGCAAATTTAAAGGGGACCTATCTTGCTTTTATATATGTTCTGTCAGATATTACAGTATCCGTTTACAATAAAACTTGGCTAAAGTTTCAAATAAGCAAGCACACGTAAATGTGGGCAAAAGCCTCAGGCTCCAGACTATTCTGAATACTCAGTTTTCCACCTTTTTTCCTTCCGTCGAGACAAACTGACGTCAGCTTGTAACAGATTTCTTTATAGGGTCAACTACCCCAGGCACGCTACTGCGTGTTTTTACATTATGTAGCCTACACTGCTGCTTGAAGCTACATGCTAATGTCAGGGAAACCAACCCTGTCTCACTTCGAAGTTGCCGAAATCCGGCATTTGGGCAGTGACTTGTGGTGTCAGACACTGACAAAAAAGCTGTCCTTAAACGTCGCCATGATATACGACTGGTCACTCTTATTGTAACAGCACTTGGTGGAGTCACAGGGAAACGCAACTGGACAAGAGCGATGGTTAAGGTGGCGAAAGTCCAACACAACTGTATAAATGGTACATTTCCAGTGAAAACGGAAGTGTATTTTTAAAGAAGACAATGCATGTGACAAGCAGAACTTGTCTTGGCGTCCCAGAACATCAACAACCAATGCACCCAGGGTACCTTGCATGTTGTATCTGGAGGTCCTTGACCAAACGTCGATGTGTGACCAAGTCGGAGTGAGAATGTGTTGGGGCGTCATGCAGTTTTGGTTGTCGTTGATATTATTTTTACAATTGAATTTCCCTGCTCAAACATGCCCGGTTACAAAAAGGTCTGGATTGTACCTCTCTACAATTCAGATACATTACATTTGTACAAACTTTTGTAGCGTATGTTAAAAAAAACAACTTAATGACTCGACAGTTAGAAGCTGTGGTTAGGTGTAGGCACAAAAACTCTTGTTAATGGTTAGGAAAAGATCATGTTTTGGCATAAAACCACCACGTTTGGCACAAAAGCTGCTGGAAAAGCAGGGACGGGTGGGCTGTCATGTGTCACCAAAACACACCAAGGTTTGGGGCCACAAACACCGGTGGAAACTTCATAAATGGTCGCCACAAGCAAACTGGCGGTGGTCTCCACCTCTGGATGACAAAAGTCATGTTATATTAAAGTCACTTTAGAAAATATTGAAAATACGTGAAATGCGCGGATGCAACAAATTCGTTGTTTGCAGAAACGTACAATTCAAATATTTTCTTCTGGAGGGTGAGCTGCGGGTTATTTTTATTGGCCATTTTTCAACAGTAGAAAACGTTGCCGTTCTCGGTTAGTCATTCCCTGGCTGCAGTGAACGTGCAGAGACACGATGGTGCGGAAAATGCTGACCAATTAGAGCAGACTATGCTCCTTCGGGAGGGGGGCTTAAAGAGACAGGCGCTAAGTGTTTCAGACAGGGGGTGTATACAGATGTTTCAGCACAGACAGTATAAGGAAAACAAAAAGTTTTGACCATTCAAACATGTTCTATCAGAAACTCAAAATACATGTATGAACGTAAAATTATTATTATAATAATAATAATAATAATAATAATAATAATAATAATAATAATAATAATAATACCCCTTTTTTATTATGGGCAGTAAACCTCTGAAACACCCAATAAAGAGCCCCAAATTCCCAGAGAAAACACTGAAGACATGACCTCAGCTGTAACGACAGCCATGCCTGCTGTTCAAACATTACCCTCCAGTCTTGGACACGCAGCTCCTGCATCGATTCGAGTCACCAGCCACTTCTTTTCAAATATTGTCGAGGTTTTGAGCACCGTCATGGGCACCCCTGCTACCTGCGGGGTGAGGTTACACAACACTTTGTATGTAAATGCTTCCTTTAGTCCACTTATTGCTGTAACAAGAGATAATTTAATCTCTCAGGATGTGGGTAATTCCAACATAATGAGGGATATAAATAAAACAAAAGCAGCCTACTGAACGTATTTAACCGTGCCAACTGGATTTGAGACAAAGTAATCCATTTAAAAGGCAGTCTGATTACATTACTTGATCTAAATCCAATAGTTTACTAGCTGCAAGTGTAAGCAAGTAGTCATCTAATGGGCTGCGAGTAATTCAACCAGAGCCTGCCTGAGAAGCAAGATATCAAGTGAGGCTTGTTTAAAATTTAGTGAGCCGTGGTCTACTCACATTCTGGGTGTACGTTTCAGGTGAGGTCTTTGGGCTTCGCAGAACCAGCCTCGTGGGGGTGTTTGAGATGCCGTAACCGCGTTGCTGGGCCTCGGTCACCTTCATGATCCTCTCCTCAGGGGTGAAGAACACCAGGGTTGTGATTCTGAATCCTGCGTCTATGGGCTGCTTCTGTGAGGCAAATATTAGGACATCAGATACTGAGAGTGATGTTTCTGGAATGTTAAGGGGCAAAATGAACTCGTCTAACCTCAGCAGCTCGTCGAGGATCGCCAAATTTTGAATGAGCCCCTGGGATGGGATGTTCAGGCAGGGTGTAATCATCTGGAGCTGCCCTGTTCACAGACACCTAGAAATGAGGGCACTCCATAAGTGATAATCAATCTCCCCCTCTCCCCCTCTCCCCTCTGCCGTGACATGCAATGCACCAGCCTTGATGCTCACACAGGACATAAAGCCACTTATCATATAGACTGAAACACGACCCCTGAGAGCCCTGCTGTATTCACTTGCCTCCATATAGTCGCGGTCACACACAATTTCCCTGGAGGCCCAGGCCGTATAGTGGCATGTTTTAGCCACCTCGTACAGCTCGTCCTCATCCACCTGGTTCCCGTGCAGTCGCAAATTTAATTTGGTCGTGAACGTTTCATCGCCCTACAAACACAGATATGGCTTGAAATGATCACCACGTCAAGAGACAACATTTGGCGCGGCTCTACGAATTCATATCTTCAGTCTTGTTTACCACATTTTGAGCAAAGCAGTTTTGAAGGGAAGCATAAATCACGGCGTTCCCCAGCTGGTCCATGTTCATCCTGAAGCCACACTGAGAAGCTAAACTTGGTGTGAGAAGGATTGCGGAGTTATCTGAGGAGGACAAAGAGGACGGTTGGATGAATTAAAGTGAGACGAAGCGGAGAAACACAATAAATTCAGAAATATTTAAAGTCTATGGAAGAGTGCTTTTAAAGTTTTTGCTCCTGTATCTCAGTGTCGGCTACAGAGTCAGCTTAAACTAGATTATATTAGGAGCATGGGAGATTTCAGATACAAGTTTAAGGACTATTTGACCACTGAATCTGTTGCTTTTTTTGTGAAAAATGTATGCCATTTGTTTAATGTTTGAAGCCGGGTTATGTGAAACTCTATAGGTTGCCATCTTTGCTAGAACTCCCCAGCAAAAGCAATCTCAGTGGGATTAATCCTGGTAAAACAAAAGGTTGAATAAATACATAAATCAAATATGAACTTACTAATGACAGCAGACACTTCTAGTAGATTCCCTCCGAGTGGACCGACATCCACACGCATGACGCTCCCCAGGCATTTTGAGGTGATACCTGGGATGGAACATTTATATCAGTAAGCAGCATATAGCAGGATTAAAATCATATTTAAAAATGACAAAACTTACTTAAAGGGGGCGTCTTTTGTGCCTCTATGTTCCCAACTGCTATCAGGAGAATAAACCACCTGAAAGGGATTGATTCATTTCAAAAGTGTCAAGAAAAATCTTAAGCTTTGAGAGAAATCAGTGGATAAAAACAAAACTACAAACCCCAATCCAACTATTCCACCCATGGCACAAGAGGTGGGAAACTGGTAACAGCAGAGTCCCTGTATTTGTGGTTTATAAGGAATTTTGTGGTGGGAATGAACTCTCCAGGCCGACCCTTTGGGCAGGATGAGGGACGTCTCTGCTCAACATATACAACCACACACAGGTGGATCCTGTTACAGCCTGATGGGGATAATTGTCTGGGCCTGGAGTCTCGTGTGAGGTGAGTGTCAACATGCACTGCAAAGAGGCTGATTGTCCAAGGTTGGCCTAAAGGTGCAGTCAGCAATTCTGATCCAATAACTTTTAAAGAAAGGCAGTGAGAAGGGGAGGGATGGTAAATCTGACACATGCTGAAGGGCTGAGCTCCACAGCCAGCGTAGTGTCAACAGTCTTTCTTGAGAATTGCTGACTCTGCCTTTAAATTTAAAGTGCTTAATTTTATTAGAACTTTTTCATCTCCTCTATGTGTAGATGAGACAAAATAAATCAGAACACTTAGTTACAAAATGGAGCTTACAGGTATGTTTTTTTAATAGCTTACTGGTGCAGAATGGAACGGAAATGTGGAATTAAATAAAATGTGTTATATATATATATATCTATATCCTTACTTTACAAGTTGTGTTTTGGGCATTGTGACAGGAAATGAGGGAGGGAGACCCCAGCGAGACTTAAAGGGACAGTTCACCCCAAAATCAAAAATACATATTCTTCCTCTTACCTGTTGTCGTTGATAGTTGTAGAGGTGTCTGCCTTCTCTCCACTATAATGGAACTAGATGACACTGTGGTGCTCAAAAGCCCTGTTTTGAAGCCCCCGTGTGAGAAGTTGTGGATGGTGACAATAGAACCGTTCCGTTCCGTTCCGTCCCGTTCCGTCCCCATTTTTGGTCCCCCCTCTGTTAGGGTACCTAGCACACAGATCTGGTACTAAAAGGTGGAGCTGTGAACACTGCAGTCTGTTGATTGGTCAATAGCAGACAGTCACTCTGCTCAGGGCTGAGCTGTGGCTGGTTTTGAGGCTCATGTAACCACTGTTCATACCGTGGAGAGTTTTATATCTATAAAATGAAAGGATGTTTTGCTGGCTCTTGCAGCAGCTGGAGTCTGAGAAAAAATAACTTAATTAACTAGGCCGACTGCCGGTAGCTTTTAAGGTGGAATGTTAACTTGTTACTCAATGCATGAGGTGACGACGTGAATCCATCAACACACCTTAAATTTCACTGTGACATCTTTGACCATTACTTTAGTTTTTATATGACAAACACTTTTAGTAATGAGTGGATCATTAAGCGTTTATATAAATTAATTTCAACCAGATTATGTGACTGCATATATACTAATCCTTACTTGGAGAAAGAAAGCGTTGTGGAGCGTTGTTCCTGTGGGCTCCGGCAACACTAAACCCCTGAGCTTGCCTGAGAAGGACTAAATGCACAAACCTGAAATTTTTAAATATCCCATGGAGATAGACTCTCACTGCAGCCTGTTTTACTTTGTTCTAAAAATGTCAGCGTGCAACTCCGTTCTGTGGACAATAAACGGAGCAGTGAGTGACAACAACTCCGCCCAGAGTACTGTTTGCGGTGGAAACGTTAGGGTGTGGGTACCATGTCTGAAGGGTTACTTTTGGTTCCATACCGAAAGCGTTTGGTGGAAATGGGGCTAAAAAAAAGTGCCAAAAAAGTGCATTTGAAAAACCCCACAGCAATTTCTATTTGCAAAAATCATGACCCAGTTACTCCAGATAATCCCCAGACCTTGCTGTGAGAAGTTTCATGTACAAACTATTTCTTTCTACCAAACTACATCTGCTAACTGTATCACTGCTCATAAGGAAGTGTGCATCTACTGCTAGCTCAGCCGAGGAGGAGGCTATAATCTTGCATAGGAATGTCAAAGATCTGTATCCGGCCAATCAAAGCATTTTTTTACTCATAGGGAATCGGCCATATTGAACCCTCTTTGTTTTATATCGGCAGTGCAGCCGCCATCAACTCTTCAACTCTCCGCACTCTGTCTCTCCTCCCCTCTGCACCCCGCCCACCACAAACACACACAATAACAGCAAAATGCTACGTGAGACAGTTTATGTTATTTACACATGGTATGAGCGCTCGTTTTAGCTCAGTGTGAAAGTCTCTTGTGTTTTCTGCTGTCTGTGGCACATGGTTTTTCACTGCGGGCAAAGGAGAGGCAGACAGCAGTTTGTCACACCACTAAAAGTGCTACAAAATCCTTGCAAGCAAAAACACAATAAAAGTAGGTTAATTTATTAATGTAATCCGCACAAAACATACAGGCGACGAAAATAAGCCCTCAATAGAATACAGTTCAGGTAACAAAGGCTGCACTGACACAACAGACACTTGAGGACACTCTCTTAAAGCAACAGATAAATGTTACCACCTGTTACCATCCCATAATGCAAAGAAAATCAGCAAAGTCTCACAACTGAAAAGCTGGAAAAAAACACGCTAGGGATTTAACTAATGCTTTAGCTCTCAAAATGTTGTGGTGGGCCCCATTACAATACAGGACAGAACTTTTATTAGCAAACCCTGAGAAGATGCACAGATGTGTGTTTTTCCTGATGGGAAACAGAGATGTTAAATCGCCACATTAATTTTAGGAGTACAACAGAGAAAGTTCACAAACACCCTGCAAGTTTTATGCTTTGGGCAACACATCTGACTCAGAGATACTGAGAATGTTTTTTATTGAAGTCATAAAAAGATGGATGGAAACCCCCTCAGCTATGACACAGATGGAAAAAAACACATTATTTCATAGATTACAAATTGTCAAACTGTTCTGAGTGCAGCGACAGCCAATAGCAGTCTTTTTGTTAAACTGCCGCCACTATAAAGGTATGTTGTATTTCCCCTCTGCTGCCAAATACAGCGTTACGGCCTGCTCTGGCAGTTAGCCTGCCAGCAGTGCTTTCTCGCAGAGGATTGAAATGTCAGAGTGTGATTTTACTTACTTTACCCCCTCCAGCTGCACACAGGCTTTGGTCAGCTGCCTTCAGTTTCAGTACAATTAATAGACTTTAATTCAACATTGGGGGAGACACATATGAAATGGGGGGGGGTTTAGTCCCCCCAGGAAATACTGAGCATCAAACACTTAATTTTCTTAATTTCCAAGCACCAATTTGCAGGGGAGTCTTGGGGGGACAAGTGGGACTGAATACCCAGGGTCTGAATGGGGGGGGGGGGTTGTTTTGTTTTAGTGGAAGCTCTCTCAGGCCCCTCTTACCCTTTAAAGGCACAAAATGGTTTAGTCCACCCCTGCACTAGGATTCATCTTAAAATGCAACTAGAGCTGATTAAGTGACTTCTTGAGCAAGATTTATACTTGTGGGTTGAACCTATGGTTTAGCCTGACGTGCACCTCCCTAGTAATGTAACTACACATTGCGGCGGCGCAGACCTCCTGTCTATTTCTGTAAGCTGACACCATTTCCCTCAGTGGAAACACAGCTTTTATTTACTTTAATTTCACAGATAAGAAACAACAAATTATGAAGACAATAAAGCCTCAACAAAATAGCATTTTAAGTTTTGTGTGTGATTTATGCTGGAAAGGAAATCTCCGCTATTTGCTAGGCTAATTTAAACAATGTAAAATGTGTTTAGTGTTTAATATAAGACAATTGTTTTGTCAGTGAACCTTGTGAGCTGTAATGAAATGAATATTGCTATTAAGCCGTGTTTAATGTGTGTTTTGAATCAACTCAACTTTACAGCACTTCACAGAAACCCCACCAACGTTAAGAACGGCTTTCTTCGGTGTCTGACACTGCAAGTCACTGCCCATCAACTAGTGAGACACAGACACACCACTACACAAGCATTAAAGGGATAGTGCACCCAAAAATGAAAATTCAGCCATTATCTACTCACCCATATGCAGAGGGAGGCTCAGGTGAAGTTTCACAGTCTTCACAACACTTGCGGAGATCCAAAGGGAGAGGGGGTAGCAACACAGCTCCACCTAATGGAGGCTTATGGCGCCCCAGAGTGAAAATTAGCTTGAAACAATATTAAAATTGTCTAAAAACAAGTTACTTTTTAGGTGATGTCTTATTTTAAGTGGAATGACATTTGTTTTGACTAGAAATTAGACATTTTGACTCACAATAAGACAAATATTCTTGGTAAGATTTTGAGTTTTTGCAGCGTATACTTCATGATGTGTTCAAATGTAACTACAAGAAAAGGAAATTTGGGTTTTTGTGAGAAAAATACAGTTGGGGGGGTGAATTTGTTTTCTTGGCAATATGAAGCAATTTCATTTGTTGATGAATGCATCTGAGTTTGTGTTCTGAGGCTTCTTGCTTTTATTTGTTTATTTTTGAGCCATAAACATTTCTGTAGCAGAATCGCGTCAGAATGACAATAAAGCTACTTTCCTTTCCTGTATTTCCTGAGATTTTTTTTAAGTAGGCTACTTTTACTTAAGTAATTTTTTAAGCAAATACTTTAGTAATTTTACTTAAGTAATATTTTGACTAAGCTATTTTTACTTTTATTGGAGTAATATTTTACAAGGAGTACCTGTACTTTTACTCAAGTATAAATCTGCCTTTATGCTGCTGGAGCAGAAAGAAGAAAGAAAGAAAGAAAGAAAACTGACTGTGAAAAAGAAAAATCAAAAGGTGATTAAGAGAGACATGGGTCAAGAGCGGAAGGATGGGGGCCCACGGAGACTACTTATGCACAGGGACCAGTTTTTGTTGCTACACCCCTGCTAAGTTGTGCCTTTCCTGCATCAATTTCAAGTGGAAATGTCTTTGATTCATCAAAATATAAGTCCTCTGCTTCTTTCATGCTTTTATTGCAGGGAACAAATGTACATGTTCTAAATATTGAGGGGGAAATAAATAAGATATACTTTGTAGTAGTCTTGTCAATATTTATAAATTCAGTACTCATATTTTGACATGTGGATCTAGGTTACCCAATCTATGTACATCTATTGGTCCAACCACTGACTTTCAATGACAGACTAAAAGATGGATGGATACCTATTTTTCCTCTGATGTAGATGGAGACCTATAGTATATAGATAGCATTGTATTGAATTAATTTTGTTAAACAGACTTTTCCAGCAAGTGTCACAGCTAACCATCTGCCTGTTACAATGAACCCTACCCATGGGATACGCTGTAACATTTCACGTCCACCACTTCTTAGTGCAATTGTAAAGGTAAATTCTAGAAAGAAAAAAAACCCACTAACTTTTTATTTGTAGCAGAGATGTCCATGATGTTAGAATAAAACAAACAAACAAGCAAAAAAATAATCTCAAACAGTTTTGAAAATAGCCCAAACAAAAATGTTTTAGGTTGTGCCCTGCTCTACCCTTTGTACAGTCACACAAATAGATGCATTTATAAAACATGAAACATGCATAAAATATTACACTCTGTAATAATAGTATGTCATATTCTAATAGATTGCAGAGATTAAATATCACAACAGAGCTACAGCTTTATTTAGGGGCTGTTATTATAAGCATACAGTCAACAGTAGGCCTATTACAGTAATTTCTCTCAGGGTGTTCCTGTGCACTAACCCTCCCACCTTCCCCTCCCCTCCCCTGCTCTCTCCTCCTCTCCTCTCCTCCTCCTCGCCCCTCCCTGTTCCCTGTAAAAGGGAACAAACTGCCGCCGTGCCGCTGTCCCGCCTCCAGCTCTTCTTGTCCCGTCCGTGGAGCTGCAGCACGGCCGCACTGCCTCCACCGACCCGCTGCCTGCCTCACTTTACAAGAATGTGAAAACTAAACCACCCGGATAAAAGTTATTTTCATGGAAAGAAAGGCTCCAACTGCAGGTATGTGACAGCTCCACCTTTTACATTCATTCATAGTAAAATGTAGCAAGTAATTCACTTATTTGTAAACAGGGTTTGGTGAGAATTTTTTTTTTCTCATGCATGGGTGTGCATCCAAGCCAGCATATTGCTCGGAATTTCTAGAAAAGTAGATATTAAGAGGACAATATGGAAATCTACACGTGCTGAAAAACAGTCTTTGGCTTTAGTCATTGCTTAAAATGTTGTGTGGCTTCAGTTTCAACTTGTTGCCTCTCATTTCCTCTGAATTAGTCTGCTCCGCTGTGTAATTTGATTCCTTCTGGTGATAATACTGTACTTGAGCCCTGGAAGAAGTGACAGCACCTCACGCCTCTTCACTCACTCCAGCTCAAGCCATTTCCTGTGTGTGTTGTATTGATTTTTTTTTTCCTTCAGAGGACTAATGTGTTCTACAAACAGCGCAGTCAAATATTTCTTGATAGACATCCCCCTCCACAGAAATGTACCACTTATAATCTTGACTGTATGTGTTTGTGGGGCATGGAATGATCTATAAATCTGACATACTTCATTTCTGGTTGTAATGTGTGTGTGTATTATCAGGACCATGGGGTATGGGCAAATCCTCCACCGACGAGGGAATGAGGAGGACCAGGTCCACCTCAACGTGGGAGGGGTTCGACACCAAGTGGATGCGGACATGCTGCTCCGCTTCCCTCACACACGCCTGGCTCGTCTGCTGTGCTGCCAAAGCGAGGCGGCGATCCTGGAGCTGTGTGACGACTACAGCCCTTCAGAGAGGGAGTACTACTTCGACAGGAATCCCCGGGTTTTCCTCTGCGTGCTCAACTTCTACCACACGGGGCGCATTCACATGATGGAGGAGGTGTGCGTCTTCTCCTTCAGCCAGGAGATCGAGTACTGGGGAATCCAGGAGCTCCACCTGAGCCCCTGCTGTAGCTACTGGTACCACGAGAGGAAGGAGTACATCGAGGACAGAGAGTGGGACGTCCGGAGTGACGACCAGCAGCACGCGCCGAGCATCGACTCCTCCTTTGAGGAGCTCTCTGCTCTCGATAAGGACCTGGCAAAATTCAAAGGTGCCTGGTGTGCAGAGGTGAGGAGCTACGTCTGGCTCCGGCTGGAGGATCCAGGTCACTCGAGAGGCTCAAAGATCATCGCTGTGGCCTCCCTCAGCCTGGTGTTGACCTCTATCGTTGCCATGTGCGTCCACAGCATGCCCGAGTTTCAACAGGTGGACGACAACGAGAAACCCATCGAGGACCCCGTCCTCACCATCCTGGAGGAGATCTGCATCGCCGGCTTCTCCGCCGAGTTCATCATCAGGCTGATTGTCGCACCCTCCCGCAGGAAGTTCCTCGGAAACCCCTTAAACATCATCGATGTTGCCTCCATTTTGCCATTTTACGCCACTTTAGCTCTGGAAACAGCCGACGAGGAGGTTGCAGAGGAGAACGAGGACTTGGAAAATGTGGGGAAGGTGGTGCAAGTTCTGCGCCTCATGAGGGTTCTCAGAATCCTCAAACTGGCCCGCCACTCCATCGGGCTGCGAGCGCTGGGTGCCACCGTCCGCCACAGCTACCACGAGGTGGGTCTGCTCCTTCTCTTCCTCTCGGTTGGGATCTCCATCTTTTCCGCCCTTATCTACTTCGCTGAGAAAGAAATGGAGAGCACAGATTTGGGGACCATTCCTTCAGGCTGGTGGTGGGCCACAATCACCATGACCACAGTCGGTTACGGTGACACCTGCCCGGTAACAGTGGCTGGGAAGATAGTGGCCACCTTGTGTATCGTCTGTGGCCTGTTAGTGGTGGCTCTGCCCATCACCATCATCTTCAATAAGTTTTCAAAGTACTATCAAAGAAACAAAGCCATGGAGGGAAAGTGTATCCCAAAGCCTGAGAGACAAGACCCAGAGCTCCCTCACTATAACATCAGAGACCTGTTCACAGGAAGCGTGTACCCCTTTATAGGAGGTATTGCCTTCAGGAACAGTGTGAGCAGCGCAGGGGACGATACGGATGCCTCCAGTCTCCAGGACATAGAGGTGTACGATAATGACACTTGTGAAAATGGGGCAGCAAAATGACATTCACTCCCTTTATGACTGCAAGTCACCCCGTGCCTCTCAGGGCCGAGCGCTCCATCACCGACCCTGCCTCCCCTGCACAGTCTTCCTCCAGCAATTTGACAGAGAATTATCGTGGCCATGACTTTTTTTATTTATTTTTTTTGTCTACGAGGGAATAGCTTGTGAAATATACAGCGTCGCTAAAACCAGGAAATCTAAAGGGAATTATCTGAGCCTTGCTCGGAGGTTTGAAAGCCCATTTTCTGCTTGAGAAAACGGCAATGATGCATGTAGGAGGCCATAATGTTAATGTTTCTTCAAAGTAATGCGCTGTATTGATTTGTCTGCTCGCTGGAAGTTCAGACTGAGAATTCGGCGAAAGTCTAGGATGACAACAGCACTGTTTGATGTTTCCAAATGGTATTATAGATCTCTAAGTTGACTGATGTTACACAGTCTGCATGAAGAAAAATAAATGCATTTCTGAAAGAGAGTAATATGGAATTATGCAATATTATTGCTGACGACAGGCCACGTGACTCAGCACTGTGGAAAGCACTGATATACCAGGTTATTGTTATTAATCTTTTCTTTTGGACAGTTGTTTAGCATGCTGGGTCACTCCTGGGGGGTAACTCATGTGGACATGAAATAAAACTCAGTGAACCAGAAGTAATATGCCTCTCATTTGTGACATGGCATACAGGACTACTCACTCACTCAGATTAGGTTTTCAGCTCAGGTTTATTGCACTTACTTATAGCGGTATATTCTTCACTAAAATGACTCTAAAATCTCTAAAAGTCTTTTCTTCTGTGGTGAAATGCACTGAGACTGTAGAGAAAACTTTCTGTTTCCTCCTCTTTTCTCTGCTCCTGAAAGCATTGATTTCCTGTCCCCTGTTATCATCTCCGGTTGAATGCGCTGCTGTCCTAGCAGAGCGAGAGATGTAAAAGATCTTTTCTCTGCGGGGGTCTCAAAGGTGTTCACGCAGTCGACCAGAAGCATCTACTCTCAGAGTTAAACACTTCAAAGTGTTCCTTCAGCCATTACATTTAAAGTTTTAAGTTAGTATTTCATGACAGTTCAGCGAATCAAACCTTTAAAAACAATAGTAAGTGGGTGTCAGTGAGGGGGCTGCTAAACAGATTACCCTCTGATCATTTCTTAATAGTAGTACATTAGTTCTGATTGCTTTCCGTATGGGGTGTGCATCACAGAGGATATTAGCATACTGTTTAATCCTCACTGTCTGATTTATGCTTCCACGCTTATGACAGCCGTGGTCAGAGGCATTATGTTTTCGGATTGTCTGTCTTTGTCCCATTCTTATAAATGTGATACCTCAGGAACAACTTGAGGGAATTCCTTCAAATTTGGCACAAACGTCCACTTGGACACAAGCATAGGCGCAGATTTTAGGGGCTATCCCCCAGTTAGAACATGAAAGTAGCAGAGGACTTTAATTTGGACAAAATTAAAGACATTTCCACCATAAATTTAGGCAGGAAGGGCAAATTTGGTGCATGAAAGTTCACCAGAAGTGTTTGATGGTTCATGCGTGTACCCCACAATGTTGAAATGAAACCTGTGACCTTGGACTCAAAGACAGACTGATTAGATTTTGATGGTCACGGGTCAAGATCATTGTGACCTCATAAAACACAATGATGAAGTGATGACATGTTCTATCCAAAAGGTCAAGGGTCAACTTCACTGTGATGTCATGTGTTCTTCAAAGTCACATTAGATATGACATTACTCAATGTCATATCTCAGAAGGGGAGACATTTGGTCAGATACTGGATTGGTGTCTCTCATCTTGGGTATCCACCTTAAAACTGTGCTGATTGTTTAGATCCTCTGTGCTGCGGGGTTGAAGATGTGTGTGAAACATCCAGGTTGTAGAATCCGTAGCTTCTTTGTCTGCTGTCATAGCTAGAACCATGTGTTCAATCCTTCTCCTCTGGTCGTCCACCACAAGCTCACTGGTTTCGCTGGGTTTGAGATTCAGGTGATTGTCATAGAGTAGGCTGACCTGGAAGTTAGCATCGCTCTGGTTCCCTTGTCAAAAAGCCAAAAGGACTTTTCCAGTGGATTTTGTATAATGGCAGAAAATAAGTTCTGTGGCAAACAAACATTTATGATACTTACACTTTTGTTCAGCAAGATAATCTACGCAATGATTTTTGAAGCCTAAATGCAATCCCCAGAAGCAAAAAGCTAATGTTAGGCTATAAACAAACTCCACTACAGTCGCATGACCTAACATCGCCACTACAACGAGGCTTGATGACGTTCTGTACTCTCATATAGCCACTTGCTTACAACCGTCTTTTTCAAGACACCTAAAAGCTTAAAAATTCATAAGTGGGTTATCTATTCATGTATTTTATGTCGTAGAACAAAACGTCAAAACCTCTAAAGCTCGTGTTAACCACAGACCTTATTTCAGGCATCTGACCAAAAATCCACTGACATAAAGACAAGGGAACCAGGAGTACTAAAGTGCTTACTCATATCTGGGTGTAAGGACTCATTACTGCACCACTCTGTTCTATTGAACCTTATGTGATGAAGCTCTCTATCAGTCCTCAGCATGATTCTCGCTGGAAGTAATTAACTGGAATCATTGAGCCATTGATATAGTTATAAGCTCCATTTTGCCAAAAATATATGCTTAGTACCTTTAATTAAATTCCTCCAATGTCTTCACTACATATTTTATCTACATATATTATCTGAGACTGGACGTACATGGATATAAACTGTAACTTGAGTCGTTGGCAGAGGCATACAACCACAAGGCAGTCATTTTAGTTTGCTTTTGTCATCTGCCTTTTATTGTAATGACACACCCAGTATTGGTGCAGACAAGCATTGATTTTTAATAATGATTATACATACAGAAAGATGCAGTACATAGCTAATACTACACAGTACATGACAACAGCTGAATCAGAGCGGATATATTTGTCAAAACTTCTGTCCCAGTTAAGTCTCACAAATTATGTTTTATTAGCAGTGCAGGCAGTGCAATTGCATCGGGGCCCCTGGGGTGGAGGGGCCCGTAGAGAGAGCGGATTCAGATTGGCACCTTGGAAATATACCTGTGTGCAAAGATAAATGATTAGAGAGGAGTATTAGTAACTTAAAAACAGTGCCATTTGCTATATATGTCTTCAAAAAGGCAAACCCACCTGTGTCATGGTTTTCATTTTTATTTATTTTTTTAAATAGTGAGTATGAAATTATATGCTTTTGTACGGAAACATATTGCATTCAAAAAGTTTTTTCTGTTTTTCTGAGTATTTTTTTTTATGTTTTTCATGGTAATTTTGTTTCTGTTTTTCATGGTAATTTTGTTTCTGTTTTTCGTAGTAATTATTAACACTATTGTAATCCTAGGTATTCTTCTTCTTTCTTCTTTCTTCTTCTTCTTTCTTCTTCCGAGGAAATCATACTTCCCATGGGTGAAAACTCACCAAACTTTGCACAAAGGTCCAGTCTCATGCCAGATATCCTCAGCTGTAAACTCAAGCCAATAGTCCTGATGGTGGCGCTACAGCAAGCGTCTAAAGTTCAAAACTATGAAAATTAATAATAAATCAACCATACGTGCTACAACTTCACAACTTTCATCAAACTGTAGCCCCAATACTGAAGAAACTTTTGTACACTTAAACCTATTAAAAATTATGAAGTTCATCACTCTGTTTTTTTTTTCAAAACCTGTAAAACTTCTTAAACCTATCTCCTCCCACAATTTTTACTCAACTGACACCAAACTTGCTACAACATCTTCAGACTGTCCTACAAAAACTACGTTTCTCAGATTTTTGATTTATCAAAAATTGAGCCTACAGTGCATCAAAATGTTTGACTGTAAATGGTACTGTAAACATATACATTCAAATTCTTGCTAAATAAATCTTCAATGTTCATGAAAAAATGACAAAATTCTAGAGTCATGGTAGATGTGTGGCAAATTTCTGAATTTTATCTCAAAAACGGAATTTTTGACAGCATTTTGAATTTTGCTCTAATGTGAAGAATTGGAGTCAATGTAAAAATGGCAATTTTAAACATCAGTTTTTCACTTATGGAACAAATCAATCATTGTTAAAATAAATTACCAACATCTCCATGCTGTCTAGATGCAATATGTGTATTTTCAGATTTTTGTTTCGATAACTGAATTTTTTACAGTGGTTTGAAATCTGCTTTTTCATACATGGACGGCTGCTAAACCTGCACGTCTGGCTTAGTCAATTTGTGAAGCTACACATGAATTGTCACTGACTAATTAGCTCAGTGAGATAGAAATTGATTCTTAGTCTCAGAGGTTGTGAGTTCAAGCCTCAGCTGATGCAAAAGGCAGATTGTGTTGCTAAATTCCTAAATGTCTTCCAATTCTTCTGCTTGTTGCTCAGAATTGCCTAAAAACAACCCATCGCTGGGCGGGTCCGGGACACTGGGAGATAAGGTGCCTGCGTAAAATCGACAAACTAATGATAACACCATCTATATGACTTAAAGACAAGAGTATCTTCCAGTATTTCAAACCCAAAACAAAGTAAAACTGGATTAAACTAAACAAGCGGGTCATGTTTGCTTCCATTATATCGAGCTCTCAAGAAAGGAAAGAAAGCGTCTGTTATTCTATTGCTCTCTTAACTCAGAAAAAAATACTCAGAAAAACAGAAAAAATTACCCCGAAAAACAAAACAAAAATACCACGAAAAAAAACAGAAACAAAATTACCACGAAAAACAGAAAAAATTACACTGAAAAACAGTAAAAATTACTCAATAAAACGGATTATTTTTCATTTGTCAAGTGAATGCAATACGCTTCCGTACTTTTGCTATATAAGCTATAAAAACTATAAATATACTATAAAAACTATTCAATTAAATGATTTAATTATTAATTTCTTTGATATTTTTGTCAGATATGCAGTGATGATTGCTGGGCAATATAAATTTTGATGTCCCGTGTCAAGTGTCTATTTGTGTCAAGACAATACATGCATAATAGCGTGCACTAGAGCCCGTTGTAACTTCCATACGCCACTGACTCAAAATTATGTTTATTTGCATGATTTTTCTCTAATTCTTCACCCTTTTTTTCTAAGAATATTCAATACTTACAATTCTTCTGACCTTTCTTCAAATTAAACAATCTGAAAATGTAAAATCCCTTTGGTTGAACTGCTCACAGCTCGTGACGACACCAAAAATGTTGTTAACCACTGCAATAAGAAAAGAAACATAGGTTAATAAGGGGATGTATTTGGATTATGTGCAGTTAAGTGTAAACAAAAATGTAAAAATGAACTACGGGTGCCATAAACTGGCAATGGATGCATATGATGATCGTTACTGCTGCTGCACTGACACTTTGACTGATGCTGTGACAATGAGCACACCTAAGCACCCCTATAAAGAATAAAAGACTAATTTAACAAAGCTGTGGTGCAGTATGTGAGACAAAAACAAGACAGGCAAAACAACACCAGTCGATTTCTGCTCAGATGAAATTACATTTAAAGACTCTTTAGGCAAATCTGTAATCTCTCTTCGATGTTTGAGTGAACAGTGACGTCGGTCTTTCTGTAATAGAATCCATCGCAGAGGTCGCAGATGACAATCCAGCACTGTCGGCAACAGATAATGATAGTTTTGCGTTCCTCACCATTACTCCCAGCCTCGTGGCTTTGGGTGTGGGTTCTGTTGATTGAAGTGGGTTTCAATATCCTGTCACTTTGCCGGCAGCAAGAATGCATTCACTTATTGAACTTCAGTCAGGAAGTGTCTCTTATATTTCCCAGCAGCTCAAAAAGTTTGGACTTTTATGAGGGTGTTTACGTTTATCACAGTCAGTGACGGAAAGCACAGGGCACAGCGCACCAGGCTTTCAAAGGTAAGCCCATCAGCGACAATATTTGACACTGAGGGCAACTGACGTGGTATAAAGAGCGAGGAAGTCTAAGTAGGGTGGGAGGGCAGGACTTTAACCCAAGAGACTGCTGTTTGTGTCCTGTGTGAAACCAGAAGTCAATATTGTTTTAAAGTAACATTATGTAATTTACATGCAGTTGTTGTGCACTAATTGATGTCATGAAATGTCATTGTTACATACCAAACATAGTTATTTTAACCCAAAACATGATCTGTTTTTTAAACCTATCCAAGAGGTTTTGCTGCCAAAACATAACTGCAACCATTTCACAACATTAACCATGTGTTAGAATGTGTTTCAGCTGTGCTTCACATAGAGATACTACAGGATGCCCTGTGCTTCACTTTTAGACGCTGAGGGGTGTGACAAAAATTTGGTATTTAACAACCTCTTTTGATGTTGCTGTTGTTATTTTGTGTCCCATTGTAGTCGTATTGTTTCTCTTAAAGGTCATTTTATAAATTTTTGGGTTATTTTATGTCTCTTTGTTGTCTTTTTGTGTGTCTTTGTGGTCTTTTTAGGTCTCTGTTGTCTTTTTGTGTCTCATTGNATCTTTTTAGGTCTCTTTGTTGTCTTTTTGTGTGTCTGTGATTTTTTTTTATGTCTTGTTGTCTTTTTGTGTGTCTTTGTGGTCTTTCTGAAACTCTTTGAGGTTATTTTGTGTATTTTCTTGGTCATTTTGTGTCTCTTTGTGGTCATTTGTGGTCTCTCCTGGTCAGTACGTAATGATGTGAGTGACATTTTACAGGTGTAGGCCAGGGGGCCTCCTGACACTCTTGGCCTGTGGGCATGTACCTAGTAGGCCTGTTCAGTATTCCATCCATGTGTAGAAGCTACAAAAAGCTAAAAAAAACAATCTCCCTGCATTTTAGACTCTCCAGTTCTGTCTCAAAGGTCAGCACTGTCAAGATTACCTGCTTTTAGTCAATGGCGCAAATTTGCAGGTCAAAGTTACACAAAGTTGAACGTGACAAGAAAGAATTGCACAAATTTACTTCACCCACATGAGCAAATCCACAGATTGTGGTGACTCTATTAAGATAAATTGCTTTAGATGTGAAATATCACTGCACTGACTGAAAGCAGTGGCAGTGACTAAAGTCCCTGCCGACTCTCCACCATTACTGACAACTGAGACCGTGGTTTAGAGCCGTTTGTGCTTTAGCCTAGAGAGGATGCAGCAGAGGCAGCAGAAGCAGTGGAGAGTGTCAGAACAAGGGATATGAATGAGTGTTGGGGAGACAGCTGCATGCAGAGGCAGTATTTCTAACAGGGCAGAGGGTCCCAGGTTACATAATGGATTTTTCACAAATCTTTTGGGGGTCAAGTGGACAGAATTATTGGATTTTCTCTAGAAAGACGAGAATAACTTTTGTTGCAATAAACCAAAATGGGACCAGGATCAATAGATCGTGTAATAAAGTTACTGTACTCTACTGTAATTTAGTGCCTCAAAAAGTGGATTCAGGATTAAGTTACATTTTCAAGGCAACAGGATATATATTGCAGGGCAGGGGGGCAGGGGAGTCAGGTTGTTGTCTGTGAAAGGAAAAAAATTTCAATTACCTGTAAAGGTCACAGCAAGTGTGTCAGCACAAATGTCAGTGTTGCAGAACTGACAAGGTGAGTTTTGCTTCAAACTTCCCCTTCAGGCTTTTTTCCCCCTGTCTTTAAAT
The DNA here is from genome assembly GCF_006386435.1 of Epinephelus moara. Classification (NCBI taxonomy): domain Eukaryota; kingdom Metazoa; phylum Chordata; class Actinopteri; order Perciformes; family Serranidae; genus Epinephelus; species Epinephelus moara. Next base: position 22,865,036 of record NC_065517.1, on the reverse strand, counting down.
GAAACAACCTTCATTACATTAAGGCTGAAGTGAAGTTGCTTACTGTAATGCCTCTGCTGGGTCAAATGAAGTCTTAATCCCAGCTGATTGGATGCAGTGGAGCATTAAACCACCAGGATAAAAGGTGTCACCGAACAATCGAATTCCTGTCAAAAAGACTGCAGTCACTTCCATGAGTGGGAGGTAAAGACAAATCAATAAGATTTATTTAAGATGTTTTTTTTTCTTCTCTCTTTGGGATTTATATTTATAATCCCCGGACACTTTGATGCTGATTTGAAGTGAGCTGTCTGTGCGCAGAACAGGGACAGGGATGTTTCCCAGCTTGCAGTGCTGTCAGGAGGGGATACCTCTGCAGAGTCTGCTGGACATCAATGTTAAACAAAAGTCACTGCAGAAGAGGATGGAGAGAGTGGAAACATGGCAGGCTTTCACGCTGATCCATGTGTGCAGTTTTAGAGTGTTGTTTAAGGAGAAAACATAAATCTTTCCATGAAAAATCTGACATTTGTTTTCAGGTAAGAGTATGAACTTATATATTACATGAGGCCTGCGGGTCTGTGAAGGCGTTTGTCCCTCTACCTCACTCGACAGGAAAAGGTCACTGCAGTGATGAATGTGCAAAAAGCAAAGGGGAGTTTTATGTTCTGTGAAATTCTGCTGGAGCCACTTCACAAGCTCTTAAGCTGAAACTTAGCCAAATTATAAGTGTTGAGTAATGGTGATACAGTAAATACACAGGCTGCAACACAACTAATTGTTAGGTAGAGGTTGGTTGTCACAGTGTATTTACACATACAGAATAAAAGAGCTCAGATATGGTCAACATGTATCTGACCTGACAAAAACACAGTAGCTAAGGCATAATGTAATGCTAATTATGTAAGCTAATATAGCATTATTTTATTTCGCACATTAACGCCTCAAATCTGACATTTGTATACCACGTATTCTGTTGTCCACCTGTGGGGGTGTTTATTTAACAAAAAGGTAGAAACGTACAACTTGGTTGTACGAACATTAGAAGGTTTAATGCTAAAAGCTTTGAGGAGTTAAAAACAGAGGCTGTGCTAGCTAAATGTTGTGTTTAGGTGATATATTTCAGGCTTTTAGTACTCCCATGGTATGAAAATTCCTTACTGAAGAAACTGTGGAGAACGGTGCTCCTATCAACAGTTCCATGTGGGCGTTTTTTAAAATGTAAATCCTCAATTTTTGGGACCAAGAAGCATCGTCTCGTCTGCCTCCATCATGTGACAAAGCCACTGTGGCCTTCAATGATGCACCGGGACAAAGGGCACCACGAAATGTGATTAATCAGCGTTATTAATCAAAATTACATGTTATTTTGACAGCCCCGATATGTAGATATCACTTGATTTCAATTCTTGCATTTTAGAGGTTGGACAAATCCGTCATTTTCAGGGCATTTTTGTTGGATGTGGTCCTGGTGACACCTATAGTACTACTTTCCCAAGTGTTTATCGGTCTGTTGTCACTAAGAAAGCATCAAAACTGTAGCACCAAGAGGGAAACACAAACCTGACAGACACTGTAAAGATGAGCAACTGAGGAGACAAGGAATTGCGTGCCCTCCTTGTCCTCGCAAACGAAGAGGCCAGTAACCGTCAGATGACGGGGACAGTGAAGAACGTGCCGACTTACGAGAGAAAACAAAAGTAGGTAGGCGGCATTTTACCGCACTCCCCGATTTGGTATTTATACTGCCAATGCTGAAAGAAGACTAATTGGGCTTTCCTGCAGATTTGCACAATTCCTATCTAAAAGGGGCTTGTGCAACATGCAGTCACTAGCTTTACAAGCTGAGGTCGAAGATGGGTGTGGTCCAAGCAAGGGGGACAAAAGTAGGGAGGGCCCCTCACTTAACGCCCCTGGCCCACACTGTATCATGGCTGGGGTGATCTTATCTCAAGATTGTCTCTAGTTTCTTATGCTCTTATTTGGGGATGGAGGAAGAAACCGGGTCTCACTAGTCACAGCAGCTCTGGAAGTGCATTTGTATCCAAGCTTAAAAAGTAAAAATGTATTGCTATCTGCTGGAAAGGTGGTGGTGGTGTAGTGTGGCGTAGTGTATCAGCATTTGTCAAGGTAATGACGTGACTCTAAAAAGAACACACTTCAATTTCTCTACATTTGTGAAACGTTAATGAGCCGGAACTTGATTCTGTGACACCTGTCAGGAGAGAAAAGGAAAAGACAAGTGGAGGTGTTTTTGTTTTCCCTGAAGTGAATCAAAGAGTGAAGAGACCCCAGCTGGGAGAAACAGTTTTAATATTTCCATTAGCTTAAGCTAATTTGTAATGTTTTGATCTGAGTCATTACACGGTGCTGCTCGCCGCAGAGTAGAGTCAGATCACTTTCACTCAGCCATTACCAGCAGCTGTGTGGTTTCAGCTCAGGGTCAGATATAACAAAGAAACCACTCTGTTTATGTTTGGCTCCTGCTTTTTTCACTCATGGAGGTTTATTACAGTGAGGCTGGGTGGACACTGTGAGTGTGCATGTCCATAATCGTTTATTACTCTGACAGAGGTTGAGTTCTTGGCTGGGCAACATATAAATCTGCTCTAATTCAGTCCAGCATATAGGCCTTTTTTTAACATCTGTTAGCTTTTATTGTAAACGAGTCATGTACTGTTGTCCTTTAAGCCAACTACTCCTCTTCATTTCAGACTCAAAAAAACTTGCCATTATAAACCACTGGAAACTTGTCTTGGACGTGGCTTATTATTAGTTTAAACACACAGTATTTATTTATTTAATGTTGATTTTTGTAGGGTCAGAGACATGGACCAATGCCACACACCACCACAGCCTTTATAGCCTGATTTGCAACACTAGTCTTGATTGGGATTATAACTACATGACTCAAATCTGACCAAACAGTCCCTCCTCAAGGTTCACTTACTCGCTTGTGTGGTCCTCATCTGTGGATGGAGGTTGTCCAGCTGTCATGGCGATGGACCTGTTGATATGTTGATATAGTTCTTATCATTTTATCCCCAGCAGTTTTAGGATTTCGTGTTCGGATTGGCTTAAAATTTTGCATGAAAGCTCCAGAAAAAAGTTAGAAGTCAGTCAACAGATTATTTGTTACATCAAACAACCAATCAGCATGATACAACAGGAACGACACAAAACACAGACGGATAACAATAAGTGTGTTTCGATTAACCCTAGAAATGCGCAAAACCTAAATATCGCAATAAAAAACTGGTAATGGAAACACCTACATTTCAAAAAAACTCTCAAATATCGAGAAAAATTTTTTACGCTCTCATGAGGTGGTTTTTCAGACGTGTCAATATAGAAGTATATCGCAAAAAGTGGAATGGAAACACTTTTTTCGCAAATATACGTCACCGGACATGACATTGGTGAATTCCTCGTTCACGATCCTCTCCCAGAAATCCTTTATCCGTGGTCGCTGCCACACATAAGGACTTTGCCTTTGGAATACCACTCGCTCTCTTCGTCTTCGGTTGTAGACTATTGCAACAGCAGCAGTGGCAACCGAGATGATTGTTCCAGCTCGCAAGAGATTTGGAATGTCCATCTTACTTCCGCAAACAAAGTGGAGTCTCACGGGACGAGATTTTACAAGAATTACGACTCATACGCAAAACACCTTTTAATGGAAACACCTGCAAGTCGCAATTGTACTTTGTCGAAACTTTAGAAATATCGCATTTATTTTGCGCAAAACTGTAATGGAAATGGAGGGTTGGTGGATGGGTCCAACAATCACAGATGGGAGGCTGTTGTTCACTTCCTGTATGAATATAAAGCCAAACCCCCTAACCACTTGCAAGGGCTGGCTAAACATAACCATGTGCATTTGTTGTTTAGGGGAAAAAATGTCAATTTGCAAACTGTACATTTTCTGTTGAAACAATTGCAAAAAATGCATGTAACAGGCTGAAGTTGACACGGCATCCCAGAATGTCAACAACAGACACACCCAGGCTACCTTGCATGTCATATGTGGACGTGCAAAGTGTACGACCAAGCGGTGATATGTGACGAGGTTGGAGTGATGAAATCAATGTATGAATGTAGTTTTGGAAACAGTAACCTCTGTTGTTTCACTAATCAAATCTGCCACAGTGTTCATAGATATCAGAGTTCATTGATATCATCATTGATGTAGTGTCCTGGGATGTGTGTCACTGTGGGGATGCGATGTAGTTGGTTTACTTATCTTGACCTCAATAAGACAGCTGCTCCTCCTGAACATGGGTAGCACCACTCAGCCGCTTCTTAACGGCATATAGCAGTGATCTGGAGCAGGAACAGGACAGCACCTCACATTCTCACTGTCACACCAGTCTTAATTCACCATAAAGTATATGGTTTCCTTTCTTCTCTTGCCAGAGTCCTGTGCTCTGACAGATATAGATAGCCAAGTGTCAATGAATTTAAGGATAATACAGTTCCTGATATCCTACGGGACACTTATGTGATAGGGAGGTTGTCCACTTTATTGTTCAACACCTGTACAGTGGCTCATTTTTCTCCATAATTTCCTCAGCGTCTACTGATCTTTACATTTGAAAACTCAACCTGGCGAGCTAGCAGAAGCAGCAGGAGGGGAGTTCAGGGGGGAGTACAGACAGGTCTGTTGAATCCCAAAATGTTCACCTTGGGTTGAAATTGATTTGTCAAACTATTTCCAAGGTCAAGAAAGAAGATTTCCTAATGAGATTAATTCAAAGTTATGCATCCAAAGTTGCACATTAATTTAAAGATACAGTGTATAGGAGTTAGGGGTATCTCTTCGCAGGAATGTTACATAATATTCACAACTGTGTTTTCATTAGTGTATAATCACCTTAAACTAAGATTTGTTGTGTTTTTTTATTTTAATTGAGCTGTTTGTCTACATATAGAGCGGGTCCTCTTCTACTGTGTCCGCCATGCTGTTGCTACAGTAGCCCAGAATGGACAAATCAAACACTGGCTCAAGATGAGACTATTTGTCATGATCCTGGGTTTTGGTTTCACATTCTGTTATCTGGCAGACTTTGTTTTGGAGTGTTTGTGTTCCTTGTTTCATGTTGTTTAGCTCATATTTAATCTGCTTCCTGTTATATTTTGTAGATTTTCTCCTCATGTGTCATGTCTGGTTTTACTTCCTGTTTTTATTGTGTTTTCCCGCCTGTTTTCTATAGCACCTGTCTCATCAGTAATTCCCTGTTCCCTGAGTCTTCCCTTCACACCTGTTCTGTATCAAGTCTTGTCTGCTCCACCCTTGTTGTCAGCCAATCCCTGTTTCACTGCTTTTGCCCATGTCTTCCTTCTCCACCTGTGTCTCGTCCTTGTGATTAGTTTTCTGTGTATATATACCTGTGTGTTTCCCTTTGTCAGTCTGTCTGTGTACCTCTGTGTACCTTTTGTGTTCATCATTCCTGCCATTATCGTAGGTCTTCATGTCTTTTCTGGTTGTTTTTTTTGTTGTTTTGGATTTTGTCTCTGCTCCCCGCTGGATTTTGAGTTGCTTGCCTTTTTTTTTTTTTTTGAAAGCCTTGAACTGCTATATTAAGTTGCCTTTTGCTGAAAACTGCAAACCTGTCTGTTTGATCTGCATTTGGGTCCTCTCCTGAAGCGTCAATCAGAATCAAACTGTGGATGTTGCAGTTTAATTGTATGCACATTATCTACACCACCAGGGAAACCAATCCACTTAAAATCATTCTCCATTAACCTTTAAATTCAACTTATTAGCCTCTGGTGTGGGCTGTTCCCTGCATGAAAAACATATTGACCCACTTATCTTAATACTGAGCTGTTTCACACGGACAAAGAAAGTAAAAGCATACAGACTAAAAAATAATCAGCTGTGGCCAAACTCACCTTCACCCCACCTTGGACACTGCAGCGTGACTTATGTCATTAAGAACAAGAGAAGACTGAAGCATTTAAATTATCCTCCACGGACATGCCTATTGTCCACCATTACAGTCGTGCCCTCAGCAATTATGAAGGCAGAGATAAGCGGATGATCCAGTGTCCCGTGTGTAGCCTGGTATCCATCCCAGAGGGGGGTTCAGGCCTCTACATAGCCTGCCCTGACCTCACTGCTCTGCTCTCAACACGACTCCAGTTCACCTCTTACTGCAGCGTCCGCTCCTCTGGGACCTGCGGTATTTGCCTTTGCAGGCAGATTCGATTTCTGTTTGTTTGGACAGGTTACGTGAGGTTACAGCCTAAACACTGCAAGGTTGTTGCAGAGCTTAAAACACCTCAGTGTGCACGCAGTGAGGAGACACTGTAGTGCTGAAACCTACAGATGCATCATTTAAAACTATGGAAGGTAGTTAATAGAGATAAATTACAACTCCACATACAGTTTTCCCCTTTTGTTTCCCCTTAAAGGTCCAGTGTGAAGGATTTAAGGGGATATATTGGCAGAGTGGAATATAATAGAAGCCATTTATATCTACATAGTCTATGGAGACAGGCGGTTTGTATGTTTTCCTGTGAAAAGCAAATTCCTACATATCCCACATATTTTTAAAGGCTGCGATCAAATGGCCAAAGCGCTGATGGGAGTAGACAAGGAAAAGTCTCAAGCTGTCTTATAAGGAGGTGGGTTGGGGTGGTAAACAGGTCACAAAAACCCAGACTTTCCCCAGGTGATGTGTGTTCAAAACCGTGTGAACTTTAAGTGAACTTTGAGTAATTTTAAGGAACGTCCTCACCATGTTTCTTTTCCTAAACCTAACCTTGGTAACTTTACGTTAATTATGTAACTGTACATAAACATGTGCCGCTATTTTGTAGGATATCATATGAAATGTTATGCATGTATTTTTCGCAGGATATCATACACTGTCCTATGAGAATACGTTGCAGCTGAGATCGCCAAGTTGCACTGTCATATTTCACATCGCCCACTGTAGTTCACAACCCCTCAGCAACGAGAGCATCAGAAAAACTGATTTTTTAAAAATGTGAAACTGTTTTAATTTGTGTTTTTACCAGTTTAAATCACCTGGTCCATTTAATTGGAGAGGAAGAGACCTCTTTGGATAATTCAGCTCCTGGTAAAAACCCCTGAATGTCTGGATCTTAAATTATCAGAGGAAAAAAGATGAGCATGCATTTGCAGATGCTGGGCTAGTGGCCTGTCTCCAACATGCCAAAACTGGGTCGGAGACGCACTAATGCTTTAGTCAGTGTTTTAACAGTTATAATCACCATTTATAAAACAATGCATAGGATTCATACCAAAGATGTCCATATGGACAAAAGCCTAAAATGGCGTTTTCTACAATTAAGCTTCCACCTCAACATCTATTTCACCAATTTCCTGTCTCCAAAATGTTTGTCCCATCGAGTCTGATTTTATAGATCACACCTTTTGCATGGGAAGTAGCGTACGCCTCTTTCAGGCCTTGTTTTGTGTGTGTTTGTGTGTGTTTATGAAATGTATATAAATGACACCGCTGGTCTGTTTGTTTCCGAGATGAAGAGACCTCTGCAAATAATTTGGCTCCTGCTTAGAACCTCCTGAACAATGAACACCAAAGGAATTCTAACCGGGAGAAGTTTCAGCTGGTTGCAATCCACAATCCTCACCACTAGATGTCACTAAATCTTACACACTGTCCTTTAATCAGCTGTAAGGTTGTGAGAATGATTTAACTATAAACTGTCAGACAGTATCATATATTCTGTATAGACTTGCTCCAACTTTTTGTTAACAGAGTTGAAGACCACGTTGTTATGGATGCTTCTTCAAATTAAAATATTCTCGATGTTTTGTGCATCATATTCGACGCATTTTCCCCCAAATTCAGCCTGACGTTTAATATCTTTAGGATCTTCACTAGAACTTTAAATAAAGTTTGAACAAAGTTTGGTTGCACAGCATGAGCACCAGCAGTATTTAACTTTAAAGCTTTGATTCGTCTCCCACCGGTTTGAATTGCCCAGGTGATAATGCACATTTAGTCCTTTTCAATTAACGTTTATGGGGCATTTTATTAGCTGTTGCCACACTTCATTATTTACTAAGTAAAACAACATGTGTTTATGAATTAATATTTTTTATGTCAAGGTTACTTTGTTCTGCTCGGCAGCAGGTACAAGGAAAGATGTACTTGTTATAAGAGTTTCAGACATACTGCCCCTCTCCCAGTGTTAATCACAGGCTCACAAGCATTATATGAATTGAATTTACATTTCATTAATGTGTTGCAGAGTGACAAAGTGCTGAGCTGGGCTGGGCCGGGCCTAAGTAACGATAAAGTGGGTTGGATGAGAAATGTGGAGAACATGGCCGCGGCTCTTAGCTGGGATGATGAACGGACACGCTCGCTATCCATGGAGAGTTGCAATGGAGAGAGCTAGGATTTAATGGAGGCAGTAAAAGAGGGCAGGAGGGCTCGAGTCCTGCTAATGAATCAGAGGGCGGGAGGATGAGGAGAGAGAAAGAGAGGGGGGAGGACTGAACAGCAGAGGGATGGTCCGGTGAAAGACACAAAAACATGTTCTGCTCTGACCTGACAAATTCTGCTTTTTTGTTGCGAGTTGTTGCAGTGGTGTGAGGTCGTTACGATGGGCCCCAGTGGACGCAATTATGACGGGCCCTTGTGCGCCCTCATTACTAGTTATTAAGCACACACACACAGTTTTAGGCGTGTATATATTTTACCAACAGTGTGTCTTACTGCCACTTTTCTGTTACATCCACTTTAGATGTGCCCAGCTTGTCAGTCTTGACAGATTTCCCACCTGAACTAGCTGCTGTAAATCATATTGTGCCATTAAAGATCTAAAATTAGAAACAGTCATATCAATTGATGAATTTAAGGGCATCATAAAGGATGTGTGATAGAGACATGTCCTTGTTTTGCTTCAGATGCCATTATGTTTGAATAGTAGTTGTTTTATTGTATTATATGTTGTATTTGTTGCATTTTAAATGTGATTTGATTGGCTGCTACCTCGGCCAGGTCTCTCTTGTAAAAATGATTTTCAGTCTCAGTGGGACTTCCTGGTTAAATAAAGGTTAAATGAAAATTAAATTAAAATAACTGATTAAACAGAGACTTGATATTGGACAACATCAACATGTTACTCGTAAATCATTATTACATATCTACATATGACAAAAACTACATAAGAAAATAGGACATTATTAATCTAACTAAATAGTTTTTATGTTTTTTTTATAGTTTATGTAGAATAAGTATAAGTAAAATTTTGTTACAGATTGATACTAAAACTAAAAGACAAAACCATGATTGAGATGGGTTTGCCTTTTTGAGGGCATATACAGAAAATCACACCATTTTGGATTCAATATGAGTTTGTCTTTGAACACGGGTGTATATCCAGGTGGCAATTGGGCCCCCCACCCCATGGACACCTGTGCAACTGCACTGTCTATATTTACGCCCCTACATTGGTGGATACCTTAAAACATTTTGAACATTTAAGGAGACTGAAGAGAGGCAGCGCATCCAAACTTTTTTTCTCATAGCTCTGTCGTAAAAAAAAAATCAGCCCTGTTGCCAAAACAAAGTGTTCACAATACATGTTTCTGCACATGGTGGATGTGGTGTGTATGAGCTGAATTTGTCATCAAGAGGTGGAGAGGATGGTGGATGGTGCAGAGTGGTTGTTGCCTCACGGCAAGAGGGTCCCCCAGGGTGGAAGAGCCCCTCTGTGCAGAGTTTACATGTTCTCCCCATGTCAGCGTGGGTTTTCTCCAGGTACTCCGGCTTCCTCCCACAGTCCAAAGACATGCAGGTTAATTGGTGACTCTAAATTGTCAGTGGGTGTGAATGTGAGTGTGAATGGTTGTCTGTCCCTATGTGTCAGCCCTGTGATAGTCTGGTGACCTGTCCAGGGTGTACCCCGCCTCTTGGCAAATGCCAGCTGGGATAGGCTCCAGCCCCCCTGCGATCCCCAACAGGATAAGTGGTTACGAAAAATGAATGAGGTGGAGAGGATGGTGGATGTGTGACATTAGTTTTGTATCATAAAAACCTCTTCTCATTAAACCCTGAAAACCCTTCAGCCTCTGCAGTACTCATGTCATGAGAGAAAAAGTAAATCCTAAAGCAGTGCTCTGGACTGTACCTGGACTCACACAGTCAGCAGATAGATGTATAATTTTATTGCTTTCAGCCTATAATGATAAAATGCATTCATGCATCTATAAATCCCATCAGTGCTGAACCTGGAAGTTACTGCAGCAGGGTTTTTTTAACCTTGACTGCAGATTTTTATTCTGGTCGGATGTTAACTGCCTCTGCCATGTAGTGCATGTGCTACGTAACTGTGTCCACTCAGCCTCTCAGAGCATCAATAAATGTCTCTAATTAAAAATCAATGACAATTTGCACCTTTATCGAATTTTATTTCAGCCGTAGCTTAGTTAGTTTTATGCAAAATGATTTAATCGCTCTCTGATTTATTGAGATCTTGTGCATTTGTCTCCACTGGAGCATCTCTGGACGGACGACTGTGGAGAGTTTTTGGCGGCAGTAACAAGTAAGTGCATGTGATTAAACAGATGGATGGTAACATCCGTCTCGTGGAGTTAATATTAATGATGTTGATGTTATGACCACTGCCCTTGATCATCACTGCAGTGCTTTAAAAATGGAAAAGGAGAGGCACATCAGGTATCTGTCTATTTATGATCAGTGGTAAAAGACGTGCTCCGATCTTTTAAAAGTGATAGACTACTACAGTGTACAAATACCATGTTATAAAAAGTCCTGCATTCAAAATGAATAGTGCAAAAGTATTTTAGCACTGGAATATACTTTAAATACCAAAAATAAAAGTACTGATTATGAAGAATGGCCCATTTCAGAGTCATACTGTGTATTACATTACTGGATAACAGTAGCGATGCGTAAAGGAGCTTTAGCCTATACGATATTCAGAGCGTCATTAATCATTCAGGGATTGTGTGCACACAATTCATTAGGTGATTCATTGTTTTTGTGCTAGCTTAAAAAATGAGTGCACTGCAGCCCTTTGAAGACAGTAATGTTGTGCTGAACTCTAATTATTTTCACCCGGGGGGCTCCAGTGGAAGGGGCTGGCACTTGCACCAGGAGGGCAATGGCCTCCCCTTGGGGGGTGCCACTGTTAATCTATAATAATACATCATGATTCACTCTCAGTAGCATGAAGTAGAAATACTCAAGGAAAGTATAAGTACATCAAAATTGTACTTCCGTACTTCCCAGCTGGTATTCTGCTGTTTATTCACTGCTGAATCAATGTCATACACCATGATTAAATCACTGTTGAATTATGTTTTGATTTTGATAGATGAATCAACATTGATTTTTCAATGTTGATTGATAAACTTTAAACATACAGTAGTTTCAAAATTTACATTTCAATGTTGATTTATGAGAATTTTGTTAACCTTTTTTCAGCCATCAGAATTAAATGTTGTTTCAATGTTGTTTAAATGTTGAAACAACAAATGACATAAGTAAATGGACTCAGTTAATTTCCACTGTTATCTATGATGGAGCAATGACAATAAATGAAAGAAATAAATGTCTGAATTGTGGAAAAAGCTTCAATTATTGAGTGATAAATGTGGAGCTATAAAGATATAATGATCTATACATGATAAGAAATAAATGTGATCTATAAATTACACAGTAACAATGTGAAAGTGAATGAACCAGATGATGGAGCACCAGAGAAAATGGTGTCTCTGTTGCCTCTGTGTGTGGGTATATGGTTGGCCTCTGCCTCTCTGGGTCATCTCTTCCTCTCTCTAAATAATCTGCTGTTGTCTTCTTCTTCACTGACTGTTATGACGCAGCAAGCGTCGCCCGTGTCAGGTTTCAGTGTATCAGTATCAGTTACAAGCAGCATTTGTTGTGTGTTGTTGATTTAACATTAAAATTGAAATCGACTTTGATACCAGGGGTACTTAACAAAGCTCCGAGGACGTTCTTCACTGAGTAAATGACTGCTGCGTTGTTGAGTCTTAATGTGCCCCGGTGATTTCTTTCATTAACCCAACATGACCTTGTGTGTAATTGATTTGTGAGTTTTATTTCTTCCAGGATGATTGATGCCACTACAAATCGTAATTGCAAAGGTGAAAACACAGCTAGCTACCGTGTGCATAAGTCTGCTCGTATCTGTGCGCTTGTTTATCCTCTAATAGCTAAAAGCAGCAAAGTAATTTCAAATAAAGCACAACCTTACTGGGCCGCTATTCTGGCCTAATGATCCGTATAATTATTTTGGGGATCTGACAATGGGACATTGTCTTGATTCAGTTAATCAATTTTTTAGTTCCTTGTGTAATTTTGTACTTAAGTCGATGAAAAGCAGAAGAAATTCCTCTGAAATGCAAAAGCACAGACAGAGATGATCCTCTTTGCCCCATAACCTCATACAATATACATCTGCTGGACGAAAAGTAACCTCATTCATTTATTGCAATATTGCAATGTTCTCTGCTTGCTTTGCATGTACCACCATACTCACCGCTGCTTATTATTATTCAGTGAACTTTATCATGCATGCATCAGCAAGGTAGTTGAAGATGGTGCACAGATTGTGCAGAACATCCTCCGCTTCATCATCATGACATTAATAGTGTATTGCATAACGTGTTTCCAAGATCCACACACCGTTACAAACACAAATCCCTGTGTCTGCGGAGAATGAGCTCCATTGTTTATGTTGTAGCCCAGATATGGATGCTATTGGAGTTGTCATTTCAGCTCAAATACGAGGCCAGAAAGCTGAACAAGAGTCTCTGTGTAATGGACAGCGACAGCTTATTTACCTGCATATGTAAACAGAGAAAGCACTATTGGACAGGCCAACTGTCTTGTCTAATATCACACACAGGGTGCGACATGTAGCTGTCGAGCAGAAGCTGAAACAACAGCTTTCCGTGCGGTCATTAGGAGACAATAAGTCTGATTTAGATTGTTCCCAGGCACCAGAGAAAATGGTCCTATTGATCAAACGTACAATAAAGTGTAACTAAAAGAAGATTTATGTGGTGTCGCCCTCATTTCTGCATACAAATGTGTCAAAACAAAGGAATGATCAGGGCTATGAGGAGAATGTTTATCGGTAAATCACAGCTGTCATATTACTGTCTGCTATGAAGGGTGCAAAGTGCAATTTATGATTTTGTATGTGTTTTATTGATTTTAGTCCAATACAGTCAAGACAGAAAGTAGAGCAGGGAAAACAAAAGGCTGAATTTTAAGTTGTTGTCTGAAGTGATGACACAGGGAAACTGTTTATTTTCCCAAAGTAACGAGGGAAAACTGAAGTCTGAAGGTCTAAGCCAGATCCATGTTGTTCTGGGAAAGAAAAGTTTCATGTTTTATTTATTGGAGTAGTTTTTGTCACAACAAAGGTGTAGTCAAAAACATCGGAAACTTCTAAGAAACAGGAAGGGTACAATAATAAAAGAAAAACTCTGACACCTGACTGAACAAGACTAAACTGTAGAGATTCAGACAAGAACAAACAGACAAAGTATGCTTGTGAATGTGCATGTTTTATCCCATTAACTCTATGCCGAATAAGCAAATTTAGTTTTTATACTACACACCGGTAAAATATGAAAAACAGCCTCCTTAAAGACATTAAACTTAAAGAAGCCTTTATATTTTAGTCTAAGTCACATGTGTTGTCTGGTGATGTGTTTACAAGCAGGGACCGTCGTGTAAAGGTTCCTTGGTGGTATTAAAAAGGTCCTTGAAGAACAGGAAATACTGCACAGACAGAAAGAATAAAATAATCAATATACAGCATCAATACTGAAAGCTAACCGTCAGTCAAGGCCATGAAGATGTGACAGACATCAAACTAAAAATTTACCTCAGAATTAACAGCCCCCTTGTGTCTGTACACACTCCTGACAATGTCTGGGCATGCTCCTGATGAGTCGGCAGATGGTGTCCTGGGGGATCTCCTCCCAGACCTGGATCAGGGCATCACTGAGCTCCTGGACAGTCTGTGGCAGTACTTGGCGGCGTCAGAAGCACCAATACATAACCTCCCATAGGTGCTTAATTGGATTTAGGTCAGGGGAACAAGAGGGCCAGTCAATGCCTTTGTCATGCAGGAACTGCCTTTACACTCTGACCACATGAGGCCGGGCATTGTCCTGCACCAGGAGGAACCCAGGGCCCACTGCGCCAGCATAAGGTCAGACAATCGCTCTGAAAATTCCAGCCTGGTGCCTAACAGCAGTCGGGGTACCGTTGGCTATGACATGGAGGTCTCTGTGACCCTCCAAGGATATGCCTCCAATGACCGCCAAACCAGTCATGCTGGATGATGTTACAGGCAGCATATCGTTCACCACGGCATCTCCAGACTCTTTCATGCCTGTCACATGCGCTCAGTGTGAACCTGCTCTCATCTGTGAAGAGGATGGGGTGCTCTTTGATGAATGCCAATCGAGTTACATGGTGCTGGACTTTGAGCACAGGTCCCACTAGAGGACTTTGGGCCCTCATGCCACCCTCATGGAGTCTATTTCTGACAGTTTGGTCAGAAACATGCACACCAGTAGCCTGCTGGAGGTCATTTTGTAGGGCTCTGGCAGTGCTTCTCCTGTTCCTCCTCGCACAAAGGAGCAGCGGTCCTGCTGCTGGGTTGATGCCCTCTCCGACCCTGTCCAGCTCTCCTTGTGTAACGTCCGGGCACCTGGTATCTCCTCCATGCTCTTCAGACTGTGCTGGAACAGCAAACCTTCTTGTGACCACACATATTAATCAGCCATCCTGGAGGAGCTGGACTACCTGTGCAACCTGATTGGGCTGCAGGTACCGCCTCATGCTACCAGTGGTGACAAGGACACTAGCAGAACACAAAACTAGAGAAGAATCAGTCAGGAAGGATAAGGAGAGAGCAACTGTCTGTGGCCACCACTTGCAAAACCATTCCTTGTTGGGACTGTCTTTCTTTTGCCTCTCCACTGCACCTGATGTCACTTTGATTTGCACCAAAGCAGGTGAAACTGATGACTGATGTAAGTATTGATTTTGCACGTGAGTGGTAGATTTTAATCAGTACCAAATGATAAATAGACAGGCTGAGTGGCAGAATTGACATTATTGCACAGATCAGTGTAGATATTTTGCAGTTTACAGATACAAATGTTGCACATGAGTGATGATTGACTGTCCATAGTTTAAGTATGTGTGATCTACTGGGAGCAGTGTTGGTTGTGTCATCTGACAGCAGCAGGAAGGAAGGACCTGCAGTACCTCTACTTCAAACACCGAGGGTGAAGCAACCTGTCATTGAAGGAGCCGCCCAGTGCTGTCAAAGTGTCCTGCATGGGGCGGGACATGACGTCCATAAGGGATGATAGCTTGGCTAGTTTTCATACATTGATCTGGAAATGCATCCTCTGGCACCAGCCTACAAAGCCCTGCATCTGTATTCCCTGTCATACTTGTCTGTGATGAGGCTGACAATTGCAGAATCGTCAGAGAGCTTTTGTAAATGGCAGTTGGCTTAGTGGTGTGTGAAGTCTGCAGTGTAGAGAGTGAAGAGTAAGGGATCCAGAACGGTTCCCTGTGGAGCCCCTGTGCTGCACAGAACTGTGTCCGACTCACAGTCTTGTATTCTCACATACTGCGGTCGGTTGGTGAGGTTTTGTGACTTAAAGTACATTTTGTTGTAACACTTTCATAGTTGTAAATGAAGTTGAGTATTTTAACATTGTTGAATACTTTCAACTGTTTGTTTCTACTCACATGTGGTGCGTTTTCAAGCTGTTTTTATTTTATATTAGACTTTTTTTTTAATAAGATTATGGTAAAACTTCCCACTGGTATAAAATTGTATAGTTTATCTCATATGACAGATGAGATAAAATACAGTATATGCTCCTAAATGAGTAATGTTCATCTTTAATAAAACAGGTAAAAAGGCTGATATGATTTAATGCTAAAAAAAACTTAGCTTATATTTTAATGAGTAATCTAGAAGATGTCAAACTGAGGAAAGCTTGTCTGAGAAACTGGTCCCTCATCATGCAGCTCTCAGTGCAGCTTGTTCACTAATGGAGCTCTGGCTGCATGCCTGGATCGATCACAACACCATAGTGCTGAAGAATGCCTGATTTCAACAAATCAGAGCTCATCCTCCAGTTTGCATCCCACAGCTGATGTAGACTGACACTCCATCACGTCTGGAGGCACCAGGGATGCTTAATCACGATAGTGGTCTTGGTGGTGGTGGAGGAAAGGGGGAGGGCAGGTGCAGGTGAGACAAACGGGCCAGGCGAGCACGGGGCGGGCATGGAAAACAGTGAATCACATATATAAATCAGAACATCTGAGCCACTACATCACCTCCCCTGTGAGAGGAGAAGGCTGCATGTTGATGACTTTATGATGGATGACTGGTTCAGTATCCATCAGATCCAGTGATGGATCACAGCGAGATGGAACAGGACGTTTGGCCGAGCTAAAAACTGTCAGCTCAGGGGTTTGAGGGGAACATCCTCAAGCAGAGAGAAACATGCTGATGTGGTTTATGTATATCAACTGTGAGTTCAGTGGAGCGCTTGTTTGTTTCAAGTGATTTATCATATTTTCACTCAACAAATATCTTAAACATGAAGTAAGACGGAGTGCTGTTTGTTCATAACACATATACGAGACAGACCTATTTTATTTGCAGATGGTTTTGTTTTCCAATCTTAAAAGAGAACAGCATCTAAATAAGGAATTCCAATATGTTATTTCCATGGCCTGTGAAAGTTTAATCAATATTTGTGAACATGAGCTACTCTCTCTCAAAGCCAGAAACCAGAGAGGTCTCAAACCTGTGATGTCACCAAGCATAGAGTCTGGAGCTGCTCCATAAACAATGAGTGGGAGAATGTTTGTTTTCTTTTTTATACCCCTGTGAGCTTTATTTTATTGTAGTGTCCTCAATTCTGAAACAGAAAATGTACCCATGTTATTCCGCTGGGTGCTCACAGTGTCACCTCTAACATCTTTTAGCAATTACTGTCCGTGGAGCAGCTCTGTTCCCACAGCCCAACATTTCAAAGCCCCGTTTCAATCAGGAGAGACAGAGGAATGAAGTAAAGATAATATTTAATACAGAATATGAGTGCACAGATTATCAGATGATTTGTGCTGATTGATATTTAACAGAAGTCTTTGGCGGTATTTTTGTGAAACAGCTCCAGTTCCCAAGGGAGATTGTAGAAACATCACTCCGTCCAGACCTGGTCCCGTGGTCAGAAGCTCGCAAGACGGTCCTGCTGGTCGAACTCATTGTCCCGTTGGAGGAGGGTCTGGAGGCTGCCCATGAGCGGAAGCGATCCAAGTATGCAGACCTGGCAGCAGACTGCAGGTAGGTGGGCTGGAAAGCCGTCACGTGCCCCGTCGAAGTGGGGTGTAGGGGCTTTGTTGGTTCCTCAACTGCTCGCCTACTCTGCGACATGGGATGCACAGGGGCGGGGCATCGGAAAGCCGTTAGAACTGGCTGAGGAGGCGGAAAAAGGCAGTTTCTGGCTGTGGTTAAGGAGGAAGCATTGGAGTTGGGGGCCAAACAACACCTAGGGCATCAGCAGGGGGTCGCTCCACCACCAGGAGTTGTACTGGGGTTAAAGGAGCAAAACATCAATGACCGTTTGTCACCAGCTGGATGATGATGACCCACATAGGCCCACAGGTGTTAGTGACACTTGCATAAAAGGCACCGATGGAGGTGCGTCAGGCAGCAATGCCCAGCAGGTAGACCATCAACCTGTATCATGATAAGATCAAGGGACATCCGAGCGGCAGCAGGATAAATCCCCCCATGGAGTCCAGACAGTGGTGGAGGTGGTGGCTGATGACTCTGAGGATGCAGGCTGATGAGGTTGATGATGACTACAATAACTCTCTGTGGCTATGTAATATTAATAACTGCAATATAACAATGGTGAAACACAGTAAACCGTTGTAGTACTGATCCTACACTTACACATAAGCCTACAATCAACAGATTCGGTTACTCTGTAATAGTAATTTTGTTAAGAAAGCTAAATTTATCAACACTTCGTTGTAATGTTATCTCCTTGTAGTACATACCAGAAGGAAGAGGGCCAATTTGGGATCAGGTTTAAATCCTTTCAAATCCCTTCATCTGCTGACAGAAAAAACAGCGTTGACTTGTGTTTTTTCGCCTGTGCTCTATCACTGCCTCTTTTAGCCTTCTTTTGTTCTTTAGTCAGTTCTTTTCATTTTCTCTTTGCTGCAACAAAATATAACATAAAAAATACATTTCTCTTGGGAAAAATCTGGGAAGACGTAAACATAGGCTCTTCCACTACACATACTGTAGATAGTTTTGTCAGATTTAGCAGGGAATCAGATGCTGGGACAGGCTTTAACAATAACTATACAGCCGATCTTCTTGCTGACGGTCTTGTTTGCTTATGTAAGCCATATAGAGACATCAGTATTAAACTGAGACAGTTAAAAACTCCTTGTGGCTGCTTTAAGGATGGATAAAATCTTCGCAATATGAGCTTAATTTCAAACAGATGCAAGTTACATGAGGACAGGGCCTGTTCGGTTTAAACAAGACAGATTAATGCTTCTCTGAGAGCATGGCAGATGATTGCTCGATGATGTGTCTAGGTAAGACAAGTTTATTTTTGTAGCACATTTCACATGCAATACATTTCCCTGTCATTGTGTGACACCTTCTGAACTACCTGATGTTGTAAATATTTTAGGGGAGCCTTTAAAAATGTATCACAAGGTCACTACTACAATGCAAATGTGTTTTTGTGGTGTCCTACTTCCCCATTTCTAGTGAAACAAGTGAAATTTTATTGCAGCGTAAGCATTAAATAATGTCCTTGTGCATAGACTGTCTTTGTTAAAGCCGTGACTCAGTGAGGATGGGCCAAAAGCTTTTGTTCTCTCATGGGAAGATTGGCAGGAGTCAGGAAATGAGGACCGAATTGAGAGCACTTACTGTACAGCGAGTGAGTGCATTTGGCAGCGCTACAGCCACCACTTCTTTCACTCCCGGATAATTTCAGATTTCAGCAAGGTGGCCACCCGAGCTGCTTATTTTGCAGAGTCATGACAAAGGGAGTCTCTGGTAATAAACAGAAAGTGACTTTATGAGGGAAGAGGGCGGGCGAAGGGGCACAGCTTCCCTGATATTGTTGCTGCAGTGATTTAGATCCTTCTGTTTGAATGCCTCTCACTGTTCAAGCTAGATTAAGTTCTCATTGCTTCGTCCTCCACACCCGGTGGCTCCACGATAAATCGCTCTAAATGTCAAGTAGCCCTCTCTTTACAACAAGTTACAATTCTCGACAATGACATATTTAAAGGAACAGTTTAATATTTTGGGGATCAAACTTATTCTCTTTCTTGCTGAGAGTTATATAAAAAGATTGATATCACTCTCATATCACTAACAAAGACTATGCCAATAAAGTTATAGATTGCAATTAGTTTATTACGTATAAAGGATGATGGAGATGAGGGTCAAGGGAAGTAGGGAAGAGGATCGAGGGCTATGGGATAAAGGGATAAGGGTCAAAGGGATGAGGGTCGTGGGATGGAGGGATGAGGGGATGTAGGGATGGGGAAGGAAGGAAGGTGGGGGAATGATGGGAGAAATTCGGGTCACAGGCAGGTGGAGGGTGGAATTGATGGTGGTCTGGTGTCGGCTGAAGGGAGGAGGGCGCAACGGAACCAGGGAAGTTGAGATAGAGTGGGGGAGTTACCGGTATCTCTTCGCCTGGAGTCCCATTGGTGAGTTCTGTATTCTGAGGAGACGGAGAGAAAAAGGAGAGATAACAGCAAAATGAAACACAAAGAAAAGGGGTTTTGGGGGGGAAAGATGCGAGAACGGAGTCAAAGGGAAGGGAAACGTGCTTACAATATTGCCCTCCTTGACAAATAAAATAAAGACTATAAAGGCACTGAATAGTGGCACGGTGATGCAGTGGTTAGCACTTTCGCCTCACAGCAAGAGGGTTCCTGGGTCGATCCAGGGTGGGGGAGCCCTTCTGTGCGGAGTTTGCATGTTCTCCCCATGTCAGCATGGGTTTTCTCCAGGTACTCCAGCTTCCTCCCACAGTCCAAAGACATGCAGGTTAATTGGCGACTCTAAATTGTCCGTAGGTGTGAATGTGAGTGTGAATGGTTGTCTGTCTCTATGTGTCAGCCCTGTGATAGTCCGGTGACCTGTCCAGGGTATATCTCGCCTCTCGCCCAATGTCAGAGCTGGGATAGGCTCCAGCCCCCCCTGCGACCCTCAAGAGTATAAGCGGTTAGAAAATGGATGGATGGATGGTATTGACTATAAAGAGAACATCTAGGGAGGTGTCACAGCCATATGTATCCACAACAATTCGTATGATATCCTACAAATTAGCAGTCCTAGCAGCCTCGGTTCAGACAAGTAATGTGATATTCTGTCAAGTTTATAATCATGTGTTTGTGTCCACTTCCTGTTTCATTTTGAAATGTGTTCTCACAGTGGTGTTGTCGTAATTGATGAGGTGGGTGTACTGCTATGTACATAGGTAGGTTACCGATGAGGAAGCAGGCATACTCTCCTATATATTACAATGGCTTTTTAGCTGATAGGTGGGTATACTGTAACTGGATAGAAAAAGAAGAGGGTATACCCCGTATACCTGAGTATACCCTCCACTACACCACTGTGTTCTCATTGTGTTTAGTGTTTCTTTTACTTTCTGAGTTTTCCTGCCTTTGTTGATTACCTCATGTTTCACCTGTGTCTTCTTCCACTCATCTGTGTCTAGTAAGTAATCAACCCTTGTGTATTTAAAGCCCAGTGTTTCCCCCATTCATTTGCCAGATTGCCATTGTCAGTGTGTTCATGCTCTCCAGCCTTTTCCTTGTGTTTGATTCTTTGGTTTTTGACTCTGCTTGCATTTATGGACTTTGCTTTTTGTATGATTTCCCTGAATGGACTTTTCTGCCTTTGCTGACTGCCCTCACGTGTTTGACCCCTGACCTCCTAAGTAAAGATTTGGATTTGATAAACTGTTTTTTGTGTTTTCCGCTGCAACTGAGTCCCAGTTTTGTACTAGATCATTACTCGTAGAGTCACTGTGGTTAGGTTTAGGAAAAGAAACGTGGTGACGATTTGAGTTCATTCAAAGTTTACACGGTCCCGAACACCAGTCCCCAATGGGAAAGTCCTGGAGAGAATCTTTTTGTAATCCATCCATCACCCCAACCTACCTTCTCATTGGACCACTCAGGTCGCTTCCTCCTTTACTTCTGTCAGCGCACTGGTCACATGATCACAGCCTACCAACATACATGGGTTATGCACAAGTTACTGGCTCATCATTATGTGGGATATGTACACACTTGGGTACAATACATTTCATAGTAAAACATATAAACAGCGCATGAAAACAGCCTGAGCAGCCGAATGTGCTTGTGATGCTGAGTATGCGATAAAAGATGGATAAACATTCTTCACTGTCAAGATAATGTATAACCAGTAATGTCCAAGTGCATTAGCTGAGGTAATGCTATGGACATTATAGGTTAGACATTACATTAGTAATACACATAGATGTGATAAACACATTCGAATTAGATTAAGTCCAATTATAAATTATTAGAAAAAACAGCAGTGAAGCTCAGCTTGTACACTGCTTCTTTAGTTCTACTCAAAGGAAAGGGGACCATGTTGTAAGTTTTTTTAATGTTATTTTCCCTGTTTCCGCAATATAACACCTGTAATATATCCTGAGTGGAATACCAAAATACAAACACTTGCATGTTGTCCATTTTAATACCACCCACCCATTAACCTGCACGTCTTTGGACTGTGGGAGGAAGCTGGAGTACCCTGAGAAAACCCACGCTGACAGGGAGAACATGTAAACTCCGCACAGAAGGCTCTCCCCCATCCTGTGGTTCGAACCCCCCACCCTGGATTCATACTGGGAACCCTCTTGCTGTGAGGCGACAATGCTTACCACTGTACCACCGTGACACCCATTTGTGCATTTTCTGCGTCATTATGTGAATATCTTTAATTTTGTCAAAATAAAAGCTCTCTGCTAATTTCACGTTTGAGTGGAGAAAACAAATGCTCATGTTCAAAATATCAAGGGGGACCTGTACTCTGATTTTCCCCCCAAAATCTACACCTATGGTGGAATGCATGGAACACCAATATTCTTGGTGGCTTTGGTTTGACAGGTTTGAATGTAAAGGTTTGTTTACGAATATTTCAGTTTTTTTTTTTTGTTTCATCCCCATTCTGAAAATGCTTTTAGACAGCACCTAAGTTGGCTGTTGCCCCGTTTCCATTTCTAATGCTGACTGGATGCTGGCAATACTTTGTATTTACTATGCAATCTTATCCTCTAATCCTTGGCACAAAACTGAGTAAGCGTAATATTTCCTATAATTTACCTATTTTCTTTGAGTTGCTGGAGCTTAGTGTCGTCCCTCAGGGAGGACTTGATGGACTTTGGACCCTGGAGAGGGTAATAAATTCCTCTTGATGTAGCTGACAGCCGGGTAAGGAGCCCCTTCACTCAAAAGCAGAGGCAACACTTCAAGGTGTAAATTGAACCTAAGATGTATATGTTCCATTAAAATGAGCAGTGAAACAGATTTCACAAACCGTGTCGGTGTCAGTCACCAGCGCCTCATATTTCTGTGGCATCACAATCTCGCTGCAGCGGAGATGAATGGACTCTAGTCGAGGGCCATTTGCATAACGGTGAGAGAGTAATGCTGCTGACTCCAGCTGAAATACTGACAGATGGCTTTAATTTCATTATGTGAGCTACTGTGTTCAGGATGGAGTAGCAGCTGACACACAGCAGACCGCTGGGCTCCTCTACGTGCTGGACCTGGCTGTAAAACGCTGGAGCGCCGTAGGTAAAGATGACAGACAGATAACCAATCGAAGCTGGAGGTGTCACAGGTCAAGAGGTCAGCCTGGTAGATTGCTCCTCTCAAGGCCGTTGACCACACATTGAAATTGAGCTGGGTGGTTTGTCAGTTATATGGCCGCTGTTGTCATTACATGAAGCGGTTTTGGTTCTTTGTCAAGGACAGCTGTGAGCAATGTAAGTAATGCTGGGGAGATTACGTGGGTTACACTCAGCAGAATGCCGTTAGAGGAAGCTGAGGAGAAGCAGCATCATCCTCTATGGAAACAAAATAGGGTCAAAAGTATTGTAGCTGAGTACGACCATATCTGAATGTGTGAAAACATTTTGAATAAACACACGCAAATGTTTCGATCAAATGAATTCAAATAACTGAATGTATTTAAAGGCACAAAGGTTTACAGTTGGAGGCTCAGGAGGTAGAGTGGGTTGCCACTATTTCGATGGTTTGATACATGGCTCCTCTAGTCCACAGATCGTAGTAGTAGTATGGCAGCCTCGGCCATCAGTGTATGAATGTGTGTGTGTGAATGGATGAATGTGGCATGTGGTATTAAGCACTTTTAGTGGTTATAAGACTGGAAAGGTGCTACACAAATCAAGTCCAAATCAAGTCCAAATAAAGGCATATCTTACACCAACTATATGGATTCATGATTTTGGATTGTTAATCGCTGAATCAATATTGATTCAGATTGATGTATTGTTACACCCCTGGCTGTATACAATATGTACCATGCTACTTTTGAGTGATGCTTTTACAGTCAAATTACATAAAGTCGATGAACCTTATGGTTTTGTACCAACATAAAATGATACAAGACTTATCCGCAGCCAGTAACCCTTCCATCGTCACCATTAATTAATCTTACATCGCCATAAAGTTACATTCTGTCATCGCTATTTGTCCTGCAAACAGCTGTTTAAAAAATAAATAAAGCATTAAAAATAAGTTGCATCTATCTCTCTCACTTGCTTCCAATACAAATTCTTTCAACACAAAATGAAAAGTTCCTTGTAGCTGCTTAAATGTAATTTCTAGGCGTGTAACAATGTGTGCATATGTGTATATTGTTGGTCATTCTGCCTCTCTGTCCCTCTCCTCAGCAACATCTCCATTGTCCCTTCATTGCCATTTTCCACCCATCCAACCAGATGTCCTTGGACTTACCCTCCTTTGCCACCTGACTGCTCCACCCATCTGCACACCTGCTCCCACTTTCCTCATCAACCCTTTTTTCACACACACTCCTTGCCACTTTGTTTAAGTTGCCATTTGCTTTTTACCTTTGAATTTCAGCCTTTAAAACAACTTGAGTGGGGAGGAAAGAACATGGCTGCAGACGAAATCTACACATACAAATATGGCTCAGAATGGTAAGTTATATGACTTTAAGCTGTACAATCAGCTTGATGCTAGAACTGTCCAGTCTGCAATAGTAGCGTCAGCTATTTATGTAGCTATTATCATTTTACTGGGGTAATTTAGATTAAAATTTATTTTATGTAGCACAAGCCTAAAAATATGATATCGCATACCATATAACTAAACATGCACATAGGCGTAGGATTTGTTCAGGATTTACTGCCAGCCTATTTATCACCTGCCTACCTGCTCCTCGTTGGGTTTGTTTACTTATTTGGACTGATTTCCTGGTGTTGACCCCCGCCTGCATCACAGTTCTGTAAGCCTCGTCTCAGTAAATCATTGTGCTAAATTATCATCTGCATTACCCCGCACACACCAGCCTTAACAAGAGACGTGGTTGCAGCAAGTTTTTCCTGCTGTAAACTGCTTATTGACAGCTTTTCGTGTAGATTTTATTGATACCAGCGCCTTTATCTATTCTGCTTATCCGTCCAATTCTCTATGTATTCCCTTATTGATTCCTGATTTTTCTGTGTAAGGAAAAAAGTACCGGTTTTCCGCATCAACGCAGAGTGTCTGTGTGTCTACACAGAGTAGAAAAAATAAGGCATGCATGTGACTCAGGTGTGCAAAAGCTCCACTACTTAACTGTTTTATTAGTTGAAGAAGAAAATGTTCTTCTTCTGTGGTGTTTGCTATGGTGATGGACAGGTTGACAGATGAGGTTAGACAGGAATCCCCATGGACTATGATATTTGCAGATGACACTGTGATCTGTATTGGGAGCAGGAAGCAGGTGGAGGAAAATCTAGAGAGGTGGAGGTATGCCCTGGAAAGGAGAGGAATGAAGGTTAGTCGTAGCAAGACAGAATACGTGTGTGAATGAGAAGGGCCCAAGTGGAACTGTGAGGTTACAGTGAGTAGAAATAAAGAAGGTGGAGGATTTTAAGTACTTAGGGTCAACAGTCCAGAGCAATGGAGAGTGTGGAAAAGGGGTGAAGAAACGCGTGCAAGCAGGTTGGAACGGATGGAGAAAAGTGTCAGGTGTGTCATGTAGCGTGTCAAATCCATAGAATCTCACGAATTTAAGCTCTGAAAGATGTTTGTTACTGGTGTTTCAACCCTTACTTAAAATGATCATTTCAAAGGCATTACAAAAGCAGCAGTGTTGTTATCTTCTTGGTGAAATGAAACCACGTTTGGACCGTTTCTTCCTCTCCACAATGACTCATTCTTGTTGCAAGTTTCCATAAAATCATGACGCCATTGATAAAAGGGAATAGATAAACTCGACTGCATACAATTCCGATGGATTGGACATTAGGAACCAGTTCTCGATACCCATCCATATTTTCATGTGCCCCTGCTTGCACTCTTATCTTGTCTTGTCTTGTCTCGTCTCGTCTTGTCTTGTCTCGTCTCGTCTCCCTGAAGACCTCTTTAATTAATGTTTACATCAACAAATCTCCACATTATTGGCTGGTTATTTTTAGTCTTTTGTTGACCAAAAATCTTAAATGTAACAATGACTGATTCACTTACGTTTAACCCACTAAATGAACATAGAGCCTAGATTCTGGATCAAGATTTGTTTTGACTTTATGAGCGTGTTGTTCACTGTAGCTCGTGTTTCTTTCTGTGCACTTACTGCAAGAATGACATTGACCCGCAGCCTCTCAGGTCAGAAAATCATCAAAGTTTTATCGCTCAGTGGCTGAACATAAATATTTTTAATGTACATTTTGCTTTGCATCAGATTTAACCTCGGCCCTGCTGAAGGAGAAACATTGATCTCATCATTTGTCTTCCAGACATTTAGTGACATTGATCCAGCGTTTTGCTCTTGTCTCCATCGCTCCACACCGATCTGCCTCCTAATGTCTTCATCCTTTCCTCTATCCCTAACCTATTTTACTTTGTCCATGTAGCTTGGTTTCTAATGGTGCCTTATTAGTAGGTCCACTGCTCAGGGAAGACATTTGATCCTCGCTGCAAACCTCTGATGCTTCGTCACAAGCCCTGAGCTAAAGAGGACCCTCTGAGGACACTGAGCACACCACAATGTCGGTTACAGTTCACAGTAATGGACGACATGTCAGTAATGAGCAGTGATCTGTTTATACTGATAACCATATTTCTGAGTTTGGACAATTTGGTGTCTTAAAATATATCCGGATCTCTTTGCCAGTTTTCCTGAGGGATAGACATCCACTGAGTTACAATCACAAAGACACAATAAGTTGGCTCCTGAAATAAGGTCTTCCCAAAAACATTTAAGGGGACTGTACTAAAATTATTAGGGGATCAGAAAAGAGGGAGCGTTGTGTATTTT
Organism: Epinephelus moara; assembly: GCF_006386435.1. Classification (NCBI taxonomy): domain Eukaryota; kingdom Metazoa; phylum Chordata; class Actinopteri; order Perciformes; family Serranidae; genus Epinephelus; species Epinephelus moara. The sequence goes on along the minus strand of NC_065517.1, from coordinate 22,838,402 downwards.
TTCATTTTGCAGGTGGAAATATATTATTAAGGGTGGCTTGAGGGGAGAGACTCGTCATATGCAGAGGACAACAATCATGTTGCACTGCTCATGCACGTCACAAAGCAGCAAGCTAGTTTTCGATAATTATAATTCTGTCGGGAGGAAAGATGATAAGAACATCACTGTTCCAGGTAACTTCAGTGGTACTAAAATTCTTGGTCGTAGCAGGTCTGAAACACCTACTACGACCAATAGCAAACAACAGAAAGCTCCAGGAAATACACCCCACCAAAGATGAGCCTTCCTCGGCCACGGAGGACGGCTGTAGCCCTGAAATGGCTCAACAATCAAAACTGGCTTTTATAACCATTGACTTCTGCGGGCTACACGTAACAAATAACTACTGAAGCTTGTGGCTTGATGTGTGGTGGATGAAATGTTGCTCCACGATTGACTCTCCATCTTTCAGACAGATCCATGGGGAAATACCAGTCACATGCAGGCAGTCATTTGTAAATCATTTGCAAGCTATGTAGCCTTGGCTGCCCTTACCGGAGATTACTCCGACACACACAGAGGTGCACATAAGAAGTCTGAATTTTGAGGAAAAATTATGTAATTGCCAATTTTATGGGGTATAATGGAAACGTAATATTTATTTTATTTATTTTTTATTTAACCTTTATTTAACCAGATAAAACCAATTGAGATCAAATCTCTTTTACAATGGTGGCCTGGCCAAGAGGCGGGAGCGTTACACGTCGGAGAGCAACAAATAAAAACAAACACACATATACAGAACACAGTCATAGGAGATATGATAAAGAGGAAAAGGACTACCATCAACAAGCACAAGGAATGATCACATAAAAAACAAAAACAATAAAAGACAGCAGCAGATGATCAAAGCAAACTAAACACCATGGCAGGAGCAAACAGTGGTCATAAGCTCAGCAGTATTGTGCTTAAAGCTCTCCAAAGACACTAGAGAGGCCAACTTGAGTAATATAACGAGTAGTGTAACAAATCACTGATGGCAGGGAGTAATAAGTAAAGTAATACCACTACTTTTAAAAAGAGCGACAAGTAATGAGTAATACATTACATTTTAGAGTAATTAGCCCAACACTGGCGGCAGTAAGCTGAGTCTGCATTGTGTGAACTCGTTTAGCAGGAGCTTGACTGTAATGGACGTTCATTTGTAGGTAAAAGTCCTGCGCCCCAGCTTTAATATCATAGGTATGAGACAATATGAGTCCATAGAGACTCTGTATAATCAGTCGGTCATGAAACAAGCAACGAAAATCTCTTCAGACTCTACTCACCCATTGTCCTCTGAATACGAACTTCTCCCATCAGGAAGAAGATTTCGTATACCAAAGTGCAAAACAAACCGCCTTAAATTATCATTTGTTCCAGCCTCCATTAAGCTGTTGAACAATGTTAAAAACTAGTGCAATAGAGCAACGAGCAACGTGCATTAAACACACGGCACTTTAGCACTCAGCACTTTTTCCTGCACTTAAGACGTCTCTGTATGTTTCTGTGTTGTGATTGTTAAATGTAGTCCATGTCTGTTTTATGTGATAGAACTGTCATTGTGGTGATGTGTCCCTGTGATGATGTTTTTATCTTGTCCTGTGAAGCAATGAAATGTAGCACTGTGCCCAAGATGAATTTCCCTTAGGGGACAATAAAGTTTACCTTACCTTACCTTACCTTAAGTCCATCCATCTGAAATTCTTCGCTTTGGCCATTACATTCATGTTAACAGCGAAATTGTTTTTACCAATTATACTGTTTGAAGGGTGCTGCAGTCTTGGTCTCAGTCAAAAGAAATACTAATAATTCTGGGCGGATTTTGCAAAGAAAGACAAAAGGAAGAAAACAAGCATATTATCCCCATTTCCCAAACCAATCATTTTCACACAGTCCCTAAATGTGGCCAACTTGTCTCCCAGATAAATGTCAAGAACACTGTTTAATAACTGTGGCGCTCCTTAACTTTTTATGTGGCACCATCATGAGGTCAGAATTTTAATTTGCCGTTTTATTACCAATACTTTGGTTTATGACTAAATGCCCGCAAAACTGTTATTCCCATCAACCTCTGTTGTACTTTATGTTTCGTGCTAATTAACAAATGTCATAATGCTAACACTAAACTAAAATGGTGAATGTGGTGAACATTATACCCTTTTTTTTAAAGATTATTTTTGGAAATGAAATGGGGTGAGAGAGAGAGCAGGAGGGGGGTGACATGCAGCAAATCGAACCTGTGACCGCTGCAGTGAGGCATCGTCTCTGTACATGGGGCGCCGGCACTATCCGCTACGCTACCGACGCTCCAAAATCAGTGTGTTTGCATTGTTATTGTAGCATGCTAATGTTAGCATTTAGCTCAACGCTAACTCTGTATGTTTGAATTGGAATTTGAACCGACAGTGTCAATGACCAAAGATGCATTCTTCTTCTTTTTACTTTTAGTACGTACTGCAGCTGCACCTACAGAGTACATACTGTTGCATGGAGTATGCATACAGTTGGGATATACTACGTCCTTTTAACATTATGCCTTGAACTTTGAGCCTCTTGCTTATATATCTGTCCCAGTCCATAGTGCGAGCTATCATCTGTCTGCAGACGATGTGACTTATCTTCTGCTGTGCAAAGGATCGTGGGTCTGACTGGAAAGAAGAGCATGGTTGCTTGCAATAGAACAACCTGATATTTTTTGGCAAACTCCATTTGACATACTGTATGTTGGGGCATACTCATTTTTAATGACATACAAAATAGTCTGTACACCTTTAATTATCATATTTGTGGTAAAGTGTTCCTTTAAACTACTTTAATCTAATTAAATCCAGGAGCAACATAAAGCAGCAAAGTGGATTTCCTCTTGCTCTCATCTTGGCTCAAGAGGCGGTTACGTATGTGTGTATGTGTTGGCTTCCTCAGCTTATTTCAGCAGTAAAACTAAATGAGAGCTGACGAGGTCCAACATGTCAGTGATGAGTGTGGAGGCAGAAACAGGGCCATTTTGTCCTTCATGGTCTCAGGGCCCGAAGGCGACAGGCCACGCTTCCCTTTACTGAACACGCTCTTTAAATGGCTGAGTTATGTCACCGCTGATCACTGCCAAATTTCACCACACCCCCGTCTGAAGACGAGTTGGCTTTCTAACCCATAATCTGAAAATGATTACGGAGCCGTTCTTGCTTACTGAATCAGATTTATGAATATAGTATTTGAGTTATATTTTATAGTGGTAAATCGTTCTTGCTCAGGAGATATAGATGTTGGTTTAGGGACGGCATTTCAAGCATCATTTAAAGAGGTAAAGTGACAAATGGATGCACAAAGAATTTCAGCTTAATGTATCTTAATCCACACAGACAGCAACTAAATGTCTATTTATCTCCACATACAGAGTGTGAAGGAAATATCCTGCAACATACTGAACCACTGCCTCCACCTGCTGGAGCAACAATGTCTTGCAATCATAGGCAAGGTAAGGCAAGCTTATTTATATAGTACTTTACACGAAACATCAAAAGCATCGAGACAAAGTGCAAAAGAAACACACTATAAAAGGACATTTAAATACATAATGATTACACAGTCATTAAAGAGCTATAGGATAAAAAAAATAACAAGCCAAAACATACAAAGACAGGGATAAAGTGTAAGAAATAAATAGTTGTTTGATTTAATAAAAGGCTGCAGCAAACAGAAAAGTCTTTAGCTTTGATATAAAAGACCTGAGAGTTGCAGAAGACCTGTAGTTTACTGGAAATTTGTTCGAGATATGTGGTGCATAAAAACTAAATGCTGCTTCTCCGTGTTCAGTCTTGACTCTAGGGACATGAAGAAAACCTGTCCCAGATGACCTGAGAGGTCTGGATGGTTTATAGTGTAGCAGAAGATCCGAAATGTATTTGGGCCCTAAACTATTCAGTGCTTTGTAAACCAACTGTAGTATTTGGGGGTTGATTTCTCTGAGACAGGAAGTCAGTGTAAAGACCTCAGAACTGGAGTGATCTGAGTCACTTTCTTGGTCTTAGTAAAGACTTGAGCAGGAGCGTTCTGAATCATCTGCAGCTGTCTCATTGACCTGTAAAGACACTGTTACAGTCGTCGAGTCTACTGGAGATAAATGCATGGACAAGTTTATCCAAATTCTGCCAAGACATCAGTCCTTTTATCCTCAATATACTCAACAGTCACATTAATACGATCACAAAGTCAGCCGACTGTCATGTTTAGACAGTCGGCTGACTTTGTGATCGTCTTAATATGACTGTAGAGATTCAGGTCTGAGTCCATGACTACACCAGAGTTCTGGCTTGGTCTGTAATTTTTAGCATTGTCAACTGAAGCTGAGTGCTGACTTTTAATCATTCCTCATTGCCTCCAAAAACTATCCTCAGTTTTGTCTTTGTTTAATCGACAAAAATTGTGGCACATCCAATCATTGAGCTTATGTATTCTCTAGCATGGTGTGCCTCAGGAGTCAGTCCTGGGACCAGTTTTATTTTCCCTGTGCACGCTTCCCCTTGGACACATTATTAAGAAACATGGTGTCTCTTTTCATTTTTATGCTGACGATACACAGATGTACCTTCCCGTCAGATCCACAGACCCTGGAATGATGTGTTCACTCAGTGACTGCCTGACTGATGGTAAAAAAGCTGGATGTCAAAATGGTTTCTTCAACTGAACTCGGACAAAACAGAGATTGTTGTCATTTGGGCCGCAGAATGCTACTCAACGAATTCTGCCTTTGGCTGGTCCCCTATTGGATATTATCAAACCTGTTGCAAGAAATCTTGAACTCTGGTTTAAGCAGCATGTCACAAAGCCTGTGCAATCATGTTTTCATCATCTTAGAAATATTTCAAAAATACAATCCATTTCAACTTAAAGACACAAAGACAATTTTACGCTTTCATCTCTTCACACCTGGATTACTGCAACAGCTTCTTTTCTTGCCTGAATCAAAAATCTATTAATCGACTCCAGACTGTTCAGAATTCAGCTAACAGGCTTTTAATCAGAGCGAAGGGACGTGATCCTATCACTCCAGTTTTAGCCTCTTTACACTGGCTCCCAGTATATTTTAGAATGGATGTTAGGATTCTACTGATTCCTTTTAAGGCTCTTCATGGTCTCTCTCCCAGCTATATCTTCCACCTCTTAGTGCCGTACATGCTAAGACGTATTTTGAGATCCTTGGGCAGAGGTCTTCATCTGTTCCAGAGACCTGGCTGAAAACTAAAGTGGACAGAGCGTTTGCTGTCAGGGCCCCGAGGCTCTGGAACAGTCTGCCCGAGGAAATCCGAACAGCTGAGTCAAGGATCTCATAAATTCTTAAAACATACTTTTATCTGAGAGCCTTTTAAGTTCATTTAGACTGTCTTTTATTTCCTCAGTTTTTACACACATAGGTGTTTTTATCAGTTCTCTCAAAAGTTGTTTTCACATCTTGTCTGTTTCCTTATTCACATTCAAAGCACTTTGAAACTGTTTTTAAAAGTGCTTTATAAATAAAGATTATTATAATAATCATATTGGACCAGTCCCCTGGTGATATGGTTATGTAAATTACACACTGACCATTTTGTGACCAAATAAAAAAGACACACTTCTCTGAACAGTAGAGATTTTAATAAACTTTTCAATTCACAAGTCTTATTGCAGCTGACATGATTAGTTTTTATATTACCAAAATCATTGCAAAAATGCAGTATCATAAATATATGGCCATCTCACATATACTTTTTTGTACATATTCATTTCAAAGGTCCCTTAGTTGTAAAAATAAGTGTGCAACCAACCTAAAAAATCTGCTGGATATCTGCAAAGTTCAGCACAGTATTTTCCTACCAAAAAGATAAATACTCTAAAGCTCTATCTTTATTTAAGGGCTGCTGCTGTAAAGTGAAAGATTGCTTTGATCTTGATGTTTTATTGCTGAACAGGCATCCCGATTATCTTACGAAATTTCATATAACCATGAAGTCCACGCAGTGAAGATGTATGATGTTTTGACATATATTCAATTAAATAAAAGGATATAAAAAGGCAATATTGGCAAAAGCAGAAGCATAGGGGATAAGTGCATTTACAAAAAATAAACTTCCTCTCAATATTTAAAAGATACAAAATGTGTGAAGGTGTGGAGTGTGACTGGCTGGCTGATGGATAACGGTCACACGGTGCCAGCCGGGAAAGGAGTGTGAAGATTAACAGGAAGACTTCTCTTCTGCTCTCCGTGAGGCAAGACGTCTTTTTTTCATGCCTCTGGTTCCACCTCCATCTCTACCCTCTTTGTACCCATCAATCCATCCTCTCACTCTCTCCTCTCCTGTTTTTTTTGTCCCTCAGTGCCAGTCTTCGTCATCATCATCCTCTCCCTCAGTTGAGTCTTCCTGGCTGCTGAGCTCTGCCTGCTCCGTCTCTCCGTTCCCATCTCCTCTCTGATTTGCCGCCGCCGCTGCTGCCGCCGCCGCCGCCTTCCTGGCCCGAAGTTCAGCTGCCGCCTGCTCCTCCTCCTCTTTCTGACGCAGCGCCGCAGCCTTCTTCTCCTGCTCCGCGTGACTCTTCATGTGAGCGCTGCGACTCTTCACTTTGTAAAACACCCTGTTTTACAAGAAAAAAACGACGTTACATGAAACAGCAGCAGTTTGGAAAGACTACAAAGTTTACTGAGCTACTGCGAGGAAGTGTGCTAAATATGATAAAAGCTCTCGTTTCAAAATGTCTTTCTTTGCAACACTGTTTCTCCATTTTATTTCATAATGACACTTTTCATCACAAAGTGTTTTTTTGTCTATCAAAACAAACAGAGCAGATTATTTCATATATTTTATCTGATTAATTGTCTAACTTATAATTTCCAGTTTTATCTACAATTGAAATCTTTCAATATTTTTGAAGATCAACATGACGAGGCGAACCACTTGAGCTGCTATCACTGCAACCGACACACTGACAAGTCACTGCAGCTGCAAATCTCACCAACACTAATGAGACTGCAACACTGGGTGAGCAAAAATCAGAATTGACCATTTAGTGCAAAATCAAGACGTCACATCACAAGTTATAAACGAAGACGTACCTGCCACACTTCTTGCATGGAAATATCGCATCAGGATCTGGTGGGGGCTTCGCTGGTGCTCTGCTCTTCTTTGCTGCAGGCTCGCCTCGTTGCCTGTGGGGTACTGACGGGTGGTGAGCCTCCTTATTCACAGCGTCTGGCTCTTTGATCACCAACACTGGCCCTGCCTGGAGGTCCAAAAGTAAGTAGATGTTAGTTTGACTGATTTTGACTCGCATCGACTTTTATTAAACCTGATTGTGTTGATAGAAAGTGTGGTCTTTTAGTCGAGCTGCCTCGCAGATCCTATAATACATACTGAAATACTTACATAGTCATGAGCCTGTAGTGACCGAGCAACCCTCGCCTGCTGGCTGCTCTCGTAGGAAGGGTCCTTCTTCTCGTCTCCGTCCGTCTCTCCTTGAGTCAACTTGGACTGCTGTGAACTCTGTGCAATGAATCAAAATAATTGCACAAAATATTAAAACAAATACGAGCTTAAACTCCTTAAAGGCTTAAAAACATGAAATGATCACATCTTTCTCGTAACCTCAGTCTACGGAAACACAATTTGGCACACACATCCTGTAACACTCAGTGCTGAATGGTTAAAGACAACCTACTTTCATTTAAAATAAAAAGATGAATTAGTTTCCAGTGATCATTTTGTTGCATTCCCACACATCACTCCAAGTTGACTTCACTCTACCTTAATATCCACCACAGCCTCCGTGTGCTTCTCCACGGGTGAGTCTGGAGGGCCGAAGGTTAAAATCCCGTTGCGACCGACCTTCACCTGTTTCTTGTACGTGTAGTAAAACTCCACACACTGCGCCACAGTCTTGGTCCGCACCTTTAAAAATCAGTCCAACATACACATGCACAATTTCTTATAAATTAATGAACCTTTTCCACTGTGATGCGACTGTGCGCATCTTGCAATTTGCATTTGTAGCATCAATATAGTGATGACAAACAAAACAAACAGTCATTTATGTGCATATCATTAGGGATGGAGCTTTAGCTACTTTCTTAGGGGTTGCTGCAGGGGGCCATTACCATCCCCAATCAGATTCTTAGGCTTATGAATTCCCTTCAAACATGCATCTACACAGCTGGAAACTAAAGTTGACAACAATGCTGCTGTCTGTACAATCATTATTCTAAGTAAGGGTGCAAACATCTTTCTATGCAACATGAGCTTAAATTCCAGGGATGACATTTAACACTTGAGCACCAGTGCTTCCCAACCAAGCAGCACATCCGTTACCAAGAGTAAATATCCTGTTATGATAACTGAGCGCCATGCAGGCAGGTTTGGCAGAATTTTTTTGACTGGGAAACCCTAAATGAACACACGTCATCCAATTTAGATGACGACAGACGGTTGCTACAGCGAGCTCACAGGGTGCTTTCAGACCTAGAGTTGTCTTGCTTTGGTCCCAATCAGGGACTAGTTTTGTTACAAATTTGCAGACCAGATAAAATGCCTTGTGTGAGAAAGCTGCTCTTGATTGGTCAGAATTTCCATGTGGGAAAAATCCAGGAAGTAAACAAACGTTGAAGAAGAGTACACTTGCAAGATAAATGTGACACTTTCTAATGTCACAATGGAGGGACAACTACGCAGGTTGATTTTAGTGCTGGTCATCATGGACTATATTGCTGTCATTGTTCATTTTAGCCAAACGAGGCGCGGCTCCAACTAGAAAACAATGTTTTGATGCATTGGATGTGCTGAATGTGCATATTAAGGCAGTACAGGAGGAGGTGCACATTAATAATCCTCCAGGACTGTAACATGCTCATGTTTAACCCAAACAATGTGTCATGTGACTGCAGTTGGTTCAGATCCAGGTCGGAACAGGTTCTCACCACAAACGAACCGCACCAGAGTTCATTTGTAACCAGACTGAGACCACCTCTTCAAGAAGGTCTCGGTCCTGACAACGTGCGCACCTGAGTGCGATTGCTGTGTTCACACCTGCCCAAACGAACAGCATTTAGGGGGCAAACGAACTTGAGTTGAATTGAACTGAACCAAACTGGGCAGGTGGGAAAGCAGCCTTGGACTACAGCCAGCTCAAGAGTGTCATGGTTGCTGAACCAACGTCATATCTCAAGAAACCCCCCCCCCCCCCCCCCCCCCCCCCACCCCCACCACCACCCCCCCAACCACCACACACACANCTTGGACTACAGCCAGCTCAAGAGTGTCATGGTTGCTGAACCAACGTCATATCTCAAGAAACCCCGCCCCCCCCCCCCACACACACACACACACACACACACACACACAGCTGATCAAGAATCAGACCGATAAGCAGATTCAATAACACCAATGGTATCAATAAAATCTTTTCAACTTCCATCCCTACGTTAAGATGAGAGGCAGCTTGGCCTCATGCCAGTGGTATTGTTGCTGTTATTGTTTCTCAAAATGAAGACCACATTTCCCATAAATCAAGTTACTTCCTGTCACAGAAAGAATATTGTTTGTATAGTCTAATTTTTTGCATGTTTGGAACTTGTTTAGTTTTAACAAAAGGATTTTCCATTACATCAGAATTTGGCCTCATATTGTCAAATCCATGCACTAGAGAGTAACAACTGCAAGTCTGTACTCTGACCATCTTGTTTGTTTAAAGCAATTATACTAATGCCTCATAATTATTGTGCCGATGATTTATAGGTGTTGTCATGCAACACAGAGCACATTTAATCATATTTAAATGTATTTCAGATTAATTTACACTGATTCATCATCGTCCACGCTGCAGGGTAAAACTAACGAGCGTACCAATTTCTGCACCATAAAGAAGTCCTTCCTGTAGGCAGAGATCCCCTTGTTGAAGTAGCGCTTCTCTTCTGCAGTCCAGCAGTCGGAGCCTGTTTGTAAATCAGACGCAGTGCAGTTCAATGTGTGCTCACAAGAGAGAATGAGGAAACGTTTAAAGAGAGATTAGGAAATCAGAGACAGAAGGGGGAAGATGAAGAGATGAAGGGAAACCATGAGAGTTGACTGAAGTGATTTATGTCAAACAGCTTGTATTTTCCTGTGATGTCACAGCTCACCTGAGTAGTGATAACCTGCCAGGTGATGACCTTTGGGGAAAACTGGGTCCTGAAGCATCAAACGTCCCAGAGTTTCCTTAAAAGCAACGAGATTTATCACAGTTGGCACACAGTTCTTTAACAGGGTCTCTGTTCCTCATTTGAGTGCTTCAGCTACATAACACTGTAAAACAATCCTGACGCTAACAAGTGCAAAGTTGCATAAAAAAGATCTGCTGGTGTCATTTTTTAGGATTTTGATTTCATTAAAAAGTTGTTCTGCTGACTGAAATCTAGTAATTTGAGTGAGTTACTATGAGTCACTATACTCACAAGGAAATCACCTCCACATTCATGTAAACAGTGTAAAACCAGCTCCTGGTTGGTTCCTCCGCCCCGGAGCACACTGCAACACGCCATGCTCATCAAATCCTCCACTATAGAAAAAAAAAGAGAGAGAAAATGACGACACTTTGAAAGAATTAGTGTGGACCTGTGCAGTGACCGTTTAATATGTGCATGCTCAGAACGGACTGACTGCTCGGCCTCTGGTAATGCTGCGTGCAGCTCAAGAACCGCTCATACAAACAACTTCAAAATCGACACTGTTCTTCCTTGGGTCCTGAAAAATAGACTTACATATGCCCCTTTTCTGCAGTCAAAGGCTGTGCAGTAAGAGCCTGTTGTCTGCAGCTCTTCATCAACATCTCACTGTGGCTGTTTCGGATCTTACTCTTCCTCCCTGCTGTATTATTAGACTTGTCTTAATTGAAGAAAAGCTGCTAACAAAGTGCTGCTAATTCAGTAATAACACATTTAATTTCCTATAGATTCTTCACAATAAAAGTTTTCTGTTATTTTGATGTGTAAAAACTTTTATTGTGAAGCACCAAAATAAGGAAATGTTGGGTTTATGAACAGGAGCCTCACACAACTTGTAATATAGCTGATAGCGAACATGAAACATGAAATAAAAGCAGATATCTAAAGTAAAAACAGGATGCAGGCGAGAAACTAAACTACAAACGCCTTTCTGTGTGGTCTCCTGCAGACAGAGGTGAGTAGAGTCGCGCAACACACACACGCTTATTTTGGGGGCGAACAAGAGTCATCAGGGGTCGGCTGCGGCCGGCAAGACATCACTACTACCTGCTTGAGGGTGGGCGCGTCCGGCTATTGGACCTACTCTGGAGAATGTCTATCTCTGCCGCAGCTTGGCATGGCACAGTGCGTCTAAACTGACGACAGAAACACCACTGGCTTTTCTCGACGCGGCCAAGAGTGACAATGGAAAAAGGGTAATAGTTGAGTCCCCTAGAAAGCTCACACTAACATTTTAAGGCTACAATTAAGTCAAAGCCCGACTATTTTGTGGGACTAAAGTGTTCATTTTGGAAGTCACGTAGCTGGTGCTGAAATGTTTGAGTTCACAGCAGTCAAAGTTGACTCAAGGAGAGACGGATGGAGACGACAAGAAGGACTCTTCCTATGAGAGCAGCCAGCAGGTGAGGGTTGCTCAGTCACTACAGGCTCATGACTATGTGAGTATTTCACTACTAGTATCTCTCTTTCCTCATCCCTTGTTTCATGTACTGTGACGTTAGAGCAAGCAAGAGCTCGCGCTTAACACTGCACTTCCCTGGGTCCTCAGCATAGACTGTAAAAATAATGGAGATAGCTTACGTGACGTCACCCACTGGTTTATTGACTCTAGCTGTCAAGTGTCAAGTTTGGCATTTTGGCCGTTGCTATCTTGGTTTTGTAGAGCCAGAAGTGACCATATCTGGGCAAGAGGCTGGCGCTGTGGAGGGGCGAGGGCTGGATCTGACTGAGAAGCTGATAACACGACTGACAGCCCTTATCATGCCTAACTTTAAGCCTTAACGAAATGTAAACAGGTGAGTTATATGAAGATTCACCCCCGTACAATTGTTATGAAGGAGGAATTAGCTATAGAGACCAAAACTGTGATTGTACCAGGCCGTAAACATGTTTATTTCTGCTGTAAAGTTTGGCATTTTAACATGGTGGTCTATGGAGACTGACTGGCTTCTGGAGTCAGCCTCAAGTGGCCATTCAAAGAAGTGCAGTTTTTGGCACTTCAAGTGTGAAGTCAATTGGATGAACGGTTGGCGAGAAAAAAAAAGTTCACACAAAGAAAAGAATAACAACAATCAGTGCAGATACTAACTGCTCTCTTGGTCACCGTGTTTGAGGTTGGAGTCATCTATAGGGAGCCAAACCAGGTCAGCCTTGTGCTGGTCCAACTGGGAGCAAGGTTGATCCTGCATCTCTGGAATTTCTGCCTGGTACTTCAGCCCGATGTTGATACGTCTGAACAAGAGGGGGAAAAAAGTACATTGAAGTACATTTCTGATAAAGACGTCTTTTTTTTGGGCCAGGTATTAAGAACGTCAGAGTTCTGTAGGGGCGGTTGTACTTACGGTTCAAGGCTCGCAGGTGTGGCGTCAGTGATCAAGGGCAGAACAGGAGGTGTGATTTCTGAACTCGCTGCAAATACAAAGAAACGTCCTTTTAGCCACTATCTGAGAACACCTAATCAGTAAAATTTGTCTGAGATCATACAGCTGAGACTTACTGGAGCGCAACAGGCTGCGTGTCGCAGATTTGGGCGTAGGCGGTGGCGGCAGGATCTGGTTGCTTACGGCGATGTTGGTCAGGAAGGTGGAGAAGTAGAGACCCGAGCCCTCACGCACAGGAGACAGGATCGGTGGTGGCGTGTACGGGGGCAGGGTGAGGGGGTTGTCCGGCAGGCGGACCGGAGAGCGCAGGTTGCTCTGGTAGGCGGAGATGTTGGAGTAGAGGGATGGTGGGATGAAGGTGGATGGTTTGTGTGGAGGGATGATGAGAGGCTGGGGACGAGGTCGGCGCTTGAATTTGGATTTTCCATCCTCATCAGGCCCTGGATCGTTTTCCCCGTCCTGGACAGAACATTGAAGGTTTTCATACTTTTCTTTGATATCAAATAAAATCAGATTAAAAGTCACATTATTCAGCTGTAACTGAGCATGTAGGTGCGTTTGCTGTCATTTATTTTCCCATAACCAATTTATATCGATTATAGGGTTCTACCTGCCTGTTCAATGGAAATTGTTCTGCATTTTTTGACAGCAGATGAGTTTTAACCCTTCAAAACCTGAGCAAATTGACTTAATTACTTTTTAAAACATGGGAAGAAGGCAATGAGCAATTAAAGAAGAAATGACCCAAAAAATTAGCAAGAAATTCGTAAAAGGAGAAAATTATTAAAAACAAGAAAATTAGCAACAAAAACAGAAGAAAAAAAAATCAAAAACAAGAAAATTTATGAGAAAAAAAAAATCAAAAACAATAAAATTGGCAACAAAAAAAAAGAAGAAAAACAAGAAAATTGGAAAAAAAAATATAATAATAATAATATTGATTAAATCAATTAATTTATAATAACAATTTTAAAATGTAGTAGTAATAATAATTATTATAAACATAGTTTTATCCTTGATTTTTTCTTTTTTTGTGTTATTTTCTAAATCTATTTTATTTAATTTTTTCGCGATTTGCGGGGCATTTCTTACCAAGTTGCTCAATGCCTTTTTTTGGAAAGAAAATGCACCAATTTGCTCATGGTTCAAAGGTTTAAATACTTGTGAAAGGCATCTGCAACCAGGTTTCAAAGGGTTAAATATTGCTGCAAGTAATAAAACACCTGAAGACACCTGAAGAAGAGCTGCAGGTGAAAGGCTGCTAAGCACAGTTGTTGTGTGGGAAACCTCCCACTCCATGCATGTCATGTAACGGGATGGCAGTTGCAAATATTACTGACTAACTTCTTTATTAAGACAACTTAAGTTCTCTTGTTCCTCTGGCTTATGTGTGACATGACAGCAGTTCAAGTGTTGCTGTCGCCAAATCAACCAGGAATTTTACCAGACAGAAAATTAACAGGCGAACTTCTTCACATACTTACTTATCCCCACATCTGATTGGACCAAAGCACCACTTACTGGTGATTTTCAAAAATGGACACATATGTTTACATGTACACTAGTATTCCACTATCATTCCAAATATGACACTATTCTGAATTTGATAGGGAACATGTAAACAGCATATTTAGTTTGGATACTCCCAATTAGGCTTGACTCCGAATGTACTATTTTCCCCTTAACACATGTGGGATATGCCAGTATTACTCTACAGTATATCTTATGTTAGGAGCATTCTTTGGACATGTATACAGCACATTTGAAATATGCATCTCAACTGGGCTTTTTACCACAGTATGTGACACATGGCCTCTGGCCTGTTTACGGTTAGCTCTGCATGTTGTCATGGACACACTGAACGCAAACCAAAACGGCAACAGTTTGGTGGTTAAAGGAATCAAAGAGGGAGGCTGTGCTCACAAAGCTGAACGAGTACAAAAAAACCTCCTGTTTTGACACAAAAAACCAAAATGACACAAACAGCTCCAGTCGTTCCACTTTTCCATATTTTGATGTGATAAACATCATGTTAGGGGACGTTATTCGGAGCTGCATGTAAATGAGAATATTTATTTCCATCAGCCGTGTAAACAGCTTAGAGTAGAAATATGGTCGTTTTCAGAATAAGCGCAAAAAAAAGATTTTTTTTGTGCACGTAAACGTAGTCATTGTCACGTTTCCTCCTAGATTGCTTTCTTCAGTACCACGACACAAGCAGCACATTGTGTACTGGCTGAATCAGGCTGCACTGTAAACCTACACACCCAGTTTAAAACAGCTGTTTTGGAGCATTAATGAGTCACGTTATCGTCTAACCCGCTCCATAACCATGGCAGATTGGTTCCAGTGGATGTTTCCCAGACTAAAATCTGGAATCAGACTAAAAAGCGGGCTCCTCGTACTAATGAGAACTTGAAGCTGGTCAGTTCATCACAGACCTGCATCTCTATGGGGTCTAGAAGTAGTTACGTTACAAGAGGCTGAGTCTAAATATCCATCTAAAACCATGACTTTTGTATAAGCTTCACTGTGACATGTACACACTGACAATCAGAGGGTAGGAACACAATTACAAAGTCCTGTCCTTGAGTAAAATTTAGGGATACTTGTACTTATATCATCGCTAGGCAGGTTATTACAAATTGGTGGCCTAATGTTGTCAGTGCAATGCTTCAACAAGCACTTCTTCACCAAGGTTAGCAGTGTGAGTAGCAAATATCAAGCCGGAGCCAGCAGCCGGTTAGCTTAGCTTAGCTTAACTTAGCATAAAGACTGGAAACAAGAAATAGTCCTGCACATAACTATATTACTTAAACAAGTGGTTCCCAACTGGTCCAGCCACAGGGTCCAGATTTCTCCTTAGTCATTAGTTCAAGGTCCAAACAGTGTAATACATTCGGTGTCATACTTGGGTTTGGCCATGTCATTGAGCTAGTTTGCTGTCTCTGTCAAGTAGCTGTTAGCAACTCACTCTACAACAGAAAATGGTACTTCAAAATAAAAGCTCTGTGCTGGAAATTCACTGTACTTAAAAATAAAGTGTTTTTTTTTTTTTAGAAACACATTTACAAGTCATTTGAGGTCCATTCAGAATGGACCCGTGACCCACCAGTTGGGAACCACTGGTTTATACAAACAAAACAGGAGAGAACAAGGCTAACTGCTGGCTAGCTTCTTGCTAACCAGCTGCTGACTGTAGCTTCATATAGAGTGCTGCAGGATCGAGTCCTAAAACCTGGAAATGAGTTAGCATTTTTGCACCCCCGGTGCCCTTGTCTCTAAGTCAATGGGTTTTTGAATGGGTTTTTGGTTAGACGCCTAAAGTAAGGTCTGTGGTTAATACAAGCTTAAGAGATTTTCACGTTTTCCTTTACCACATAAAGTACATTAGTAAATACCCTGTAGCCTTTCCGTGTCTTAAAAAAGACGGTTGCTAACACGTGGCTAAATGAGACTACAGAGAATCATCACGCCGAACACAGCTTTACAACCTCGCTGTGGTGGCGACGTTAAAGTCTCAGACTGTGGTGTAGTTTGTTTATAGCCTAAAGTTAGCCTTTCCGCTTAAAAAAATCATAAAGGTGGTGTTCATTTGTGAAGATTATCTTGCTGAACAAAACATGCAGGTATCATGAACCTTATGGTCGCCACAGGGTTTACTTTCTGCAATGATCCAAAATCCAGTGGAAAAATCCTGTTGGCTTTTTGACAAGGGAACCAGGGCGAAGCTAACTACTGTGGTGGCCTACAAAAGAACATCATCCCTGCAGCACTTGAGCTGTGAGATAATTGAGGGTATCAAACTACTCATCTGACTCTCGACAAGAAAACAAATAAGGGTATCTCCCAGAATTTCTTACTATACCTTCAAGATTCAACACACAAAACACACAACATTCTGCTCACTTGTTTATGATTCAGTAATAATACCCCAATAATGTTCTACCAATAGGTACTTTCACTTTCGATACTTTTGCTGATACTTTCATACTTTTATAAAAGTTAATTTATGAATTCTGGACTTTTACTTGTATCAGAGTATTTTCAAATTCTTGTATTTCAACTTTGACTTCAGTGACAGATCTACTTATTCCTCTCGAGGCAGTAGGAGGCTGATAATGTGGTTAAAGGTCACCCCAGGTCTACTGATATCAACAATAAACCAACAATCAAAGCAACGTAAAAGTCATCTCCTCACAATACTGACCTGGCCAAAACTCTCCGTTAGGGAATTTCTGAGCGATCTCCGACGAGCCACAATGACCGACGGCTTGCGATCGGACTGTCCCACGGGCCGCTCACCTGGGCCGAATCGTCCCTGAGCCCAGCCGCCCTGAGGGTCTGTTTGACTCCTGTGCACTGGTACAGACACCGGGATAACCAGAGGCACCATGGTGGACTGTCTGCCTGAAGAGCCGTCCTCCTGCTGACGCATCAAAGGAAAGAGGTAGGAAGATGAGGAGACATGGAGGATGGAAAAGGGATTGAGATATATGGTATGAAAATCAGATTCATTTTCAAATCGTCTACAACAGTATGAAAATATATTCTCCTGAGACCCAAACTTGTTTTTGGTATGTATTTTCAATTTCTCACAGCTATTTGGGATCAGTAGGACCTAATAAGTAAAAAAAACTAAACGTTGTCAACGATGATTAAGTCCCAATGTCCTCATATGACACGATAGCAAGGTCCCAATGTCTTCATACGAGTACTTAAGCGTACTTAAGCGTCTTGGCTTGTCACTGTTGCTAAAATTGGTCAAATTTGTTGCTGTATCACACTACAAACATTATTTACCATAAACAAGTTTCAACCATAAAATGTGATCATGTTTTGGACTTTGTCCACTTTTGTGTCGGGATCGGCTGCAGACTGACTTGGCAGAGCTGGCAGCCATCTTGTTTTTACATGCATTAGTGTACTGTGCTCTTACTACCACTAGATGGCACAAAAAAGTGTCCATGGACAAGGACAACGGGTCTAAATTAAGTAGAATAGTATACGGTAAAGTAAACTCAAATATGATGACCTCATATGAGGACACAGGGTCTCAGGAGGATATTCAATGGATTTTAACATAAATTA
Organism: Epinephelus moara; assembly: GCF_006386435.1. Lineage (NCBI taxonomy): Eukaryota > Metazoa > Chordata > Actinopteri > Perciformes > Serranidae > Epinephelus > Epinephelus moara. The sequence continues at coordinate 22,820,690 of NC_065517.1, read as the reverse complement.
CCTAAGATTATTTTCACAAGTTAAAAAAAACGCACGAAAGATAGCCATCACACGAATGACAAGACATCTTAATTGTCTTGCTAACCAAAACTTTCAATGTAAAATGATATAAAACTTTAAATGCAGCAAATTAATTGGCGATAATTGGGCAATTGTGGTTTATTTAACGACTGAAGCAATAAATCAATTAAAAAATGTGTTACTTTTCTGTCGATTGATTAAATGACCAATTGTTTCAACTATGCATTGTATAATTAAGAATGAATAGCTAATTAGTGGCCACTTTAAATGTTGCATTTACTGAGCAACAACGTTAATAATTTTGAATACAACTGGTAAAAAAAATCTGCAGTGCTGTCTCTCTCATATGCAACTTAAGGATTGCACTCTCTTTTTTAAATTGGTGGTGACAACAGTGGTTTTATTACCACATATTTCCATGACATAGTATCCCGAGGAGTGCTCACGTCTCCCCCGTATTTAAGGTCAGCATTATCACACATCCTACATTCTGCTAGCTGCAGTAACTTGTAAATCAGATTCATGATTGATACTTAAAGGTAAAACCCACCTAAGAGATTTCAATCTCATCACCTGCTGTTTGTTAACCACACACACACCAGCTCTGGGTTGTGAATAGCGATATAAACCTGTTTGGTGTGTGTGTTGGGGAGTAAACTGTGGGAGTGTAGCTGCGCAGGTTGACAGCCCGGCCCCTCCCTGGCTCTGCTGAATGACTGGGAAGGAGCCTGAGGAATGTGGAGGTGTGCAGACATGCAGCTGCTCCAACTGCTCATCCAGCATGTGCACTTTGCACAAAAACCTACAAGTCTGATAACCCCCCTGAGGGAAGAGTACTACATGTCCCTGCGCTGAGAAAAAAACTTGACGAAAAGTGGAGTTTAACAAGTTTTTGGTGCTCAGTGTCCATTCGACACAGAGTAAATCAAGAAGCTGGTTCCAGTGGGTGTGCCGCATAGAATGTAAACACCGTAAATCCTGAATAACTAGGTTAAGTGTATCATCTTTCCTTCAGCGATAAAAATGAGAGCAATCTCTCAAATCCAAACGTTCTTCAATCTTCAATAATAGCTGTTTTTCAGGTCGCACCAGAATCACATGCATGACACTGTTCTGCACGGTGTGACTGCGCACACTTGTTAAACAGCCTGCTGTAGCTGAGGCTCGACAGCTGTAGGAGTCAACAGACCCAAGAAAATGATTTTGTAAACCATAGGGAAGTTCTGCATAGAAACAGGGTTCTTCCTCTTTGTGCAGCTGCTCGCCAGCTTTACCAGATGAGAAAATTTGCTCTTACGTGCACAGATTAGCCCTCGTCTTTGTTCCTCAAGTAAGCTGGGCCTCAAGGAATAGTTCAGCCACAAAATGACTGTTTGTTTATCAATTAGCCATGCTGTGTTTGCCTGAATTTGTCAAGAAAACTTTGTTTTTCCGCATGCCTCCACAGAAAATAACCAACATATTGCTTTATTGATTGACTGGGGAACATGCTATGTCAAATCATCCATTTACAAAGTCTCACACAAGTCATGCATTTCACATTTATTCATTCATATGCTCAGTACTTTCTGAACACATGCATTTCCACTAAACTTTAATGTTTACTAAACTGAAAGTAAAACATAAACTCAAAAACCAAGGTATTTTTTAGCAAAAATGCATGTGTTTGGGAAGTAACAGTTGTTTTGATGTAGTTTTGCTGTTGTTAAACGTGGTCCCCGATCAATCAATCAATCAATATGCTCTCCGTTTTCCGTGGAGGCGTGCAAGCGTTAATAAATTTTCTTTGTAAATTAAAGGTAACACAGCTTTACAAACTGATTTACAAATGGTCAATCTGTGGGTGAAGTGCTCCTTTTAAACAATTATTTCTGCATTAAAATTGCTATAAATAAGCAATTAACTACAGCAGTGTGTAATAAGTGTTTTTAACCTTGATCATTTTAGCAGGCTCCATCACTGACGCCTGCTGGGCCAGAGTCTCCAGGTTGATCTCCTTAGACGCCCTCCTCCTCCTGCGGATGACCCCTCCTGTCGTCACTTCCCCTCCTCTCACAGCCTGGGTGCCTGCTACTCCGTTCTGGGGTGCTGGAAGCTCTTTGGTTGCTTGAGACCAGATGTTTGTCGTAGGGGGTCCCAGTGGGGACTGGCCTTCTCTGGAAAGGCGTCGCGAGCGCCGAGGGGCAGCCAGCGTTGCATCTGAAGGCTCTGCGGGACTTGTGGCGACCTTTTCAGGGCATGGATCAGGTGCGGATGATGCGTCACTGACTTTTGCCTCTGGTTCCTGCTGCGGCTCCATTGGCTGGGCGTCCTCTTTTTTAGTCGCAGCGTCAGGTGGACCCGGCTCAGGAGGCTGAAAAGTTGCAATGTTTTGGGTTTGTTGCTGTTTTGGTTGCACCTGTGGTGGTGTCGTTTCTTGCTGTGGCACAGATTGTTGTGGCACTTGCTGCTGTTGCTGCTGTTGTTGCATTTGCTGGATTTGTTGCTGTCGCCCCTGTATCTGTTGCTGGTGATACTGTTGCTGCATTTGCTGCAACTGTTGTTGCTGCTGCATTTGATGCTGCTGGATTTGGTGCTGCTGCTGTTGCTGCAAATGTTGGTGCTGTTGCAACTGAAGGTGGTGCTGCTGCAACTGTTGCTGCTGCTGGTGATGGTGATGCATTTGTTGCTGCTGCTGCTGCTGCTGCTGTTGCTGCTGCTGCTGTATCTGGTGCAGCAACTGTTGTTGAGATTTAGGTTGCTCGCCGTATGGCAGGCCCGACATCCCCTTGTTGCCTGGAAAAACAGAGTAATAACCTGATGAAAACTGCTGCTTGCTGGGCCTGAATGTGGTCTGGAAGGGCTGCAGCATGGACCCCTGTAAAGTATGAGAGGGCACGTGGGGCTGACCCTGGAGCTCCACACCCTTGTGGGCGTGCTGATAGGCCTGCAGCTGAGCCTGGTGCATTGCAGCCGCAGCGTGCTGCTCCCACTCCAGCCCCCTCCCCTGAGCTTGAGCCTGGGCGACATCTCTGTAAACCTCAACAGGTCCTGGCAGTTGATTCTCTCCCCCCATTGGCAGAGCTACACCCTCGTGGACTCCTTTATGGAACGCCATCTGACCTCTGACATTCACTCCACCCATGTAGGGGCCAAAGTTCTGCCCCCAGGCTGGCACGGGAGCTTCCTGAGACCAGCCGGGGGGCTGCACTGAGTCCTGGTGCATCCACTTTACTTGAGCAGCCTGCTGATAGTGTGGTAGACTCTGGGGCCCTTTCTCATGGTTGTAAACACCAGAGCTGCTTGCAGAGTCACTGTGGCTCGACTCTAAGGCCGGAGGTCCCATACCATAATACACCTCCCCTGAATGCTGCACAGGCTCCTTCATGGCTGCAGCCCGATGCTTGCCGCTCTTGTCAGTATTAACTTGAGGAGGAAGACTCATAGTAAATATCACAAGGTACTGTTGGAGTCAGAGCTCTCAATCTTAATCTCTGGGGGGTGCAAACTGTGACTGCCTCTGTAGTGTGCTGCTCACTGCCTGTGGCTCAGGAACTCTTTGTTTAATTGTGTATACAGAGGTATCTGGGAGGAAATATAAATCCCAACTGAAAGTGCAGGGTGGGGAGCACGCAACCCTCCTTCCACAATCAAATCTGAGGTTTCCTGTCCATTCTTCTCATCCTCTTTACGGTACCAGACCTTGAGAGAGAAAGGAGGGGGTTAGACACTTTCTTTTTCTCTGAGGACAAGCACACAAAGTTTTCACTCGCCGTTAACTTGCCTGCAGCAAAAAGGAAACTGAGGCCTACACGAGCAAATAGCCCAGTCAGTAAAGTGAGAATCAGTCAGAGAGTGTGTGTGTGTGTGTTGTTGTAAGGAGGAGCAGACCTATATTTTGAAGACAGGACGTGCAAACAGGAGCTGTAGAAGCCATAAGAGAAGCAATAAGGAGGCGCTCACTGTGTAGCTGCCATTTGGCATAACAAGAAATACAGGAAACGGAGGGGCTCGTGCAATCACCCGAGCGATAGCCAGTGATGTTATGTTAAAAATCAGCAATAAGGAAGCGCCTGTAGAAGCAGTTGGGCAACACGGCAGATTAGTGAGCATGAGTTAAACACGGTGTATCTACCTGATCAGTGGCGCACGGAGCTCTCCATGGCCAGCTCCATGGAGTCACTTTGGTTTCGATCAAAGTCGACTGCATGCAGCTCCATGAAGGGATTGTGCGCAGCGAGTGTCATAACTCTGACAACTTTCCCTCGAGTTTCACAGCGCACAATATGGCGAACAGGCGACTTTACAATCCCACGATGACATAATCCAAAATCCGGACAGGCTTGGAGAGGCGCATTAACGCCGTGGGCACAATGTTGCACACTAGTATCCGTCAAACCGTGCACTTGGGGGAAAAAAATGTCCACAACTTTCTCCCCGCATCAACGAGTAAACCACACACGACACGGTGAGAGTGTGGAAACGGTGCCGTGCAGCGGCCTGCTCTGGTATTTCCGCTGATTTGCATACGTTGCTGACAAACCCCGCAGCTCCACGCGCGCTGCGTGTCGGTTTATCCAGAGTGTGTGAAGCGCTGCGAAACTGCGCAAACATGCAGAAAGTTGTGCACCCCAGGACGCACCGCCTCACCCCAAAACAGCTCAACTCACATCCTGTTATCCAATCCGATTGTCTGGCCACTCCCATCGCTGTATCCGTGTTCGTTTGTTTCGCTGTCGCGGCCGCCCGGAAAGCGGAGACTCAGCTCGTTACACGGAAACAGTTTGTTGTGGGTGAAAGCAGGGCTGTAGGTAGGGTTTGTAAAGCACTGGGGTCAGGCACATGCAGCCCCTCAGCCCTGCAGTTATTATAGACAACTAAAAATAAACAAAAAACTGTAACAAGATGAGAAAAAAAATTAGTTAACTGAAAAAAATGACATAAAAAATAGAATTTAGAAAAAAATATCTGAAACAACACTGTGTAGGACTACGTTAAAAACAAATTATAATACAATAAAAAAATACAGGAATACAGAAAATGTCTATCATTTGGTCAACACAACAAGCATGATGAGGCATTGCTGCATATTTTTGAGTCTACATGCTTATGAATGAAATACCTCTGACAGATACCCCCTGTATTATAATTTAAAAAAATACTAAAACTAATACGGAAAAAAAACTCAGATAAACTACACATTTTTAAATAAAACTAAACAAAAAAATAAATAAACTGGACTGAAAACAAAATTATAAAAAATAATGAAAAATATATATTTGAAATTTGTATCACCCCTGATAGTTTAGAATTGACCTTAAAATGTTAAATTACTTTGGATATTTTTTTCTTGTTTAATTAGTTCAACTTAACCATTCATTTTTTTCCATAAAATTTTTACCCACCTATAAAAACAGTTGTATGACACAGCACTTTCCACATTACAAGCTAGGAATTTTTTTTTTCTTTGTCTTGGCCAAAAAACTGTTAAATTTAACAACATTGAGTCCAATTTTTTTTTTTTTTTTTTTTTTTAAACTGATCATATGTGTCTTTAAATCATAAAATCTAATCTGTACCTCAGGTGCCCATAATACAGTGCTTATGTGTTCACAGTGGTTATATATGTATATGAGGATTTTTTTTTTTAATCATTAGAAGTATATTTTACATTTAAATACTTTTTACAGAGATATTTATGTAGTCACATGCTAACTTGTAGTTATTACATCTCTATTGGTTGAATCAAGAGAAAAATATAACTCATAATTTGTATGCAAACCATGAATTAAAGTTCACCTGCTTAATGATAGATAGATAGATAGATAGATAGATAGATAGATAGATAGATAGATAGATAGATAGACAGATAGATCGATCGACCTCAGTGGACATTTGTCTTTGGCTTCTCTCAAAAATCAGGTACAGACAGACACACAACACAATACACCATTAAAAATGTACAATTTAATAATAAATATGAAACAATAGTGCAAATAGGAAGGTAGGAACAATAAGTTATAAACATAAAGGACCTCATATATGTTCTAACTGATTCTTAGGACCTTAAATCGATGCCCAGATGGGAGCAGCTCAAACTCTGTACAATGGATGAAAGGCGTCGGCAGTTATATGTTTAGCCTTCCTGTGTACAGCACTGTTAATTTCCTGCTGCTGCAGCACCATGCACATTTAAGCGAGACAATGACGTTCTTAAACAATACATCTATTAAAACAGTTATTCTGACTCAAGATAAATGTCTGTGCATAAACACAGTCAGAGCTGTGTCCATGTGGCCTGCTCACTTTCCTCCTGGACAAAATGTCAAAGCACAGCTGATGGAGGGGAAGTGTCATGTCAGGGCTGCATCTCTGCCTCAGCACACTGCAACGTCCAGCAGGCGCTGCAGGTTTGTAGCTCACAGTGAAGCAGCAGGGATGAGAGTGAGCAGATTTAAGTCTGGAGCCGTTACGAGATTATTGTGCTGGAATCTTTGTTTGGATTGGCCGCTGCAGCACATTGTGAGATGACGTTGCAGTTTGCTGTAGCAAAAGTTGAGCTAGGGTCAAGTCTTTTTGCCAGATGACCCTGTGGTTTTGATGCACTGATGGACCCCCTAGTGTGTCAGATTAAATGGCATCTAGCTGTAAGGTTGTAGAACTGCAACTTCTCCTGTGTGCCAGGCCTGTAGACCTGCAGCAGTTAATAGGATAACTGAAATGGCCCTGTTTAGAGCCAGTGTTTGGTTTGTCTGTTCTGGGCTACTGTAGAAACAACATGGACTCTGTGGAAGAGGACCCGCTCCGTGTATAGATATAAACTACTCATTCTAATGTGATGAAAACACAACAAGTCTTAATTTTAAGTGACTATAAACTGATGAAAGCATACTCACGACTATTGCCAGTAGATGCATACAGACCTATATTAAAAATTGCAGTAAATTAAAAATTGTTTTGTCAAATTTCAAGTTTATTGGTCACATACTCAAAATATCTCTACATTGTGCAGTGAAATGCTTTGTTGCCCCCTCCAGTACTGTGCTCAACATAATTATAAATAACAAATTTCTGATTATAGGTAGATAATGAACTTTATCTCTAATGTTAAGAGGTGTAAATTATTTATATATTTATTCAAACAGACGTGTATATGAAGGGTCTATCGGGATAGTCCATTCCTTACTTGACTCACATTATCTGGAACTCTTGACTTTGTTAAAGAGTCATTGGGAGGGGACACTGTTTTCTGATGAAGTTTGGAAGAAAACTTTAGATATGACACATTCCTCTTCAATCTGCTAATGACATACAATTATCCAGTTCAAGATTTTGAATCTTCTTCTGATCCAAAGTAAGGTTAGCTAAGTTCACACCTAGTGTGTGACTGATGTAGGCATGCACCAGCCACTCTTTCACATATGTTTTGGCTTTGTCCAGAACTAAATAGTTTCCAGCGTGCAATTTTTAAAACCTTCTCAGATGTTTTGGAAGTGCCCATAGAACCACGTGCCACTACTGCAGTATTTGGAGTAGCTCCACAAGATATACATTTTAGTCATCAGGCAAAAAATATGTAAGCGTCTTTTGTTGGGATTTTTAATAATTTTTTAAATGATAAGTTGTGTTTTTTCCCCAGTTGTCTATTGCACTTCTCTAACTTAATATTTTTTATTCTATGTCTCACCTACGATTGTCGTCACACTGAAATCTTTGTAAGTACTTGTAATTTTTTGTGCAGTTGACTCTGTTCAGTCCCTCCAGGGTGTCAAGTTTTTGTGATCGCAACAATTAAAATAAATTCAGCCAGTCCCTGCAAATTCTGTGTGACCTTGCAATTTTGTCCAATCACTGCAACTTTGTCTCAGATTTGACTATGTAGAATGAGTAAAATCTCATGTCAGTAGAGCTGGTTGCAGCGTATTGATCCGCTCATCCTCTCTTTGCCCTACTCTCTTTCTCTGGTCATCATGACACTACTGCTGCACCTGGGTCAGAGTCACACACAGTGACAGGGATGACTGTTAAAAATTCACACGGCTAACGTTACCCAATGTTTATTAACAGGTTTGTAACTGAGTCAAGCCATTTAGGGCCTTCACACGTGAGTTGTTTTAGTTTACGCCAATATTGGCTGTGAAAATGCATCATGATGTGCATCCTAAATAACTGTAAGACATTTTCTTTTTTACAATTGTTACCATGATGGGGTGCCCATTGGCTCACCTGGTGGAGCGGGCACCCCATGTATGGGTGCTGTGTCCTTGCCGCAGCTACCGGGGGTTCAACTGCAACCCACGGCCCTTTGCTGTATGTCAGCCCCCTTCTGTTTCCCCCTTTCATGCTGTATCTACCCTATCAAATAAAGGCAAAAGCCCCCCAAAAAATCTTTAAAATATTTATTTAGGATCTACTACTTTTGTATGACTTTAACTTTCAACTTTCTTGAGCAAAAAAACAAAGTAGTAGTGTATGTGACAGAAGGAGATGTGTGTGGTTGGGCGGTGGTGGTGGTGGGTTGAGGGCTTATCAATATTTTATCCAGAGCACCAGAATTCCCTGCAACGCCCCTGCTCCTCTGATGGTGCAAATCTCGACAGTAGTGATCACAACTGATCACTTTGAATGATGACCTAACAATGCAGGTAACGCAGTGCTGCTTCCCGTGTACAGTGCGCTGTTTGGACCCCATGCAGCTTGTCTGTACCTGATGTTATGCACGTTATGTGCTGTGCAGCTGTGCTGTGTGTCTGAGGGGATGCAGGAGTTTGCGGATCAATCAGGAGAGACTACCGCTGTGACGTCACCACAGCCGCTGCGAGGCAGAGCACAGGGGCATCACTCCCCATCCATTAGCAGGCTAGCTGGCTAACACCAAGCTAACGTCAGCTATGGTCCATCACCATTATCCCATTTCTAAAATAAACAGCTGCTCGGAATGACCTGGCTAACCAACGGCAGACTGGCAACATGGCGACTGTTTGGGTTTTAACCGGGTTCGCGATGAGTGGTGCAACGAAGCGAGGTAAGGGGCTCACGAGAGGTTTGCTACCTAACGGTTATCCTCAGTAAACATGCTAGTTAGCTTGTTTGCAGGACCACCGGAGCCGCCGCATTGAGCGCCGTCACACAGCTAGATTAGCTTCCTAACGGCTAATCCTCTCAAACGAGCGGATTGTGTCCGTTTATGACATGTGTCGCTAGTCCTGGTTGTGTTGTGTCACAGAGTCAATCAGTGTTAGCTGTTCATGGTTATCTAGCACTGGTTAGCATCTTGTGTGAGCATGTAAAACCTGAGGTGTAGCTAACCTTTGTAGCCGTTTAAATGGTACTTCTACATGTTTCTGTCAGGCACTGTAACATACTATGTTTTCTCTCTCAGTGCTTTGTGAGGCTGAAATGATGAATCAAGTAATCGATTAGTCGATGATTGAAAAATAACGAGCATCTTCTGAAATAACTGATGCATTGGCTCAGTTATTGTTAAAACAGAAAAGCCTAACAATCTCTGCCTTTCACTTTTATATAAATCAGTATTAGTTGAAACATCTGAAGACATCAACTACTTTCTGACATTTCAATGACTGAACAATGACTCGATTAATCAGGAAAATAGTCAGGATGTTAATCATAATGAAACTAATTGCTATTTTAAGTCCTAATCTTTTGCATGCTCAGCAGCATGCAGTGATTCAGAGAGGAATAAAAAGGATCTGAATTTCAAAATCGGTTCCCTCTTTTCAGTGAGGAGCTTGCGTCACTGATGCCAGGTGCAGGCTGTAGCTGAGAGCACTCAGGATGAGTGGGGCTGGAGAGCACACAGACATCCTGTCAGTGGCAGACGTGGTCAGAGACCGATGGAAAGTGGTGAGAGAAGTCACAAAATCATGTTCAAATGAAAATGAATTCCTCCACAGTCATACATGTGTTGACATATGTGTTGGATATTTGTTTTGTTTTTTACAGACGAGGAAGATAGGTGGAGGCGGGTTTGGGGAGATCTACGAGGTTTTGGATCAGCTGAGTCAGGCCACCGTTGCCTTAAAGGTGGAGTCTGCTCAACAACCCAAACAGGTGCTGAAGATGGAGGTGGCTGTGCTGAAGAAGCTTCAGGGTGAGTGTTATCTGTCACTCTGCCAGTGACAGTGTAACTTAAATTTTCCAGACAGTTAAGAATTCATATAGCGAAGGCGGTAACCCCCGACATCATGATGTAGTTTGACAAATCAGTGAGTAGATGATGGCCTAGCAACAGCCAAACTTATTAAAACATGGTGTTTACTGTGCAGAACTCCTCTTCTATTTGTCAGTAAAGGTTAATGTTTTATTTAAAAGCATTGAATAGAATTTTATGGCATAAGCTGCAGTAGTCTTTTCTTTAGTCGCCACAAAACAAAGTCAGAAACCCTGCTGCATCACAATCACACTACAGAGCCTGGTAAACTATTCAGTGAATTAAGGAGGTGTTTATGATATCTCTATGCACTCCATGTCCTAATTTATGCTGAAATATTCCAGCAGTGATTTTTATATATCACACAATTAGCGGCTACAACATTATTACATTTGTACCTGGAACAATATCAGTAAATATAAAGGCTGAGAAATTAAAACATACGGGGAAGGCAGATTTTGTGTCTTATGAAAGGCAAAGCCAGCAGGTATTAAGCACTCTACCTGTCCATGTAGATTTATCTATTATATATATTTCATTGACAGGCAAAGACCACGTGTGTCGCTTTGTGGGCTGTGGCCGCAATGATCGTTTCAACTACGTGGTGATGGAACTCCAGGTAGGATTTGTTTTTTACCAGTCACTGTTGGTGAAGTATTTTGTTTGCTGTTTACACCAAATCACTCTGCATCCTCACGCTGATTTTTCTGTCTGAAGGGGAGGAATCTTGCAGATTTGCGCAGAACCATGAGCCGCGGCACCTTCTCCGTCTCCACAACTCTGCGACTTGGCAAGCAGATTTTAGAAGCCATCGAAAGCATCCACTCCGTAGGCTTCCTGCACCGTGACATTAAACCCGTAAGTCTGCCTGAAACCGTCGATGGTGTGTGAATGTATATTTGCATGACAGTCAGTTTACAGTTTAACTTGCTTGTGTTTATCTGTTTTGTTAAAATTGCAGTCTAACTTTGCGATGGGAAGGCTAGCCAGTACCTGCAGATGCTGCTATATGCTTGATTTCGGCTTGGCCCGACAGTTTACCAACTCCAGCCAGGAAGTCCGTCCAGTAAGTACTCTGTGTCATCTTCCATAAAGCAGTGTTTTGGCTTTTTTAATCAAAGATCTCACAAGTTACATGTCCTTTGAGAAGCTGTTTGAAAGCGTAGTCAGTGGTGTCAACAAACAGAATGGATCCAAAAGGAATTAAAATCAGATACTGTATGATATAACTTACTCCTACTGCACCGGAGCGTCATCTATGTGATAGGACATCTAGAAACACTGAATTAAAGGTACACTGATGTACACATTTTACACCAAATTCACATGACCACTGTGTGACCTCAAAGACCCTCATGTGACATCTGTGTGTGACCATCCCTAAAAGATTCAAATGGCTAAAACAGTAATCCCAGCTTCTTTAACATTGTATTTATAGATACCTCAGAGTGATTTAAGACCTATAAACTAAAGGACAAACATTGTGTTATTTGTGTTTCCATTTGTATTTCTTTATTAAATGATATCTTTATTCTTCTTCAGCCTCGGCCTGTTGCAGGCTTCAGAGGAACTGTGCGATACGCTTCAATCAATGCTCATAAGAACAAGGTGAGCAGGGACCACAAACATATTCTGCTATACAGTCTATTTCTTTATTCGTTTCTATTTTATTTACCCTTGAAATTACTCACATTTGTGTATCTTCATCTTCAGGAAATGGGCCGTCATGATGACCTGTGGTCCCTCTTCTATATGCTGGTTGAATTCACAGTTGGTCAGCTGCCTTGGAGGAAAATCAAAGACAAAGTATGTGCCTCGATATATTAGCATAGATTTGTAATTTGCAGCATGTGTGTCCAGTCTGACTTTTATTTTTTCCCTCTCTGCTCTCAGGAACAAGTAGGAAACCTAAAAGAGACATATGACCATAGACTCATGCTTAAGCACCTTCCCTCAGAGTTTAGTACCTTCCTCGATCACATCTTGACCTTGGACTACTTCACTAAGCCAGACTATCAGGTTAGCCGTCTCTTGTTTGGCCTGTTTTGCACACTCTGTTTGTTTCCCTCCAGCTGACACATGCTGATGCCTGTTGTTTCCTGTGTGACAGCTCCTGATGTCAGTGTTTGAGAATGCAATGAAGAGCCACAGCGTGCTGGAGAACGACCCTTATGACTGGGAGAAATGTGATTCGGAGGATATGCTGACCATCACTGCCACCGCAACCACTGCTCAGCAGCTCACTCGCCTCACACCGGCGTACTTGGGGTACTTAGCTTTAAAAGCTATTGACACACAGCCAGTTATTGTAGTCAGTGGTTCTCGCCGTTGCAGTTTCATCCGTGCTGTTCAAACTCCTTTCACACTCTGTCGGATATGTGTTAAAATATATGGCTGCAGCTTTATTTAGCCCCGAAATGTGCACAGTCAGAGATCCCTCAGAAATCACTGCTCTAAATTGTGCTGTGGAAATGAGCTGCAGGGTGACCTTCTCCTCTCCTCTCCTCCACAGCATGGCCAATGCTTCAGTGCTGCCAGGCGAGCTGCAGAGGGAGAACACTGAGGATGTCCTGCAAGGGGAGCGCCTCAGCGACGCCGACAACTGCCCCCCCATACCCACACCGACCACCCCTGGTGGAGACGTATGGGAAGAGATGGACCGCAACCGAAACCATAAACACGCCCAACCGATGATCAGGAAGGTCAGGGCAACGTGGTTTACTGTTAATGAATGTTTTTACCTACAGCTGACATATAAATCTTATGTAATCTCTTCCTGTGCATTGAGATGCTTAGTTTAGCTGCAGTGCAGTAAATGTCATGCACACATCTCTCCTCAAGACTCCACTGACTTTGCCTAAAGATATGATAATGAATAAGACCCCACTAACCACTTACTTCATCTACTCCTCCTGGGCTTGAATAGAAACCCACTACTTATTGAAGAAAATGAAAGAAATAGATGTCTTGCTGCAGCGTCTCTCTGGGGATACAAATGCAATATCTCCATTTTTGAGCCGCCTTGTCGCTCCTTCTTTTCAGGTGGTGAGTGAGGATGAACACAGTCAGAACCAGGGGAACCAGAGCCCCAACACCGGCTCCATGCAGAGCTCTCCTAGACGGGTGCGATCAGAGACCATGTTCTTGGAGCGGGCTGCACCGCTGCTCCGGAGGATGAGACACAGTCAGAGCTTGGCGTTTGAAAAGAGACTTGCACCTGAACCCAAGCCCACCATCGAACGCTTCCTCGAGGCCTAGTAAGTACTCAGTACAAGTCAAATTACGTTATTGTGAGTGCTTACAAAAATCGTTTTTAGGAAGTGGACAGAAACTCACCACACTTACGATATCTTGTTTCAGCCTGGGCAAACAGCATCCTGCCCTTTCTCAAGTCAGGGAGAAATCTATTCCCGAGAGGGGGCAGGGGACGCCTTCCTGCAATGAGGAACACTCCGGCACAGCGACCCCAGACCAAGAGGAGGGCGCAGCGAGCAGCGGCTTTGTGGCCGTGAATCTCAGTCCCGTGCCCCAAGAGGGAGACTCTCAGGAGTGGGTTATGCTGGAGCTGGAGCAAGGCAGCGGCTCTGGAGCCACCAAGCCTCCTGGTGAGGCCCTGCACGAGGACAAGACAGGGACGCCAGCTGAGGCTGAGAACCAGTCGTCCGATCCGCAGGATGGCCAGGTCACAGCGGTGCCGAGCAGTCCTGTCCTGTCGCAGATGTCCATGCCCGGCACGTGGTTGCTGGGCCACAGGAGGCTGCCGGGGATGCTGGGACAAATGCCCTCTGTCATGATGGGAAGAGCCCAGATGGACCAGGTAGGGATGATCAAGCATTCAGTCTTGTATGAAATTAATTGTGAAACAAAACAGTCCCAACTCAAGCTTACCTGCTTGTTTAAGAGCTTTTGACCATTTTACGTGGTAAGGAACTGCAACAAATATGTAATTTAGGCTGTTAAACTGGTGCGACTACAAAGTTAACACTTGGGCTAACCACCTTGGAATAATGCTTGTACACCAAGTAGGATGAAGGAGTGTTTTTCCCTGTTCTTCCCATTCTGCTGACATAGCATGAATGCAGCACAAGCACAGTGTAAGAGCTTTGATTGGGCCTGAACCTACATGAACCTGCATAATTTATGTCAAAGCAGAGCCTGAGCCAGAACTACGGCAGCAGTTTGCCCAAGCCTGATTTCCATTGTAATTTTTAAATAGTAAATCATTTATTACGAGCCAAAGTCTGTCATCGTCTTGCAATGACTGGTTTGGAGAACCAGGTGTCCCCCTTGTTTCGTCTGCATCTTTGAGCGCACACTAGTGATACATGGGTTGACTCATGGGTAAAATATCAGAGGCTTCAGGTGGGCAGGTTATTAAGTGACAAAGCAGCGTTCTGAGTAAGTTGTTACTAATGTATAGAAATATTGTGCAATAGTCCACCTTTCACCGTCTTTTCCCCTCTCTCCATCTCTTTGGATGAGTACTTGCTGTCTTCCTACGTTTGTACTTTTTAAACAGAAAACATGTTTTATATTTGGATATTTACTGGAAATGACATACAATATAGCCAACAGCAAGTTGGTTGTTATCAGCGATGGCTATTACCGGAAACTTTGAGCTCCAGTTTGTGAGTTTGGGTTTTATAATAAGCCTGACCTGTGCATCACTAGTGCGCACTGTGATCCATGGCGATGCAGCACACACACATCATGATCACCACTCTTTGCTGCATGTTATGCCCATCTCTCTTACTGTTGGGGAAGCAGAGCTAAAAATAAAAAATAAAAAAAATTTGGAAACTGGCGTGAACCCAAATCGATTCAAGCCCGAGGGGATTTGAGAAATTACAGCCTGGCCCAGCCCAAACCCAGTGGGCAGAGAATCAAAGCTCTACACAGTGTTTCTTAAATTTGTGCTCAGTTACCACGGAAACCTAGATGCCCTAGATGATTTGGAGCACCCCTGTGACGTAGATATACTTAGGACTCATGTATTTTATTTAAATATTTAGACATGCTGTTGTGAATTTATGTGATTTTCAACAAAAACAAAAGGATGGAATTTTCAAGTCATTTAGATATTTTGTGTCTAAACTTTTTAACAATCATTAAACTCATCTCAGTCCTCCAGCTGTGCGCTACAGTCCCCTGTTCAGGAGAGGAGTGATGCAATACCACTAGAGGCACCATCTGGTGAATCTGAAGAACTCCCCGAGGAAATCTTAAAAGATGGAGGAAGGTTGGAGTTAGCACCTCTCCCAAGCTCAGTCAAAGGCCCTACTGCTCACCTGACAAATGACAGAGACCCAGAGAGCGACTCCGGTCTGCCCGATCGCTCCTCAGAGCCCAATCAGCAGCCTCAAGCCGACACAGCAGGAGGTGCTATGGAGAGCACTGTCACCGTCTCCTCCTCCCCGCCCCCAGCTCTGCTCAGGAGAAGAGACTCTCCCTCGTCCCCGAGATACAGTCGAATCCCAGTGCGAGACCCCAGCAACCCCCTGGACTCTCCAAGCAAGGACCTCAACATGGAGAGGCGTCATCGCTGGAGCAGTCCGGTCCCTGGCTCCCCCACCCACTCACCCTCTCCATCTCTGTCCTGTGACAACCTGCCTTGTGCTCTGCCGAGGGACAGGCTCCTCTCAGAGCGAGGCTCCAGGTCCGACTGTGCAGCAGAAGACCCCCTCTCACTGTCCTCCTCATCAGGTAGTAAAAGTAAGATCCCACGTCCTGTGAGCGCCACCTTCGTACCCGAGCAACTCACAAGCAGGTTCCTGCCTCGACCACCTCCTGGGAAACCACCCATCCGCCCGTGTGTGGACAACAGGTATGACGCTGTGAAGGTGTTATTAAATGATCTACATTAAATTGAATTTATGTTACATGGTAAATATTTGAAGATAATCCTACAGATGTCAGTGCTGGTTGATTTGGCGACACCTGTGGTTACTTGTGGTAGTGCGGTTTAATACAACAGCATTTTCCGTCATGGCTCGAGTAACTTCAATCTGATTTAAAGCTACACACACTGCGAATAAATAGCTTTTCATACAGCAACAGGGCACCAGAGTTACAGCCTTAGAGAGGAAGGAAAAGGTAGCAGGAGTGCTGCTGGTGTCCCTCAAACCGGCGGTGCTCCTGGAAGGTAATGCTTCAAAAAAAGAGGTGAATTTATTGCCCAAAAAAGGCCAAAATAATCCAGGCACTCAAGCTGGTTTGAAAATATATAACAGGCCTTTATTTCAACAGGCTATAAACATTAAAAATACACCAATGTGTATCGCCTTGCTCCTTCCTCAGGGTGTCGTGACAAACAGGAACAAACACTGTGTGTTTACTACACCCTGAGGAAGGAGCAAGGCGATACACGTTGGTGCATTTTTAATGTTTATAGCCTGCTGAAATAAAGGCCTTTTATATTTTTAAACCATCTTAAGTGCCTGGTCCTGGATTATTTATGTCTTTTTTTGGCAATAGGTTCACCTTGGTGAAGAGTTGGAGATGTGCAGCCTGTTACCTTAAACTTGTCAAGCAGCTCACTGTGGCTGCTCCATCTTCTTCTGTTTCTCTCGGCAATATTCAAAACTGATCTGCTGTCAAAAAAATGCAGAAAATAACTGTTGCCTTGTTTTGTAGATGCAGTTTTGACGAGTGATTACTGTCACACTGATGCTTCACAATACAAGCCTCCACATGTTTTACCAGATGAATGCTTTTAATGTGAATTAGCAGCAGGAGGAAATCCTGGGTTCGCATAAGGGGTGTTTTCACATATAGTCCTTTTTAAATGGACTGAACTCAGTCCTCTTGAAGTGCACCAAAAAGTGGACCAACAGAAAAGGGACTCAGTTCTTTTTGTGTTCACATTGTTAGTGCCAGTTCTCAATTCTCTCTCTGGTCAACTTCAGCTCTGACGGGGCCTCAGTCCTCTCTCTGTTCACATTATAGCCTATAAATAATATATATATTGACATAGTTTTGTTTTTACGTTGACATGACACTGCAGTGCGGTTATGAAGCTCCTCATTTTCAGATGAACTTAAAATTGGAGTGAAACCTTAGTGTTTCTGTGTGTTGTAGACTATTGCTGTGTCATGTATTCTACAGCCCACATCTGGAGACGTGCACTATCTTCTGTGGACCAAACTACTCCTCGTCCTGCATCCTTGCAAGCCTTACAGGCTGACATGGTTTTGTTGTTTTTTTAGGCCTCCCAGTGTAATAGCATGTGATCTAGAGGGCTAAATACAATGGCAAAGAGCAAAGTGGCACAGGTTAAGTGAACCGCACCGTGGACTTGAAGTGAAACAAACTCAGACCTCCCGAGATAGTCTGAGTTTGGTTCACTTCAGAGGAGTCTGAGTTTTCTGTTCTGTGTTCACATGTGCGCAAAAAACTGCCGAGTCACTACTCTGAGTCTGCTTAGAGGGCTGAAAGGACCAAGTGTGAAAACACCCTAGGTACCCACAAGTGGTATTTTGTCTTGATATTATGTCTTAGTTTGGTTCTGGGTAAAACGAAGAACATTTATTTTAAAATATATGATCTTAGTTTCACATGTATGAAATGTCCAGAAATGATCACTTTTATTCTTGCTGTCTAACCAAATTATTTGAACAGCGTGAGGTTAGTATTAAATTTGTAGTTTGACGTCGGGCTTCAGATCTTATCTCAATAGGTCAGGATGGGTTGCGGCACTAATTGGTCATATGTGCAAGTGGCAGGATGGTTGCAGTATTGCATGTCACAGTTTTGAGGAGGGAACTCTGGCAGCAGTAGCTTAGTGTGGCTTTTATATGGTGTAAGGAAGGTGATGTCTTGTGCATGGATCGGCAAATTTAAATCTAGCACAGGAATGGTGGACTCCACCACTAATAATGAAAACTACAGTAGCTACTTACAGATGCAATGCAAGATGAAATAGTGCTGACAATAAATATCAAAAATGTGCTTTGATTTCATGAAATTTTTAAGGATTATACTTCTCCTCACAGAAGGATTTGCGGAATCGTCATACAGCAGCCATCGTAACTGTACCATCTTCTTTTCTCCAGACGTCGGCGGTTGAGAGTGCGTGCCAGCAGCACTAGTGACGCAGACTTCCTCGCCAGTCTGACTCAGCTGATGCAGGACCGTAGCGGGATGCTCTTTAGCCCCCCTCCTCGCCCTCGCAGCTCCTCCTCCTCCCTGCAGCGCTCGCTAAGCTCCTCCCCCTCGCGGCAGGAGCTCCGAGAGGGCGGGGCACTGCAGGGACGCAGCCGCTCTCCGTCGAGCTTCTCCAGCTCCCCTCCTCCGCGGCACCCACACGACAGGTCCGTAGGGCCGGCTCAGTGGGGCCAGAGCTCCAGCAGGGGCAGGGGTCTGATCCACGAAGGTAAAGGCTCCGGCAAAGTGAACCGATGACTGTATTTGACGCACACGTGACTGATCCGGATGGTGCAACTGTAGCGAGAGGCTGTTCCCCATCCAGTCGCTGATAGCATGTGTAAATACGGTATTTACTCAAGGGAATGTACTGTATGTAATGTAAAATGTATAAAATGTATTTATTTATTTATTCATCGTTGGATGTGTCTCTCAAAAATACTTGACGATGTGGCTTGATACCTGCAGTTGAAACATAAAAGGCTGAGGAAACCTTGAGATTGCCAACTCTTACCTCTCATCTCACTCCTAACTCTCCATGTAGGCCTAATACCAGACCAAAAAGATAATGTTTAATACTCGAGGGATGTAAAAATGACGCTAATTGTAGATATGTACCATGAGGAAAATAGCAAACACTAATAGAAACCATGTACTCACGTTAAGAACACTAATAGTAATTAACACCACGCACAGTATACCAACATCGGTATTCATGTACAGAACCAGGGCATGCAGCCCGTATTGACCTCACTCCTGTAAACCAGCTAGATTAATTATCGTATGTGACAATGAATTGCTCATTTGGCATATCACAGTGTGGTAGTGTGCTTTTACTTTGCTAGAAAATATTTGTCATGCAGAAAAAGGCATCCACATATTAGAATGTACATGTAAGTGCACTCATACTTAAGTATTGTAGAAGTGCATGAGTATCATTGCAAATGATTTTTTGGTTTTTTGGTTTATTTTTATTCATTTGTACAATCTGCTGCAACATCTGTATTTTTATTGAACTGCTTCTGATCAAAGTACATCATAATGTAGACCAGCAATGATGTGCAGTTTTATTTCATACATCCAGTAGATGGAAAAAGGAAGAAAATTGATAAAAATGAAACCTGTTCATCACGTCTGACTGTTGTCGCATTTTATTTTTATCACAATTTAAAATTGGATCTGATAGATTCAACAAGGTGCTGGAAACATAGCATCACATAGTTGCTGAGGATTTGTCAGCTGCACATCCATGATGTGAATCTCCCGTTCCACCACATCCCAAAGGTGCTCTATTGGATTGAGATCTGGTGACTGTGGAGGCCATTGGAGTACAGTGAACTCATTGCCATGTTCAAGAAATCAGTTTGAGATGATGTGAGCTTTGTGACATGGTGCGTTATCCTGCTGGAAGTAGCCATCAGAAGATGGGTACACTGTGGTCATAAAGGGATGGACACGGTCAGCAACAATACTCAGGGAGGCTGTGGTGTTTAAACCATGCTCAGTTGGTACTAAGGGGCCCAAAGTGTGCAAAGAAAATGTCCCCCACACCATTACACCACCACCACCAGCCTGAACTGTTAATACAAGGCAGGATGGATCCTGGATCTGCTGCTGTAGCCCATCTGCTTCAAGGTTGGACGTGTTGTTGGTTCAGAGATGGTCTTTTGCAGACCTTGGTTGTAATGGGTGGTTATTTGAGTCACTGTTGCCTTTCTATCATCTCGAACCAGTCTGACCATTCTCCTCTGACCTCTGGCATCAAAAAGGTCACTGGGTATTTCCTCTTTTCAGACCAACCTCTGTAAACCCTAGAGATGGTTGTGTGTGAAAATCCCAGTAGATCAGCAGTTTCTAAAAAACTTAAATCACCTTTCTTCCCCATTCTGATGCTCAGTTTGAACTTCAGCAGGTCGTCTTGACCATGTCTACATCCCTAACTGCATTGAGTTGCTGCCATGCGATTGGCTGATTGGCTAATTGTGTTGACAAGCAGTTGAACAAGTGTACCTAACAAAGTGGCCGGTGAGTGTGTATTACAATAAGTGATTTCACTAAATGCCAGTTCTCAAAATGTTACGTCTGGCAGGATCTACTGAGGGAATGGGAATTGATAAGATTTTACTGATACCAATGTCATTATCGATTCTGTTTATAGGTCAGCTTCTCTTCCTGATCAATTTTTTGTGTGTGGGGAAAAAAAGTTGGCCTACATAGGTTTTAACTGAAAATGTTTTGTCTCTCTGTGCAGCAGTTGCACTCATGCATAGAGTGTCACATACATGTGATTTCTAGAATTTAAGTCCATGTTGCATAGAAAGATATACCAGTATATTGCTGGTTTCTTCCTCTCTGACATGACTCCTCCTTGTTGGAAGTTTCCAGTAGCGTATACGCATGACTTTGACGTCATTGTTTTGCAATGAACAACTGTCAGAAAAACATGCTGGCATTGATAAAAGGAATCAATAACATCAGAGGCATACTGTTCCAATGGATTGGGCAATTTGGAACTGGTTCTTCAGTCCCATCATTACACCTGCTGCATTTTTTTGATGTGATTAAAGGGCCAGTTCACCTAAATTTACCCATTAGTTCTTTATTAGCTCCCAGCAGTGTGCAGATAGTTTTGGTTTTATTTGCCCGAGATATTTCTAGGGTTGTACCTTGACTCAGAATTATGTCAGTTGAATCAGATTTGGTTGTTCAATGCGAATACTCAATGATCAGTGGGGTTTTTTTCCATATAAAGTTTTAAAGTTTGAATGGTTCAGTGACAATGGCATTCATGTAATACAGTAAACAAACTAATGGTGCTAATGACCAATCAGAAATCAGCAACAAAACTTTTTTCCAATGCTAGTTATCAAACAAAAACCAGAGACTGTGTCATGTCAACTTGCTTCGAGCTGTAAACTCAACACTTACAAGCAGAGGAGAGAGGATAATGTTTACTCGGAGCCTTTCGTTGGAAGGTTTTTCCTCCTCTGTGCAGCTGCATCTTGTCTGCAGCTGACTCTACCAAGGAGTATCGTGAAAGTCAAGAGTGCTCACTCTGCAGCAAAATCTGGGAACCAAACTGTCCCCAGAAATACACTGCACAACTGCTCAATTTGAAGCAATCTCAGTCGACTGTTTGGTCTCCAACTGATGATTCAAATCTCTGACTTTCAGGGGGCATCCCTTGAAATTTTTCCTGCCACCTTGATACAGTTGAATGCAATTTGTTTTGTGGTATTTACAGCAATGGAAAACAGCAGCAGTGCCCCTGTTACTCTGGGTAATTCTCAGGTCATCACTGTGGGTGGATTATATTTTTAGAGCAAGTTTCTGTGAAAAAAATAGTCCTGAGCTTAGCTGCGCTTTCAGTGATCAGATAACTGAAGAAAGGGCAGTCAAGGCAGACTGATAAACCTTGAGCAAACACACTCAAATGATGAAGCAGTGTTTATTTTTTCTCAAGTTAAACTCAAGTCACACCAGCTCAGACTGCAAAATGTCCCCTGACAACAATCGCCTGTCAGATTCTGTCACAGCAGCTGTTTTCCCAGACAGACTTCTCTGTAAGCACAAGAGAGACTGCTGATGAGCTGGTGACTGAATAGAGGGGGTCACCAGATGACGACAGGGAAATGAAGGCTCCTCCATCTGTTGTGCTCACTGTTTAAAGTTTAACAGCAGTAACTGACAGGAGGTTAAAGGACGTGTGGACATAAACAGATTAGATCTCAGAGATAAGCGCTAAAATCCTTTACATAAGTGCAAGATTTATTGTTCTTTGGGCTTTCTTGCCACATACTTTTACCAAAACATCCCTCAGGTTTCTCAGTGTCTATGTACGTACATAAGAGAGGGGGTGCATTAAATATGAAGGGTGCAGTATGGCTGATATGGGTAGGTTATGAATCAATGCTGCTACACAGGAAACTACAACAAACGGCCAGATGTTGAGCAACATCCACTAAAAACGTCCCCTCAGTAGCTGTTTAGAAGCTTTAAAGTTTGACCAGCTGTCATGGAAATGTTTGAAATGTTTCTGAGCCCTTTTCTCGTCTACGCTGACTCACAAATATACGTTTGAAAGTTCAGTCTTGACCTTGTGTTTTTATCTCAAGCAACCATCCCCAAATTTGGGCTGCACAGCATCTGTGCTCAGAGCTTAACATAATCAAAACACTCCAAACTGTTTGGTGGCTATGAGCCATACTATTTGGGGGCAAGCTACTTGGTAAAATAAATAATTTTGAACCATATAAGCTGATAAACATTTTGTTTTTAAAATATCCTAACGCTTGAAACAACCATTTAGCCATTTTTAAATCAAATTATAGCTATTTTTTGGATAATTAACAAACCCTCTAACTCCAATAGCTGCATGTCATTCTGACTTTGCAACATCAGATATAATGTCACGAGCAGTAAAATGCAGACGGTATTAAAATCCTTACTAGTAAAAAATGTTTATTTACAGTACATCAATTCACATACAGATTATCTGGTCTTGTCATGGATAATAAAAAGCAACGTCCTGCTCAACTGATATCAGCATACAGTGGTTTATAAACAGACAAGGACTTAAAATATGGAATATATAATTGAAGAGGTGCATTAAAATTTAAAAGGATGATAACCAGCAGCCAGCAACACGTCTGTGGAGGTGACACTCGATCTAAAACATGAATCATGACCTGCTGGTGTGACGTCTAGAAGAGAGGCGCAGACTGTCTGGGGTCATCTGGTAACACACTGATGGAGTCCTCTGCCTTTCCACACAGCATGCAGAGCATAGTGTACTCCTGGACAACACATAACAGATGTAATATACAGACTGTACAAGGCAGCAACTAACACATACAAATACAGATCACCATATGGTTAATAAACTAGTGTGCAGACACCTTACCTGGTATTCATCAACAACAGAGAAAGTGTATTCGTGCCTGGCGATGACGTGGTCACAGTTTTTGCAGACATCTGGAAAGAGAAATGGGCATTGATGGATCATTTTTAAACATACTGAAGATGAGTTTCTTAGAAGGTGGGCGTTGTTACCATTGACTTTTGGTGAGTTGTGACAGATTCTGTAAATTTTTCTTCATACACTGTATAGCCATTACCATTCTGACACATTAATATTCTGCTTTAACAGCCTCCACCCTTCTTTAAAGGTTTTCCACAAGATTTTGGAACCTAGCTGTGGAGATTGTTCCCATGAAGGCACAATCGCAGTAATGAGGTCGGCCTGATGTTAAAGGGGAGCTACGCCCATTTTCAAAATTCACATAAGTTATTCCTACAATCCAAAAATATTTTACGATATGAACAACTCTCTCCCAAAAACTAAAGTGCTCAAACTCAAAGTTGTGATGTCATCAAGTATAGAGTCTGGAGCTGCTCCAAAGACAAAGACTTGGGAAAGATATTATTGATGACACTTAAAAGCACCCAGGGGAATGTTCTGAGTATATGGGTACATTTTCTGTTTCAGAGCTGAAAACATTGCAATAGAATAAAGCTCATTTGAGTGTAGATCGAATCAATGTAACGTCATGCTCACAACAGTCACCTCCGGGTAGACAACTGGCAAATGATTTGAATTGCCGACATATGTGAAATCCACAAACTTGTTAATTTCTGTTGTTATTTTCAGCTGTGACCTTAACGTTTTAAGATGTAGAGTTAAACATGCTGGTACGACTGAAAGGGCTTTCTGACAGCAAGGTAAAGCCATGAAAATACTCTAAACATAGCATACACTTTAACTGAGATTATGTTTTTTAGTTAGGACGTTTTTAAGGCGGCTAAAAAACAAAAATGTTTTACATTTCATGTACATGATATGGGAGTAGAACCTGCAAGTTATTATAAACACACATTACCATGCGGTCTATAAAAAAGGAAACAAGCTTTCTGTGGGTCCTCAAAATCAGCCTCACGTTTATTGTCTATGAAGCAGCTCCCGACTTTATATGTGATGACATTATGAGTTTGAGTACTACTTTTGTGGTTTCTAGCTTTAAGAGAGAGAAGCTCATGTTCACAAATACTGATTGAAGTTTCCTAGACCATGTAAATAACTAGGGCTGCACAGTTAATTAAAACATTATCAAAAACACAATATGGCCAATTGCAGGAGCTGCAATTTTTTTGTTGGAAGTAAAAACAAAGTCCCAACATGCCATTATAAATGAAACTTTGTGGTGCTATAGAGATGCCCCAGCCGACAAATCATGTCCAAGACATAAGGAAAAGTGTTTGCTCGGTACAGACCCCAGCAAAGATATCATCATCCTTTTAATGTTTTTTTAATTTATTCATTTCCGTAACCCTTGTCCTGTTAGGGGTCGCGGTGGTGCTGGAGCCTATCCCAGGTGACACTGGGTGAGAGGCAGGGTACACCCTGGACAGGTCGCCAGACTATCACAGGGCTGACACATAGAGACAGACAACCATTCACCATTCCCACTAAAATCTGTTCATAAATTGCATTATAATTTCTTGTGCATATTGTGCAGCCCTGGAGATACTATATTGAAATTCTTACTTTAAGAGGTGTTCTCCTTCAGACCAGAGCTCTGTGCAGGCCTGTTAAATACTTATGGACTGTGGCATGTTGAAACAGGAAAAGAATCTTCCTCAAACTGCTGCCACAAAGTCGGAAGCACACTAGTACTACTTTACTACACACTAGCACTACTAAAACACCACTGCATGATATTATTTAAGATTAACCTCAGCTTGAATCAGCCCAAATCTGAAAAACAGTGCATAAACAGTCGAATCATACTTTTAAATCTAAAGGTTTTTCCCCACTACAATAACAAACGCTTGGTGAAGTTGTGTGAGGAGCACAAGAGGAAGAAGAGTGACTAACGGTCATATGTGACGATCTCCTCTCCATCATCATCCTCTGTGGCTTTATTGCTGATCAGCACAAAGTCCCTCTGGTGGCAGTTGGCACAGCCCAGGTAGTTCATCAGGTAGGAGCCATTCTCCAGACAGGTGTTGCCCTGAGCAGCACATCACAGGACCACAGTTAACTCTTTATGCTTTACCAATGGCGCCCTGGAATTTATCCTTAAGCCTTAACATTATACCAAAACATCATCTTTTGAGGTGCTTGGTTTTCCTGTCCTTACATAAATTAGCGTTACTCACCATAGCTAACTAGCTAACTATCACCCTTACTTACTAGTATACCAAGTGGGCGTTGTGCCCTAAAAATAAGTAGTAAGTAAGTAGTAAGCTTGTTGCCTCGACTTACCCGGTCCGGGTATTCTTTCTGCACGCAGCCGTTGCACATTTTAACTTTAAAAGCCTATTTTATTCAAGTCAGTTGGCGATAAAACACTGTCAACAGCCTTTTTAGGGTTGCGAAAACATCTCTTCCGCACTGGACGGTGGCCCCTGCGGCTCATTAGAGTTGTAAAACACCGTGGTCAGCGGACATCGTTGCAAACCCCCCAACTGTAATTTGTAGATCTATGAAGACCGCCCGCCGCTGCCTCACTTCCGGTGTCATCTCCGAACGATTGGGAGACGTCACGGCTACGTAATTTACGTGCGCAAACATGGCGGTTGAGCTGCAGTAGAGTTTTGTTGCCATGTGAAAATTGTCTGGTAAATATGAGGCATTTAAATTTTATAGATACTATTCGTGTCAGAACAGTCGGTTAGGATTTAAGCTAAGTGCTGTTAACGTTACCCAACGGCTGGTGTTAGCTGTAACGCGCGGACCGTTAGCTTGTTTAGCTCACCTCAAACGTGCTTCAGTGAACGTTGGCTAGCTTTGACTTGACACCCACGTTGTGCAGCTGTTAACACTGGATTACTGCAGTGGTGTGTTGGTTATAAATTGTGTCATTGTGTTCACCCTAATGTCGATATTACGTAAAATATCACCTGCAGTTTATGTCGCATAGGCCCAAGGCTTTTATTCTGTGATGGTATGATGCTATTGAGACACTGCAGTTAGGCTATATTTATCCTGTGCTGCAGAGCTTTGTTTTCACACATGTGCTGTTCTTGTGTTCACCTGTTTAGAAATGGCAAAGGTTCAAACCCCAAATGAAAAGGTGGTGAAACCCCCTGTGAAGAAAAAGAACAACCACAACTCTAAAAACTACAAGAACACCAAAAGGAACTACTGTATTCTGTGTCGCAGGTTTCATATGAAACATGTAAGTGGCTCTATATTAATCAATACATTTTAATGAGTAACACTGCTGGGCTGCTGGATATGGGTTTTTCCTACAATATTGAGCTGTCACAAAAGATTTATAATCTTGACGTTATGTCTCTTTACTACAGGAAGCACAAGAGCATGTGCATAGTATGCTGCATCACAGGGAGCTGGAGACTGTGCTGGGCAAGTGAGTGATATTAGTCAACGACAGTTTCATTTAAGAATTATTTAATTTCATCATTTTTTTTTCATGAGGGATGCAAAAATACACCAATGAACACTAGGGCGGCAACTAACCATTATTTTCATTGTCGACTAATCATTTTATCGAAAAATGTGTTAAAATGTTGAAAAATGTCGGTCTGTCTCTCCCAAACCCCAAAATGATGTCATCTAATGTCTTGTTTCGTACTCACGCCAAAGGGTTTTAGTTTGTCATGGGAGAGTGTGTAAAGTCGCCAATATTTGAACGTAACAAGCTGCAATAAGAGTATTATGGGGTACTTTTATAGTACTTTTCTATGAAAAATGACTCAAACCGATTAGTCGACTACTAAAATCGTCACTGATTATTTTAATAGTTGATTAGTCATCGATTAGTCAACTAATCGTTGCAGCCCTGATAAACACACATAATGCACTTAAGACATTTTGGTGGGGGGTGTAGTATGATCTGAGAAAAGAAGTAGAAGGATGGCACCCATTAAAAAAATCACTGTATGTTCCAATACCCATACATTTAGTGTGTCAGAAAACAGTATGTCCCAATATACAGCATGTCAAGTGCAGTATGCCATAAATACCAGGATGTTCTATTACATGTGGCCATATTTTGCAGTTTGCAAGCCAACATGCTTTTTTAGCTATTCCACAATCCTCTGCACAGTGGCTTGCATACTGCAAAATATGTCACATCAACTGGGCTGCAAAAAGATGACAGCTTGACAGCTAATTGACAGCCCTTAGAAGTCGCAATAACGGCTGACAGCGCATTGAAGTAACTGATGACACGTTTGAATAACAATTGGAATGTTACTTATTTAAATAAACTAAATAATCATAAAGATTACTAACAAGAAAAGGACATAAGTTTGAAAATATCAATAGAAATGCATGTGTAATTTCACTGCTGTGAATATAATGTTAGAATCTACAATGTATGCAGTTATAATTTAAAAGCAAAACTACATACATCGCAGAGCTCTCCGGGTTGACCTCCGTCTCTTGCAAGCTCTATGAACAGTGTTTTGGTTTATCTCCAAGGTAACAGATATATTAGAAAGAGGGTCAAAGTTCAGGACATTATGTTATGACAAAGCAGTATGTCCCGATTGTGTGCATATTGCATGCAACAGTATGTACTTTTAAAGGGCAGCTGCAGTACATCCTGAAAGTAAAAACAAAAAGTAAGCTATTTGGAGTGCACCCCTGTTCTATTTCTATGATGACACCATATGTACAACATATGTTTAGGCTGCATTCCTCAGGAGTATTTCCTTCAGCGAGAAGTTTGACTCATAAAGTTAATTGTTTGTAGAAAAACAGGTTTATATTTGTCAATGTAAGGTCTTAAAAGAATATTGTATTGGTATCGTATTGAAACTCAGGTGTTGTGTTGGCATTAGTATCAAAAATATCAAATTATACCCAACCCTGACATACTGAGAACACATAATCATAACATGCATTGGCCCAAAACTCTCATGGGCACCATTTTGTTGTTTTGATCTGAACAGAGAGCTAAAAGCAGGGACTCTGACATCTCCTCATGTCCGACAAAAATGGTGTTTGTTGTGTTTTTTTCATTATCAGGGATTCATTTCATGAGTGTCAGGCGTGTAAGGCCTCCTCCATGGGTTTAAACGAGTACGCTCGGCACATCTCCACCGCTGAACACAAAGCCAAATTGAAGAGCTTGACGCAGAAGAAGGTGAAGGCCCTCTCTCTGTTCAAGACTCTGGACAAAGAGACCATGGGCCAGATCCTGGAGAGAAACAAGACACTAAAAAAAGAGGAGTAATAATTTATCCTATATATCTGTTTGCATTTTATTCTCTCCGTGTTGTGATATGTTTTAATAACTTGTGTTTTTTTTTCATTACAGGAAGAAAGCAATGAAAAAGAAAAAGAAGAAACTGAAGCAGATAGCTGGTCAGAAGCGTGCAGCCATGCAACAGGGAGGCAGCCGTAAAAACATGGCGGTGTCCAATGTAGCGAGGCCGGAAAAATCCAAACAAGTGAACACGAGGATACTGAAACAGGGAACGTACCAGCAGGAGAGAAATGATGCTGTTGTTCAAAACAAAGAGAATAAAGTATCCAGTCTGCAAAGACCTCTTTACCAAAGAGAATCAGTTTTGCAGTCTCAAAGTGGAAGATTGACTTATTTGTCAGGAGAACCTGCAGGTCGAACTCTGCATTGCTCTAATGTTCGAGACCAGTCCACCCAATCAGCACAGCAGCCTGACAACTATTCAGTCAAAACTGAGAGCTCCCAGTCGGACAGACTTAATAGGAGACCACAAGGAGGTGTCACTAACAAGCCGGGACAAAAATCATGGCCTACCAACAGCCAGAATGACTATTACAACAAGCAGTATGATGGAGACTTCACCAGTGACCAGCTTCCTCATAACGGAGCCATCATCTTTGGTCACGGCCAAAATGAGAGCACGGAATCTTCTCAGCCAGGACGAGAAGGTTCAGCTCACCATGCTTCAGCGAGTGGATCTGCCAATGCAGCTCCCATACGGGATGTCGACATCAGCGCGATGCTCCGTCAAATCAGAAGAGCGCTTGGTGTGAGGGAGCCGTGCAGAGCTGACCGTGAAGCCCGGAAGCAGAGCAGTGAGGCGGGTGTCCGGGTGACTGAGAAAGAGTCGCCGACAGGCGGCTCCTGTAGGAGGCACGCCAAGGAGGCTACACTTCCCGTCACTTCTGCTGCAGCTCCATCTGTGCAGTCTTCACAGGTCAACAGCCCTGCTCGTGCATCCCATTCTGGCGTTTCTTCGTCCAGTGTTGCTCCTCCTGAGCCAAAGCAGACGACATTTAGAACGACACAGGGAGCGACACAACAGTGTGAGAAAAGCTCAGTGTCTGCAAGTGACTCAAATAGAGCATTAAACAGCAAAGAGAGAGAATCTCAGGCCCCGCCTGACAGCCAGACCTCTGAGCCTACCTCGAACATCACCCGCAGGATTCGAATCGCCCACAGATCAGCCACAGTTCAGGGGGGAAATGCGGCTGGACTTAAACCAACCCTGAATAAAGTGTTCAGCTTATCAGGGGGCAGTAGTAAGTCGAACTGGAGGGAGATGTATGAGGAGAGGAAGAAGCAGGCGAGGGGCAAAAGCATGCCCAGGTAACCTCTTCATGTCTTTTCCGCTGTATCCATTTTAACCTGTATTTGCCAAACAGGGATTTTTATTTGTTGTTTTAATTCTGTGTGGTAACAGGTTTGGAATTCAGCTGGCAAACCCTCTATCGAACCAACAAAGCTCAACACAAGCAGAATCTGACACGACTCTGTCAGAGGGCTTCCACTGGGAGTCGTTCCCAAACAGTCCTTCAGCTGCACACTGGACTGGACTACCTCCTCCGCCCCAGGACACAGTATATAATGACTCTCGCACAGAAACCCAGTCAGCTCCTCAGGTGCAGGAGCCTTTGGAGCCTCAGGAAGGCTGCAGCAGGCAGACGGTCCACGCCGTCTCTGTGAAGATGGAGCAACGCTGTGAGGATGAGAACGGGGATTTGAGAGCCAGCAGTGGTGCCAGCAAGAGGAAACACAACAT
The DNA here is from genome assembly GCF_006386435.1 of Epinephelus moara. Lineage (NCBI taxonomy): Eukaryota > Metazoa > Chordata > Actinopteri > Perciformes > Serranidae > Epinephelus > Epinephelus moara. Next base: position 22,790,395 of record NC_065517.1, on the reverse strand, counting down.
GGTGAGTGTAGGTCACAGCTGGAAGATCCAACTGATAGATTTTTATTATTGGAAATTAATTGTTGTGTGTTCTTGCAGTATGATGACGTTTCTGATAAGCAGTCAAGTGGAAAAAAGAAGAAAACAAAGTCAAACACAGGTAATTCTGACATTTGAGAGCTCTAAGCGACCAATGAAATGTTGCCGACCTATGAACTTTCTGAGTGACTAATCTTTGGTCGACTATTGGAGCTAGCTTCCTTTATTTGTTATTGTCTTTTTTGAAAGGGGCAAATGTAAATATATGCACATCATGTGTAGGTACAAGCAAGGCTGCTGTACAACGACATAACTGAGAAGGATAATGCCTGCACACTGACTCTGAACCACAGATTCATTTAGACAGATGATGTTTTGATTCCGGTCAAGTTGTCACATTAAAGAAAGAAATGTCATCCAGTAAATCTCAGTGTGTATTTTTCCCTTTCTTCCTGCCGTACAGACCAGGGCCAGATGGACCAGCTGTTGGCCGTGTCTCTGAGGGAGGATGAGCTGAGCCACTCGTTGCAGGATTTGGACAGGTCTCTGATCCAGGCCCGCAGTGCCCTGCAAGCTGCCTACACAGAGGTCCAAAGACTCCTGTTATTGAGACAGCAGGTAACACCACTAATGGAGATACATAAATCTGTTTTACTGTTTCCTCAGGTGTCTTTTCATTTGTTTACATTAAACTGTTCTTCCTGCTGTTGTAGTTTACTGCTGAGATCAACAGTCTGAGAGCCCAGCGCATTGAAATCCTGCAGGGGATGCAAGGTACAGTCAGTTTACCCTTTGCTTTAAATGACCTCACATGCAACATTATTTTACCTTTGTCTTTCTTCATCTCTCTCAGGAGGATACTCAGGAGCATCTACCATAACAGAGAGAGCCACCACCTCACCAGCAGGGGCACGACTCTCTCCCCTTCCTTCCTCTAGTGCCTTCCCCACTCAGCCATCACCCACAAACCCAGTATCTTCCATCAGCCCCCTTGCCCTGACAGCCATGCAAGTAAAGCAAGAAATCTTCCAACAGTCCGCAGCAGGACAGGCCAGTCAGTTTGCCAAAATGCTCCCCTGTAACTCTGAGACACCTCAGGTACCTGCGACCCAACCTGTGCCCTTGTTTCCCGCTGATTTGCTCCCCTCACTGCTGCTGCCATCAACAAGCTTAGCTGCTCCAACAACTGCTGTCACCTCTCTGAAACAACTCCAATCTGAGCCCTCTGTATCGCCAAATGTAAATCAGCAGACTGTGAGGTTAGCGAGCGAAGAAGCACAGCCAGCTGACAGTGATTCTGAGGAAGAGGCAGGAGGAAATCTCAGTACAGAGCAAGTTAAAGGAAAAGAGCCAGCAGCAGAGAAGTCTGACTCCACTTCAGCCCCCAAAAGAGGTCAGAATGCATCTGCTGCAGCATCAGACGACGATGGAGGAAGTGAGAGCGATGCCTCTGTCAAAATGATGGAGCCCTCCAACCCGGTGGTCATTGATATCGATGAATCAGACAATGAGGACGCACCAGATGATCCAGTCCAACAAGAGCCCCCTGAGAAGTCTGTCAGTGTGGAATTTAATTCTTCAAGCACACAGGCGGTTCAGGATAATGATGCTGAGAGGTGAGATCACAGTTGGTATAGAATCCTGAACATTACGAGCATTGCTTTATTTATAAGTGTGAAATGTGACCGACTCTTTTCTCTTGACAACTCAGGAAAGTTCAGCCGACAGCTGTGCCAGTGAAGGATGCCAGTGTTCCTTTGGGTGAGTGTTGTGTCTCCTGCTAACCCATGTCCCTAAAGCCACACAAAGAACATGTTGGCCAATCAGCAGCCTGAAGAAAGCTATTTGTGGAGGGCTGCTTGGAGCAAGGACCTCCATAGCATTCTGATGCCTCTGTTCTTTTTCAAAAACACTTTTCTGGCCATTATTCATCACCATAACTCAGGAACAGAAGGGAAGAAATTGGGTCAGATACTTGATTAGTGACACCAGTCTTGGGTGGCCCCCTAAAACTGTGTTAATCGTATAGATCTTCTGCACAGCTGGGGGGAAGATGTATGTGATGTAGCAACATCCATATGTGAAGCATTGTCTCCTGTCATTGCTGCATATTAGCCTGGACAGACATTGATGTAAACTTCAACTTGATTGGTTGGTGGAGGTATACAACCACAAGGCAGTACATTGAAGGTTTTTTTTTCCTCAGAGGGTGTTGAGAATGAGGAGCCATCTGTGGGAGCTTTTTTGAATCACACGGGACCAGTCCACGGCCTCCAGGTTCACGAGGGTCGACTGTACACGTGTTCAGGGGACAACACGGCGCGGGCCTACGGTCTTATGGTATGTTGATTACAAAATTTTGCCCCTGCTGACAGCTGCATCCTTCCTCAGACATTAAACAAATCTTATTAAACTACGACAATCCGTCTGTGTCATGCAGACTGTTCTTTGCTTTTTACTCGTTGTGAAAAAATAACTAATCATTTTTCAGGTAAAGAAAACACACAATAATCTTTATGCACTGCTGTTGTTGCTGCTGTTACATTGAATTTATTACATATAAAGTTATGCAATTTTTTCGACATACCAAGCACCAAAGGTAATGGATCATAATAAGATGTATATTTTGTCTCTGTGTATCCAGAACAGGGAGTACCAGGCCGTGTTTGAAGGTCACACAAACAAAGTCAACTGTCTGCTGGTAGCATCGTTCCCAAACATGCCGGCGCGCCTCTACACCGGATCCAGTGATCAGACTATCCGCTGTTACAGCATAAAGGTACAAAACGTCTGGACTCTTTATGATTTGTTTGTGTCTAACCCTTATTAGACCAGGAGTGGCTTCAGTTGTTAAAGAAAGAGCAGCTTTAGGCCCCGGTCACACAGAAAGCGTTTTAGCAGCTGGAGGCGGCTTTTTGGATTTTTCAAAAAAATGAGAATGAAGCCTTTTGCTCACAGTTTTTGCCATCATACTTAAAATACACGCCCACTTCTGTGAGCTTAGTTCTGCCTCCTGGCTTCTGGTTTGCATGTTGTTTCAATGTCTTTTTATTCAGTGATATATTTCTCTCCTCTCACTTTTAGACCACGAAGTGTCTGGAGCAGATCACTCTATCGGACAGAGTGTTGTGTTTGCACACTGCCTGGAACATCCTGTTCGCTGGACTCGCCAATGGATCAGTGGCTAGCTATGACTTAAAGGTGGGTGACTGTAATAAAGGGGAGGAAACTCAAGATTTCAGCACCATGAGTGGTTGGTATTTCTTCTGATTTGACATCAAAGTCCCAGTGAAAGAGAAGTTAGAGCATCTTTAGCTTTTGTAGAGAATATTTGAGCGGAGTACAGTCACAAGAGGGGTTTAAATCACTTCCTTTGCAACTGATTAGACCAATTAAAAGTGGGCGGGCCTGGAGTTTAGCACATAATGATTAACTGAGGCAGAGACACAGAATTAAAACTGAAAATGTATTTTTTATTTCACTGGCTCTTTAAAAACACTCATATGCTGTAACCTGAGTAAACCAACAATCTAAACTGGGTTTGTGTTAGTCATATTCTGTCAGATTATGTTTCTGGCACGTGTTAACCTGTAACCAGTGTATTTGAACGAACAAACAAAATAAATTGTTGACTATATTTTCAGAGCGTAGGTCTTGCCTTTGTATTCTTGTCTGTCGCAGTAATGTTCTGACAGCTGCTTTAAAACAGTAGCACAGTTGTCTCCACATTTTCTTCAGCCCTGATCTCTCTGTCTTTCTCACTCAGACTCTGAAGCAGTTGGATGTGTTTGAGTGCCACGGCCCACGAGGTGTGAGCTGCCTGGGTACAGCACAGGAGGGCGCCCGCCGAGTCCTGCTGGTCGGCTCCTACGACAGCACCATCAGCGTACGAGACGCCAAGAGCGGCCTGCTGCTACGCACGCTGGAGGGTCACACCAAAACTGTACTCTGCATGAAGGTGAGGAGACAAACCCACATCTGAACACTTGAGCTGTTAAACTTTATAATGATTTTCGTCCAGGTAAGGAGGCTAAATAACTGGAGATTCTCCAGTTTAGACATTTACATCGGCTGGAAAAACATTGGGTTGTATGTCTTGTAGATGAAGTGTAGATCTGGTCATTAAAGAGATTATTACTCGTATATCACGTGTACTGAATTACATGTTTCTTTGTTGTTTTCAGGTGGTGAATGACCTGGTCTTCAGTGGCTCCAGTGACACATCTGTTCATGCCCACAACATCCACGTAAGTTAAAAAGTTTCCCAATAGCTAAAATTATCTACGAGTAAGGATGGACAGACACTTGAAGTTTGCTTTCCTGTCTTGCTACATTACAAATCTATTAATCTTAATTCCTGTGTCTTAAAAGTTGAGCACAAATTTAGTTATTAAAGTGACAAAAAATGAGATTATTCAGATTTATAATCCTATTATATTTAAATGTTAATTTATGCGGAGTGTGTGTCTGGGTTTTTGTTCTGGCATGTTTCTCTTTCCATTTCTTGCGTTCACTGTCTTTGTTTTTGCAGACGGGCGAGCTGGTTCGTATCTACAAGGGTCACGGTCATGCCGTCACATCAATAGTCATCTTGGGGAAAGTGATGGTGACAGCCTGTCTGGATAAACTGGTCCGAGTTTACGAGCTCCAGGTACAGAATATATGATTTAAAATTTACCAAGATGTGTGTTTAAGAAAGTGGACACAGGCTGTTTTTTGCTTCACCAACCACTGTAAAATAATCAAAACAAGTTTTTTTCCTTTATTAATTTAAATTAGATTTCTCATAGTTTCCATTTGCAGTGTTAGAAGTGAGGTACAATCAGGCCGCCATTTAAAAAGATCTTAAATTTGACTCCTTGAAACCTGCAGATATATTTTGTTCTGGGTTTTTTTAACTAACCCCTGTATCTGTCGTCTTGTGCATCACTTGAATCATCTATTAACTCGTCATTTAAACTTTGTGTCTTTCCAGTCCCATGACCGCCTGCAGGTGTACGGGGGTCACAATGACATGGTGATGTGCATGGCCATACACAAGAGTGTGGTATGTTGCTAAAGCTGATCCAGCCATGTTTCTGAATCTAAATGTGCACAAACGATGGACTAATATTGTTAATCTATGTATCTACCATTGTTTGTCTCACTCAGATCTACACAGGCTGCTATGATGGCAGTGTTCAAGCTGTGAAGCTCAACTTGATGAAGAACTACCGCTGCTGGGTAATGACTCATTACACAGAGAGTGAAGCTTAGAGGAAAAACTTTTTGTAATTTTTTTTTTATTGACTTGTATCTTGATGTGTGTCTCTGTGACCTTTGCCCCCTGTTCAGTGGCAGAATTGCGCTCTGATCTTCGGCATGGCGGAGCATCTTTTGCAGCACCTCGTCAAAGACCACACCAACCTGAATCTGCAGTCTGTCAAATGCCGCTGGAGAGGCTGCAGCACTTTCTTTGGCAAGCAGCAGTGTGTTCGGCAGGTAATGAACTGACGCCATCTTTGTTTCGACAAAGTGAAGATTACCAGTTGGCTCGTTAGCCAAGCAGCGTGCATGAGTTCCTTAGTCTTGTTTGTATTTGTCCTGCAGAAGCTGCCGGAGCACATGCAGAACCACGCGGAGAACGACAGTAAAGTGCAGCTTTGACAGCAGCAGCGCTGAAGTAAGGTAGCAGATAAGGTTGGAGTCTCATCCATTACAACACATCGACTGATTTTCTCTTTCAAAGTTCTTCCGGATTTTCCGTTTTACTTTCTGTTAAATTCCTGTGGGAGAACATATTTTTCCTGTATTTCCCATCTTATTTCCTCATCTCTTCGGTGTTGTGCACCCTGTGTGACCTCTGTGACAGTGAAACAAGGCAGGCCGCTTGTTATTGATCCCTGAAGCCGCTGTATGACAGGATTAAGACGTTCAATCTAAAACCTTTTGGGACCTTAGTAGCTTAGTAACCTCAGTAATTATTTGTGGTTATCAGTAATTCTTCTTTTTTAAACAAGTAATTCATCCCTCTTTTTTGGATCTGTTGGTCGACACCATAAAATATATTATACAGTAACCCTCCTCAGATATGTGTGTGTGAGGCTAATTATTCAGACTCACACTAGACAGTTTAAAAAAAGGATTAAAACCAATGCAACAGAACAGGTGATATTGTCTTTAATCCATGCATTTGTCTTCCCTCTTACACCTGGCACCTATAATACCCACAATGCAACTCAACTGCTTACAGGTCAGTTGCAGAGTCACGTGTATAATGCTAATAGGGGCTAATATAGCATCCAGCTGATAGATTCAAGCAGAGATGAGAAGCCGGCTACAGTAGTCTGGTAAGCTCTAGGCTTGGGCACAATCAAGTTATTATAGTATACCGGGGTATCTATAAAAACTTATATGGAGAGGCTGTATTGAGGATGTAATGTATGTAGTGCACATCACGTGCCACTAGAAGTCAGTTTCTGCTGGTGGAACAGGAAGCTGAGCTGGCAAACATGGCGGCTGCCAGTAGTGAAGACAGGATTAAACAACCAGTTAGCAATGGCAGAGAGACACAGAGGGACTAAACAACATATTTTAACATCTAACTCTATGAATTAAGGATTTATTTCAACCAAACCAGAGTTGGTTATTGTTGTAAGAGTGGACTAACTAACTAGACAACTAACAAGATTAACTAAGACAGTTTTGGTGAGCTTTTTGTTTGTTTCTGTCGAGTCTGAATGAAGTGTGTTTGGATTAGTAAACAAGGCAGTTCAGCTCGTCTTAGTTCGGCGGAAGACACAAACTTACATTCAGGAAGTCTGCAGTTGTGTTTTTCTGTCTAATAGGAAAAATAAGAGTATATTACCTTCCTTGACAATTTGTTTATTCATTAGACCAAAGAAACGGAGAGAGCTTGTGGAACGTTGTGAATTCACTGGTCAGAGAGGTTAAGAAGTGCTGCACACAAATACCAGCATAAACCGCATACCTGGTAAAATTTCGGGAAGGTTTGAGAAAATAGATAGTGCCCAAGCCCAGTAAGCTTCTTCCTAACTCCACACATCCAGATTGGTTTCATTTCCAAACTTGTAGCCTTCAACTCCCACTGAGGCAGACTCAAATCACATCACTTTAGACAATTTATCAGATTTAATGCAGCTCTCTAATTTTAGGAAAGGTTGGGGCTCTGAGGAGGATTTTCAAATCTTTTGGGGTTGTTGTCAGTTCGCTTTGGTCGGGACATGCATACGTGGACGGTAGCTCAAATATGGAAACAAACAGGCTTAACTTGCTGGTATACTGTATTATATTTAGAAAGTGCAGTTTGGGAGTTTCTCCAGGGTTTTAAATCCACACGTTAATATTTCGCAACCTACTTCCTGTATAAAGAATAAAAATCTTTACCACCTGCTGTCACGTCAGATTTCTCTTTTTTTTGAGTCGGTAAATTGTTAATTGTTGGTGATACCACAGTGTAAAGACAGTATATCCTTAACTACTTCTTGACTCAGACATTTGCTCCTGTCACACTTCAGAACTCTGAAATAAATTCCTTGTGTTGACCGAGAGGTTTGGTTTTAAAAAAAAATCCTCATCTATAAACGTATAAACCATCTGTTAATTTATAATGTTTCCCACAGAGTTATTCTAGGCAATGAACTCGTTCCTTTTATCACTTTTTCCTTGTTTGAAAACTCGCGCTTTGAACAATAGACGTAAGTAGTTGTGAAAGTTGTCAGACCAAACCTGTAAAGAGAGTTGTTCCTAAGAATTCAGTGTTAAAGTCATGCCTTAATTTTTGTATGTAAAAGTGTACAGTGTGTATTTGACCTGTGTTTAATACCTTCTGTATGTGTACAGCAATAAAGCAACAAATTTACAGTGTTCACTTCAGTTTATTTTAAAAACAATGTACAGCACATTCAGTATTTCTCTTGTCAAACAGTGTTCATACACTCAATCTTTATATTCTAACATTATTCAGCATTTGCATCTGTGCATTACTAACCATATGTTATTTCTGACATGAGACTTACAAAGGTCAACTCTCCGCTTCGCCGCCCATCACTGCTTCATACCAGACACTAATGTAACATGATTATCAGGTTACACTGACTTCAGCATTCAGCAAAGTATGTCACTCTCATCAGCAGTGTAGGGTCGAGAAATCTGATGACGTTTCAGGAATCAGCCTAATACTGATAGGATGTCAGTTGCCTAAAAATGAGCTAAAATTAAGCTGACATTAAACCTAAACCATCATAGTCTGAGTGATGACTGAAATTTAAATGTCACGTAAAACTGGAGAAATGATCAAGTGTCAAATTTTGACCTCAAGACTTTGTTGTGCACCTGTGCAAAAATACAGTTTGTTCAGTAATGCTGAAGAAAAAATAAAGTTAAGTTGTTGTCCAGGAGAGTTGTGTCATTAACGTGAGCTCCAGCTGTCTGCAGCTACATCAGTGGTCAAGAAGGTGGCTTAAGAATACAAGGTGAGCTGAAGCCACTGGAAAGAAAAGCAAAAGATGAGAATAAAGATAAGACAAAAAAATAAAAACCACCACAAATGCAATCCAGTACAGCAGTGCAAATCAAATCAAAAGTGAAACATGTTGTAATTGTTTGCATCAGATAGCTATTGATTAATTTTTCTTAGACTTAATTATGAGCTGCAACTAGTAAAGAGAGCTCAGCATATGTTTCAGTGCTGCATACATATCTATTTTTGGTCTTTTCAATTAAAGGGTGACAGCAAACACCCCTCTGGTATAATGTAGCCGAATGCAACACCGCCTCAAAGTCCAACCTCAAAATATAATACTAAACAGCATTTTAAGGGGGGTAGAAATTACGACAGAGCTACAGCTGTTCCTATTTTTCTGGTCACTCAGACTGCAACCATGTCAAAGCTCTAATAATCATAGAGCAAATAATACCACACGCAACACAATATAGAAATGCATTAAAAGATAGCACAAGACACACACTTTCACTTTGTAGATCACGAAAACTAAAACTGCCTTACCTCCAGGACGTTGAGCTTGATTACTCCATCTCCGTCTTTGTCAAAGGCATTAAAAGCTCCTGCAGGAGACACAACAGTCTTCATTCAACTCTCTAAGGTAACCTTTAATTCATGCAGTATCGCAATGCTGCAATAAAGGGACCTACTATAGGTTGAATTTTGTCCTTTAAAAAGTCATAAAAAGGTACTTGTCATAGCACTGATTTAGTTTTGAAGATAAAGGTTAACGTTGGTTCTTTTCCACCTGGGTCCTATTTCCCCATATTGTTATCTCGAAGTGACTAATTGGAACAATTTTTGAAATCAGTCCAGTATTGAACGAGAGCGCTGTGGTGAAACAGGCTGCAATAGAGCCACTCAGGGCATTTGCGCACTGTTGAATTCACATCCACTAATCATGCTTGTTTTTGTAACGCACAGGCTTAGACTGTTATTCTAAGGCCCAATCCCAATACCCCCCCTTGCCCACTACCCCTTGGCCCTCAAAATGAAGCAACGAGGGGTAAAAATCTTTCCCTAGGAATTGGGACACCACTCACTACGTCATCGCGTCGGTTACGTTCATGCATACGGAACTATTTTAAACAGGAAGCTGCGAGGCATCCACATTTCCAACCGGCATCTACAATGGAGTCTCATTCATCCGACCGATCGTGTTTGCCGCATTCATCATGCTTCATTTGATGAATGACAGACGACAGGGGACTTTTGCTAGCTAGCTAACCAGCTAACATTACGAGGCAGCATAGTTATACTAGCTGGCGTGTTATCGTAATGTGAAAAGTCCGACAATTTTGCAGAACAGGACAGATGACAGACGCCAGATAGTGCGAGCTAGCTAGCTAGCTAACAAGCAACCTGACGACGGTAACGTTAGCTATGTATGAACTTTTTTCCCTGTCTCTTGCTCGGTGGTAGCCATGGCGACATTTACCCCTTGCTGGCAAGTCAGCATCTGAAATCCCTCGCTCTGAAGGGCTAGTTTGATACCCACCCCTCGTTATGCCCCCTACCCCTACACGCAAAAAGGAATTGGGATACCACTATCCCTCGCGGGAACGCGCAAATGTAGGGGTAGGGCCAAGGGGTACGGCTAAGGGGGGGTATTGGGATGGGCTGTAAGTGTCTGACACCATTATAGAAATAGACCTTTTTATTAAAGACTAAAGGCCCAGACACGCCTAACCAACTTCAGAGAGCTGGTGTCAATGAAAGCTCCCTGCTGTGTCGCCTGACATTGACATGTCTTGGGCAAACAATTGCACCTGAACACACTGCAAAGACTTGAACTGTTGATCAACGAACATGTATGTTCTGTGCTTGTGTGAGAGGACGTAACTCTTCACATCACCAGACAGCGATCGTCTGTAATCCTCATTCAAAAAGGGAAACTGGAAGACCATCTTGATGCTAGTTAGCTAGTGAGCACATTAATAACACAATCCAATATGGAAAGAACAAGTATTTACCGTGCACCAGTGAACAATAACACAAACCATCACAAAATGTTTCTGCTAAATAGCTCGATGGCTAAAGAAAAATAATCGTACCTCAAATAACAAGTTTGTTTTGTCCCTAATCCCTCGACTTTAGCTTTTTGTTTACTTTCCTCACTGCTGTTTTTTTTTTATGTACTGAGCTGAACTGCCAATCAGAGTGATGTCATTCACTGATGGACTACACCATCTCCAACGCGGATTCAATATGCTGAATCAGTGGAAAAAAAGCAGACTACCGCCGACAAGGGGCAAAAGTGTGGGACACACCGCAGCGAAGACCATCCCGGATGCTCACCGATGCTCCAACATTGACCATGCGCTTGTTGGGTCAGGGGCTTTAGATCCTAGCCCAGAAATCGCTATCACCACACCCACCAGACTCCATTTAAATAAACAGTAATTTTAGCATGTATGGAACCAGTGTATTTTCACATCTAACTGCGTGATTGAGGGTTTATTCCAACTGCCAGCTGCAGCCATATTGCTCAATACTGGACCAGTTTCAAAAGTTGTTGTTCCCATTTGTCACTTAGACAAAAAAAAAACATGAGAAAATAATGTCCAAGTTGAGAAATACCAAAGTTACCCTTTTAGGTGTCAGCCACAGTCCACATAGTACCAGAATATTTGATGACACATGCAGACATGAGACTGATGCAGTCAGTCCTTAAAATATATTCTTCATTCATTTTTTCATGTGCAAACTCAGGTGTGACGTGTACTTACTGAACATGCCCTCTAGTCTCACAAAACAGCAGATGTAGCTGTCAAAGTCGATGTTGAGCTGTTCGTCTGCGTAGCGCATGGCTATGATGTCATACAGCTGTCTGTTGAGGTTAAACCCTTCATGGGAGAAGATGGCACAGAGATGGTCGATAGTTAATATCACATGACAGGTTCTTAACAGGCTGCAAAATGTGGGATGTGATTTCTGACAAAGGTGAAGGTAGGACAAACCTGTGAACAAAATTAGGAATATAACTCTAATATGGTTTTATTTTAATTTTGTATTGTGTTGTAAACTTCAGTCAACTACAAATTAAGTCTAATGAAGTTTTATGACGTCCCCTCACCTGCATTTTTAACAGCGTTCCTCATCTCAAAACTACTGATGGAGCCAGATTTGTCTTTATCGTAACGTTTGAAGATCAGCTGCAAACACACGAAAAGATGGACAGTCAAATGAAAACTTGTAGGTTTGTTAAACATGAGCAGAAGCTCCAGGGTGGTAACAACAGTCCTACCTGCCACTCCTTGATCTTTTTCCACAAATGTTTGAACTCCTGCAGGTTCAGCTTTCCCGTCCCATCAGTCTGAGAGAGGGTCAGTTATGGAAATACCAACACAGCTAGATGATTTGAGAGAGTCACTCTTGACTCTTGGAACGAGCTTTGTCCACATGAAATTTTGCCTCATCATATTTGTGTTTATTTTGGGGCTGCGTCCTCGATTTATCTTTGATGCATGCTGCCTTATGTCACAGTGTGCACTTCCAACCTGCCATACATGCCAGTCTGCCACACCTACCTGCCAGCCTATCACCTGTCCATACATCTCCCACTCCTGCTGGTCCACCACACCCATCTCATCAAGCTAATGCATCTCACCTGTGGATCATTACCTCCTGCCAGTATTAAGACTCCTGCTTCACAGACTCTCCTGCCCGGTTGTTCTCTGTCATTCGCATGCAACACTCTCCAGCATTTATTCCCAGACTGCTTCCTAATTGCCAACCTTGCCTGTCCCTGACTCTCCTGTTTCGTCTGCTTCCCTGTTAAACCACTCAGCCTGCTGTCCCTGACCAAGAGTTCTGCGTCTACATTTGTGGTTTCTGTTCAACTGTTCCGTGTTGCTGTGTGGAGTGACTGCCAGTCAGCTCTCCGTTATGAGTTTATCTGTTCTGCTGCCTGTGATTGCACATATGGTTGCACACTCTGCCTTTGTGTGTGCGCGCCATAGAGTCCACTCATCATCGCTGTTGTCAAGACCCTTGCTCTCTACAGTCAGCTCCACACAGGTGTGTTGGCCTCTCTCAGGTGTACTCCTGGTACCAGACTCCCTGCTTGTCCGACATTACCCTCTGCCTATTATAAACTGTCCTTCCGTGTTTGGTGCTGCTATTGGGTTCAAGCCACACTTGTGATAGCTTATGGTCTGGTACCTGATCGCTACCTTTTTATTAGGTCTCAACCTCAACCACGTCCTGAACATAGCAGAAAAAGTGCCTGTTCTACACAGAGATTGTATTAAATAATGAAAGTAGCTATCATGACGTCACCCATTGGGTTGTGGACTCCTGTTTTGAAGCATCAAATCTTGGATTTTGGCCATCACCATCTTGGATAAATCAGCCAGAAGTGACCATATTTGGACGAGAGGGTGGAACCGTGGAGGAACGAGGGGTTGAGTGACTTTAAAATCTGTTGTAAACATGTAAACAAGCTTGGAAACATGTTTATGTCTGCTGTGAAGTTGGGTATTTTAACATGGGGGTCTATGGGGATTGGCTCGCTTTGGGTCCAGCCTCAAGTGGCCATTCAAGGAACCAAAGTTTTTGGCACTTCTGCGTTGGCTCCATTTTTCAGCCTCAGAGGTTGTGGCTTGGTTCTACCACTGGGTAGAGGGATTCATACTAATAATCTGCTGATTGACACAGGGCTTCATCAACTCCATATAAACTCCTGTAGCTAACCAACCGAAAAGATACATCCATCAAGGCGATCATACTCCGACATGTCTCAAGGCTGAAACCCTCTGTCTTTATATCGTTATCTGTGAAAAAGGACAGCTCAGTATGAAAAATTACATGACACCATTATGTCATTATTATTACATCATAATGTATTCTTCCCAGTGTACTCACGTTTGGAGAGTACGTTCCTCATGATCATCTTGAGCTCATTTGCACAGACCTGCATGTCCTGATGAAAGGCAGAACAATTTGTTGTACAGATATTCACACAGTAAGACACCCACACAGCATAATCTGTGTTATCTTCATCATCCTCTTTGCGTACTCACCTCACCAGCAATCTGCCTGTAAATGGCTCTGAACTGTTTTTCCTCTTCAGTCTCCTCCTCAGATTCGAGCAGTTTTCGCTGAAAGATACAGGAGAAATAAGAACAGAGAATTTGATGTCTTTTGGGACGATTGATTTTATGTTTGGACAAGGTGAAGGGCCTCAAAGCCTGTCCAGTTAGCTTTAGCTGATAGCAGGACTAGTTTATCTGTTGTTGTTGTTGTTGTTGTTGTTTTTCTCCATAATGATATAATATCACAAACTCAGTTATTAAATGTTAATTATTTTTTAATTACAGGAAACAAGTTTGAAAAAGTTGGTGAATTAGCTTTACGCTGTAAAAGCTGTAAAGTCACAGCTAGCGTTAGCTAAAGTGCAGTTTCTATGGTTTGGTTTAAATGTTTTACATGTTGTTTTTGGTTTATTGTCATTTTGTTTGGTAAAATGGATGTCAAAGGGCAGTTTTGACCACATATGTAGCTGCTATCTTCTGGTTTTGTTGCAAAATGTCAATTTAAATTAGGTCCATAGAGCGCTGCAGGAAAAAGTCCTAAAACCCAGAAATTAGTTAGCATGTTAGCACTCACAGTTCCCTCATCTTAAAGTCAGTGGGTTTTTCTGAATGGATTTTGTTAGATGACTCTAATAAGGTCTGTGGTTAACACAAACCTTTCACGTTTTGTTTTAAGACATTAACCACATCAGTAGAGAACCCACTTGTGAATTATGAAGCTTTTACGTGTCTTTAAAAAAGCGGTTGCTAACAAGTGGCTAAATGAGACTACAGAGGTTTTCAGGGACACTAAACGTTTTTACATCGAATGACAAGTTTAGTGGTGGTGATGCTGAAGTCATGTGAACGTAGTTCTTTTTTAGCCCAGAGTTAGATTTTTACTTCTGGAAGGTGCATTTACGCTTAAAAAATCATGAAAGTGGTGTTCATTTGTGAAGATTATCTTGCTAAAAAAATGTGAAAGTGTTTATTTTCTGCAATAATCCAAAATCCAATGCCACTGTTTTTTTGGTGACGGAACCAGGGCGTTGCTTACTTCCCAGCTGGCCTTTAAATAAACATCATCTCTGCACCACTGCATAGTGCCGGAGAGGGACTCAATGGAGCAGATTCTCAAAGGTCCAGTGTGTAGGGTTAAGGGGGATATACTGGCAGAAATGGTACATAATATTCATGACTATGATTTTATTTTTTTGTAATCATCTGAAATTAAAAATTGTTGTGTTTTCGTTACCTTAGAAAGACTTGTATTGTCCATATATGGGCACCGTAGTTCTCCTACACTCTTGCCACACGAGAAGTTTCAGCTGGTGGCAATCTGCGACCTCACCACTAACTGCCACTAAATCCAATGTCATGAGTTTTGCACAAATTAAACTGTTTTTCCTGTTGTTAAGTCTATATTTAGTGATCAGGGATCCTCAAAGATTAGAATTGTGTTTTTCCATTTCTTCAATTTGTTCCTGCTGTACTACACTACATTTAGTGATTGATGCATTTCCTAATAGTACCAGAGGAGAGCAGCACATTAGGGAAAGACATTAAAAAGAGCTAGGTCTGTAAGCGCCGAGGCCTTACGGGAAAACAGGTGCAGCTTTGCCACTTGAGATCAGTTGGCTTCAAACTCAATTGTTTTATTCCCAGTGGTGTTATTTGACCTGGTCAAGATTGCATTTCAGAGCCGTCACTCTCCAGAAAATACGACAGGTCAGAGTTCACCGTGAGCTATTTGCTGCGTGGCTGCAGTGTCAAAGTTCTGGCTCCCGCAACGATGAGATTACCTTTGGTTTCTTTTTCCTTTCCCCCTCGATGCCGTCATGCTCAATTTCTTTGTTGGCTCGTGCTCTGTCTGACACAAATACAATAGGCTGGCATGTAACGGCAGAGGTTATTAAGAGGAGAGACGGGTTATAAAAGACAAACAGAAAGAGAAAGAGAGAGAGTTCATTTATAGTTATTCCACTGGTCATAATCTACATATGCAATGATGACACAAACTACTACAACACTGATGAGAGCCGAAATATGACGAAGAGCAGCAGTGTGGAAAGCAGAGTTTCAATCTGACAGTGCTATTGCAACTTGCATGCATTACCTTGTCTTTCTTTTTCTTGTCTTGCTGATGGCCAATAAGAAAAGGAAGGACAGAAGGATGAAATGAGATGAAAAGGAGGAAAGCACTTTTCAAGTCTGTTAGTTACTCTTGTGGGAAAAACTATGAGAACAGTATGAAATGAAATGACAGATTTCAAGAACAAGGTTGATGAAATATGGATGTTGCACAGCTGGGGTTTACAAAATATCAAAGTCAGACTGATATAGCAGTGTGAAAGTGCTGCAGGAGGCATCTGCACTGTGCTGTTCTGGTGTGTTCCATATATTCAGTGGGAGCTTAATGTCGTGTTACTTGGTTTTAGTGTTAATATCTTGTATTTGAAGATGTGCCAAAAGGTTTGTGTAAAAGCAATATCTATTTCCTGAGGAGCTTTATAGCTACCAGTTAAAAAAAGAAAGCTTAAATCCTCATGGAAAACACAACTTGCACCCCGTGACTACAGAAATAGAAGAGCGAAAAATACAGGATGGAACGGGTGTTACTCGGAGAGAATGGGTCACTGATATGTTGTTTTTAACATTTTCCTACATGTTTTCAATATTCCGGGGCAGTAGCACTTAAATCCTGTGTGATAAGGTGTAAACTTGTGTATTTGTCTGTGAGAGTTAATAAATTGATAACCCTATCTTAGTCCTAACGTTGTTGTACATCCTAGCCTCTCTGTTTGATCAAAAATATTAATAAAGTTTAAAGAAAAAAGTATGTTGCAACAGAAAGCAGACCTTTTAAATACATTTTAGAAAACAGAGGGCGTCTTATAGACTGTTTCAAAACAAGAAATTCCAATACATCAGCTGGCCACTGAAAGTATGAGGAGCGAAGTAAAAAAAAATAACTACAAAAATAAACATGATTAAAATGCATGTGAAATGAAAAATAGAATGATAAAGTGTCAATTTCAATCAAAAAAACATGCCCACTGATTACCTGATCGAGTTTTTGGATCTCAAACGGAAACTTTCCAATTTTCAACCAGCTCTGTGCATGGGCGGATTATGACACAATGAGCCACTGAGCACAAACATGCAGAAGGCCCCACCACCTGTCCTCCATAGCAACAAGACACACAGATTTTATAGTTCTTTGCATTTTTGTTTGGTTTTTTTTGTTTGTTTTTTGCATTTCTCTGTAGTCATCCTGCATCTCTCCAGAGTCTCTCTGTGGTTGTTTTGCCCCTTTTCACTGCCTTTGTGAGTTTCTTTGTTCCTCTTTGCAGCTGTTTTACGTCTCTTTGTGGTCATTTTTAGTTTTGAGATTGGTACTTGTCTATTCGAGTGACATATTGGAGGTGAAGGCCAGGGGGGGCCTGACACTTTGGGCCCCTGTGCCTGTGCCTGGTAGGCTTGTTTAGTAATCCATCCATGGCTCTATATCACTGCCGTGTGGGCAGTGTGTACAGGTGAATGATGTTTGGTTTCCGTCCGTGATGGGTCCACGCAAACATGAGCTCTGGGCATTGGCAGCAAGGAGGAAGGTTAAGCATTGTTTATTAGCATGTAGGCCCAACTGCCCACATTGCAGTGATACAGAGCTGGTTGAAAAAGCCAAAAACTGATCAATTAGTCAGTGGACATGGTTTTTGATTGACATTTTTGGCAGAGGTAACAAAAAAAACAAAAGCTGTGCAAATGATAAATGTCAGGTGGGTGTAGTGAGGGATGGATGTTAGACAGTAGACAATAACAGTGGATTATAAGAGCAATGCTGTTTCAAATAAAACGTAAATTAAGTGTATCAAATTTTCATCACCCTAATTTTTATGAATTTCTTTTTGTTACTTCCACTACTCATATGAAAATGATTTGTATGTGTGTATGTAACCTTTATTTAACCATGTTAAAACTAATTTGTAGACATATAAAGTGAAACTACTCCTCTGTTTTGAGTCATTTCACCTCTGCAATATCAGTCAAGATTATGAAAATATCTTTAGACCCCACAACTTCTTTAATCCTGTTGCAAACCTGTATTTGGTTAGACCCGATTGAGTTCTCTGTCTCCCTGCAAAGACAAAAACATTTTAGAATTGACCTCTGCTATATTACGCAATTTTACTGTCAACAATCCCCAAAATAACATCAGCTGCATCACCAAACACGGCTGGTGCCCCACCCTCAGTGATCCTTACTCAGACGTGCTCCGCTTCTCAGAGAAGACCCTGAGAATGAACTCTCCCTCTTGATGGGGCTCAAAGGTCGTGGGAATGATGACATACTCTCCTGGGGGTAGATGGAAGCGCTCCGTCACCTCCCGCAGATTAATGTAGGTCTTGCATTTCACTTTGGAGGCTGTGTACAGGAAGAAGTCCTTCTGCAGGTGTTGATCTTTTCCACACATCTATGAATGGAAAGAAATGAGTTGGTAGGATGGAAAAGAGCTCCTTAAATAAGGAAAGTAGTCAAAACAGAAAAGGTATTAAAGGAAAAAAGTTCGAAATTGGGACTCTTTTGTTGAAACTTTGGCAAGATGATTGATACCACTCTGGTACCTGTATGGTAAATATGAAACTACAGTCAGTTAGCTTAGCTTAGCTTAGCTTAGCTTAGCATAAAGACTGGAAACAGAGGGAAACAGCTAGCCTTGCTCAAATGAAAAGAAGTCTCGCAACCAGCACCTCTGAAGATAATTTATCAACACCTTATCTCATTTGGCTAACATAGTCCACTTCACAGGGAACTACTAGGCAATTAGTACGCACTCAAAGCCAGGCTAGCTCTCTCCCCCCTGCAAGCAATTTGATTGGGCTCTGGGGATTTTTCAAGGGCATATTTCACTATTTTCTGACAATATGTTGACTAAACTATTAGTAGAAAAACCCTAAAAAAAAACCCACTGAAAAATATTCAACAATGTAGCTAGGATTTTGGCTTGTCCTGTAAGGTGTGCATAGAGGTTTCATAAAAGTCCTGAACTGTCACAACCACTACTACAGGGTTCCCATGGATCCTTGAAATCCTTGAAGAATTTGAAAGGAAAAAACAGACATAAAGATACATAGGCCATTGAAAGTGCAAGAAATTAGTTATTGAGGTTCTCTCTTCTTTTTCTTTTTTTGACTTAATGTCAGTAAAAAGGCTCTGTTTAATGGTTTTCTGTGAGCTTCTGTAAAACCTGCTAGTTGTCATTATAAACTTCTCGCTGTTAAGACAGTAGTTAACCTCGATCCATGTCTCAAACGCTGCTGTTTTGGGTCCTTAAATTTGGGGAAATGGGTCTAGAAAGTCTGTGAAAAGACATTGAACTTGTTGTCTGTTTAAGAAGGTGCGGAAACCCTGCTTCTGCTATTACCACCACATGTACTTCTATATCAAATATGACTCTCTGGAGATACAGGTCAATACTGTGAAAACGCTGACTTCGTCAAACTAACGTTCCTCTCCAACATGGGCATACCTCCTTCGGCACCTGCAAAGACAAAGAAGATGTTAAAGAAGTTCAAGTCCAGTGAATGCACATCAGATAATCCAGTGATTTAGGGTTCATGTGATCAGTACCTCATAGATGGAAAATCCAATGGTGAGGAATCTGGCTCCTTGATGGCGCTGCATCCTTCGACCTTTCTGCATCAGAGCCACAACTACAGTGCAGAGTGCCTCCCCGTCCTCTGGGTCGTCATCCTCCTCGAACAGTTGCATCCGATACTGAGGGTTTGTCCAGAATGTTTCTGTAAAACACAAAAAGGTAAATCTGCAACACGAGGTCACATGATCGCAGTGAAGACAGATGAGCCACATGGGACTCAAAGAATATTATCAAGAGGAGGAATAAAATCTGACATGAAATAAAGTCAATATCTACCAGGGAAGTTCCTGCAGCCGCCAGCAGAGCTGCCTCTCACCCAGCGACCTTCGTTGACCGACACTGACCAGCTGTTCCTTTCATCACCCTGCAGGGTGTCCGGGGTCAAGTTACACATCTCCAGTTTTGTGAAGTTCCTCTTGAAATCATCAAAAGACATCCTGGAGAGGAACGTGAAAGAGGAAGTTCTTTACTGTTCCAGTGTTTACAGTTTCAAACACTACAGTGGGGCAAAAAAGTGTCTGTCAATGTGCTCTTGACACTGTGCGATGTAAATATTAACGGAGTCCTCCTTGGCTGAACTGTTACGTTAGCTAGCTCAGTGGTGTTAGGTGAGCTGGCAGTAGATGTACGTTTCCTTCTGTGCAGTGATAGGGTTTGTGGGTGTAGTTCAGTAAAAAGAAAATAGTTCCTTAATGAAACTGCCCACAACAAGGTCTGTGGATTGTCTTGAATAACCGAGTTCTGGAAAGAGACATTGCAGTTGAGTCAAAATTGAGCATAGCGTTAGTTCAGGCAGGACACGATGTCGAGCTCAGCTCACATCCCAGTTACATCAGCTGATCTCAAACAGCCCAATCAACTGATGGAACAGCTGATAGGGATGGGAGACAGTCAGCTGATAGATCACATGATTCCTTTTTTCTATGCAACCAATTGGGAACTCTCATCCAGGGTGCCCTATTTAAACTGCGCTGGCCTGCCAACTGTTGCTGCTTCCCCTGCAAACCACTCTGCAACCCGCCTCCACCCCAGCTCCTCCTTTTCATGTTGTGTCTGACTTATCAATGTCATTTCTGTTTTTCACTGATGCTGCTCTGTTCTGTTCCCGGGGGGGCCGGGAGACTTTCTCTGCCTTTCTCTGCCTCAAGCTTTCCTCATTTGCATGTGGAAGGGCAGAGAGGTGTGCTCTCTCTGCCTTATGGTTTTCCATGTAGGCACATGGAAGGGCAGGGAGGTTTGCCTCTCTGCCTCAGGCGTTTCTCATTTGCACATGGGAGGGTGTAGAGGTGTCCTCTCTCTGCCTCAGGCTTTCCACGTAAGTGTGGGGAAGGGTATAGAGATGTGCTCTCTCTGCCTTAGGCTGTCCACATAGGCAGAGGCTTTCTGTGTAAGACTGCAAATGGAAATAAAGTTTTCTTTGACTAAAGTGGTCCTGACTGAAGTTTTTTTTGTCACTTTGAGCACCAGAAGCTGAGTGTCATCTAGTTCCATTATATTCAAGAGAAAGCAGACATTGTTACGGCGACTTTTACCAACACTCTGCAACTTACACCAAAACATATTACATGTAAAATGGAAAATATGTATTTTTCATTTGTCCCTTTAAGCAAAATGCTGCATCTTGTGGGAAACAACTAAGAAACAGATGACAATACAAAATTGATATTTTATTTTATGATGGTTGAAGATGTGATGAGGAGTATTTCTCTGTGGTTTTACTCACCAGAACTCACTCTCCTCTACGGTCTGTTTCTTTAAGTTTTCCTTGTCTGCGACGGAAATGGCCGACCATTCCTTTGAACTATGGAAAGACCAGATCATATTAGAACACGCTCACAACAACAGAAAAAAAGATTAGAGTCAGTACAACTCCTGAGTTATAGAAGCAGAAATGTTTTGTAAATAATATGCAATTTATAGTATTGTAAAGGGCTGAATTAAAGTCCTAGATCAGTTCTTACTTTGGACACCATGGTCCTTTCCACAGCACACGACCCCAGGGATTGCGCAGGCGAATCAGGCGAACTTTGGCGTCTTTTACGACCTCGTCACACTAGAGACAGCAACATCCCGTTAGCATCACTTTAACAGGCCTTCTCTTACAAAGACTGTCACCTGTATTTATAGTGAGTTGACTTTTTTACTGTACCTCCGCCAGGCCTATGATGGAGTAGGCATGACCCCTGACCAGCCCATGATCAGTCCGACTCTCCAGTTCAACAGATGAAAAAACCTGATGAATACAACACGTCAGAGCAAAACACAGACTTGAGGCAACACATACTGCTAAAATGTCATTTTAATTCAGTGATTTATTCTGGAGTTGATGGTTACAATCTAGTTTTCCTGAAATCAAGTTGAACAGATGTTAAAAGGGGAAAGTTAAAGACCTTAATTTAGCTTTTCCAAAACATTTGCATGGGGGGGAAAAAAACATATTTTCTGTTTATTTATAGGGTTTATTTCTCTCCTCTTCCTCCTTACAGTTTGATTTTCATGTTTCAGTCAGTTGTGTTGCTGCATGTCTCATCTCATGTGTGTTTTTCTTCTCTGTTTACGATGGTACTTTCATCCCCACTCACATCTATGGAGCAGCCCATCAGCGAGCCTCTCTCCAGCGCCTTCCTCATGATGCTGTAGAGGTCTTTGGGCGCCTCGGACAACTCAAAGAACTCTGTAACTCCCCCTGTGAAATCCTCCATGGCATCCAAAGTGTTACCTCCTTTGAGTGCCTCATAGGACCCGTGCAACCTGAGAGAGAAAGCAAGAGGTCAATCATTCTGGCCAATGCGCTGACATGTCTGTTCTCTCCAAGGCTTGGATTTTTCACAGCATCTGCAGCCAATATAAGAAACATAAGGACGGTGCAGAGGAGTGGTGTGCCTAGTTAGTGTTGCTATACACTGCAAAAAAAAATATACAGCTTAATAAGACATTCAGCTCAAGTTAGATTTTAAAGAGAAATTTTATGGCAGTGAGGTGAGAGGTCAGTGGTTTCAGGTGTCAGTCATTTTGTTTGACAGATTGTCTTAAATCATGAGGCATTACTTCAGTGCCAATGGAGTAATTTTCCCATTTTCACGAAACTGTCACTGATAATGATAAGGAAAAAACTATAAAAAATTGCAATTAAAACACCTGAGATGATTTCATGTCTCCAGGCTTTAACCTTTTCAGCAAGAAACATGAATTAAAGACTAAATGACAAGCTTTTTTCCAGTGGGTGGACAGGAAATCTGAACTCCACTGAATCAGTTTACATCATGGAGGTCATGATGTGGAGAGGCGCACGTCTCCACTTTGCAGTGAATATTAAAGTAATCCTTCACCCCTTTAATTACCATTTGTATACTACTCACCCTGTGTTCTGTTGAATTTGCAAATAAATCTTTGTTTTTCCTGCATGCCTCCAGTGAACGGAGAATCCAAAAACTCAGAAAATTCTTGATGAATTGGAGTCACAGGGAGCCGCATTTAACAACAGAAACACTATATCAAAACATTGTTTTTAAACTCTCATGCAACTCGGGCAGTATAATCTAAGTCTCATTTTTACCAGTCGTACGCTCAGTGCTTCCCAAACATGCATTTTTGCTAACACCTTCCCATAAGCACCTCAGGCACACTACTCGTCCATGCGTGAGAACATTTTTTTAAAAAATGCATGTGTTTGGGAAGTACTGAGCATACGACTGGATGAATAATAATTAAATGACAAGTAGAATAAAACCAATAACATGTCGTAAAATGTCACCAAAGTAAAAGATAAAATAAGGAAGGCCAAAACTAAAATCAAGATAATAAATGGGAAATAAAATCAATAAGATCACAATTAAAGAGACAGACAGCTCAGACAAAATCTGGATATGCTTTCCGACTGAAGTACGTTTTTAGGAGAGACTTAAACGCAATGTCTCAGGCAGCCTTATATCCTCGGGCAGGTCAGTTCAGAGCCCGGGGCCCTGATTGCAAACACTCTGTCCCCTCTGGTCTTTAGCCTGGACTCTGGAACAAGTAGACGACCTCTGCCCAGGGATCTCAAACTACGTAAAGGTTCATACAGGTCTGAAATGTAATCTGGAGCTAGGCAATGAAGAGCCTTAAAGGTAATCAATATGATTTTAAAATCAATCCTAAAACAAACAGGGAGCCAGACAATAGGCTAAAACTGGTGTGATGTGGTCATGCTTCTTGATTTTGGTTAAAAGTCTTGAACAATCTTGAAAAGTCTTGAAGTTCTGAACAATCTGAAGTCATAGCAAGGTTTTTCAGGAATAAAGGCTGTTGCAATAATCAAGACGCAAAGAGATCAAAGCATGCACAACAGTGTCTGTGAAAATGAGACTAAGATCATACTGCAAGTTGTGTGAAAGTTTGGACCTCCTATGACCTCAATTCATAACAAATTTTCTCAGTTTTTGGATTCTTTGTTCAACATGGAGGCATGCAAGAAAAACAGAGCTTACTTCACAAATCCTACATAACACGAGGTGAGTAACTGATATACAAATCGTAATTTTGGGGGGTTAATAGACTGTGCTTACTTGGCATAGGCTTTTTCCAAAAGAGCGCTCCAGTACTCGTTCTTTCTGAAAGATTTGGTGAAAACCAGCTTGTTGTTCCAGGTGGGGATGCGGTCGTCCACGACCACATCGATCCACTCGCCATAACGCCAGAACTGGGATTAAGAAGACAGAACAGATTTAAAGCAGGAAATCAATGATCAGACAGAGAAGAAAAGGTCCCAGCATCTTTTAGATTATTAGTTGTTATCATATCATCAGTTTAACAAGCTGTCAGTTAAACATGTTCTGATCAAATAGGTTTGTTGTCTCTTTGAAAAATGAATAATGCCTGACCAATAGAGAATATAAAGGTTTGTCATGCTGTGTGGGGTGGTGGCACCATATTGTGAGGATACCTCTACCTCTGATACCTCTGTTACCAAAGTGTTTGCTCTTAGTCCAAAAACAAGATAGTTTCCAATGCCCGGGTATGTGAGTTCAGGGTCTGTAATCCAGCCTCGGGCTGCCAAGTCATGTGGATCTGTGTTGCCTACCTTAATTTGTTTGTCCAAGGATTGTTGCTTGATCACTGTAGCAGGCACAGATTACACAGTGCTATCTTTACAAGATGGCGCACCCATCCAAAAAATGTCAGCATGCTGAGACGTAAACTTGACACTCTCTATACTAACCTGGAAGTGGAAGATGCCGGCGTAGTTTTCAGTGAAGCTCTGGTCCTTAGGAATCACTCTGTACAGAAGCTTCTCGTTCAATGTCAGACAGGTGATGGCGGCCAGCAGCCAGCAGTCACCTGTCAACGGCAGATTCATGAGCTATGAAAGCACTTGATCCGAACATACCTCTTCATAAAGTAGTTGTCTCAGATTAAAGCCGCGTTGCTGCAGGTGTCACTCGCCAACATCAGTATTGTAACTAAATTAAGGCTAATTCTCGCGGTCATTCCAGCTGTCAGACATATTCCCAGCTCTGGTTTCCACCCCGGGTGTCTTGGCTGTACTCTGTGTTTTTATAGATGTGTGTCCCCTAATAGGACTGTCTCTGCTTGCACTTAGAAGCTGTCTTCAGCTGAGACACATTTGACTTTTGGTGCTGTTAGAAACTTTCTTCAACACTTTTCCACGCTCTTGCTTCCATTTTCCTACTTTTTTATTGCCATATTATGATCTTACAGTCTTTGGTAAGGCAAAAAATGTTAATGTCTTGTTAAAAAGGGTCTGTGGATGCTCCATAAATGATAAAGATAGATGTGTTTGGAGAATCAGTGAAAGTAGTGAAAGTTAGACTCTTGCAGTCAGTTCCCACGTGCTTTAGCACTACTTGTTTAAAAGCAGAAATGGTTAAGATGTTACCCAATTCTCCTTGACAGATGTCGGTCCTGTTGGCTCCATCTATGATGAAGTGGGGGTTTTCAGAAATTTCCTGTCATAGAAAAAAAACAGTATTAAAAGGTATTTCTGAGCGTGTTGTGAAATTTCAAACCTTTTTTCTCATTATGAAATACCATGTAAGATGAAATGACAGATGCAATCAATGTATAAGTCTTAATTTTAAGCACATTGATTCAATTTTTAAGGAAAAGGACCCTTGTTTAAGTATATTTTATGTCTGAAGTCCACATTAGGGTGTCCAGGTGACTCTTAATGAGTCAAAAGACAAGAAAATAATCTTTAATATCAAACTAATTAATCATACCTTTACTAAAGCTGGGTATCAAACATCAAAGTCCAAAGTCTGTCAAATATGGCTTTAAATATGGAGTCAGATTCATAATATTACTTTTTTTTAACAGATTAAGGACCTGAATTAAATCAAAATGTTGCCAGTTTTAGATATTATATAAGATTATGCACTGGTTCATTCATTTTCCGTAACTGCTCATCTGTCTGAAGCCTATCCCAGCTGACATTGGGCGAGAGGCAGGGTACACCCTGTACAGGTCTCCAGACTACCAGTCTGTCCCTCTGCGTCCCTCCAGGTCGTCCAGAGAGCTTGTTAATCAAAAAGAGCCAGGGAGGATCCCCCGAATACCCAACAGAGATCTGGACTTAACCCTGTATGTCCTCTAATCCTAGCAACTGGCCCCTGGCCTCCTGACATTTTGTAAAAATGGTCCCTAGGCAAAACAGGTTGAGTGTCCCTGCTTTACAGGGTCGCGGGTTGGGGTGGAGGGGTCTGGAGCTGATCCTAGCTGACATTGGACGGGAGATAGGGTACACGTCAGGTCAGGTCGCCAGATTATCACAGGACTGACACATAAAGACAGACAACCATTCACACCTACCGCCAATTGAGAATCACCAATTAACCTGACCTCTTTGGTCTGTGGGAGGAAGCCGGAGTACCACACGGATGGCCCAGGGTTCAAGCCAGGAACCCTCTTGCTATGAGGCGACAGTGCTAACCACTGTATCACCATGCCACCTATATATAAGATTAATGTTAAGATTTTATCGAGGGAAGGTTCTTGTTCTTCGTTTGTGTTTAGACATTACACTTGTGAGACTGTCTTCTTTTGTTAAATGAAATATTGTTCTAGAAGAGCACATCTATATTTCTCAAAGTCATTATAATTGCAAATTACAAATCTAGCCCTGTGGTAGTCTATCAACCTGTCCATGGTGTACCCCACCTCTCGCCCAATGTCAGCTGGGATCAGCTCCAGACCCCCACCCCACCCTGCGACCCTGTAAAGCAGGGATACTCAACTTGTTTTGCCTAGGGACCACTTTTACAAAATGTCAGGAGGCCAGGGGCCAGTTTCTAGGATTAGAGGACATCTGTCAGGTATTCCGAGGGATCCTCCCTGGCACTTTCTGATAAACTAGCTCTAATTTAATGCTTTTTGTTTCACTTTGGCACCTTTTTTTTTTACATTCATAGTACAAAAAATTCCCAGTGTGAATCACTTTATGTTCATTGTGAATAAGAAAGTTGTTGTTGGGCCATCTAGCAATTACACATCATAAATGGACATTTACAAATCCACACCTGACATGATTGACTATTTGAGCACTTGACCCTGAAACTGAAAGCGAGTTGGAGAAATTTCCCCAGCTGCATTCACTGCATATTTATGAGGATGCAGCTGTTGGGGGTTTGCCGGTCACGACCCTGGAGTCCTCAGGACAAGTGATAATGTTGTGCAGAATGTAGAGAAGTCCTCACCTCATAACTACGTGCCTCTGTTATGGTAGAGTGATTGACTGTATCTGTGGTCCTTTGGGAAATTACTTCGTCTTCATATTTGACTCTGGTAAGGGATTAATGTATATGTTTATGCTCATACTGTGGAGATTTTATGTTGAAGGATTATATGATCTTCTAAAAGTGTGGTTCCCAACTTTGGACTGCATTTGGACCCCTCAAAGGTCACAGGATAAAACTGAAGGGGTCACAGGATGATGAAAGGAATAGGAATAAATTCATGAATTTCTGTCCCACAACTGAGCTTATTTTCTGTTCCTAATGCCTTTTTACTTCGACATATAGGCCTCTAAAAATCCTTCAAATGAAGCAACTAGCGGGGAAAAAGACACACATCCACACATCATGTGAAGAGGTGGCACAAGCCAGGGGTTAGAAAAGAGGGTGAGGGTAGAATAAAGAAATATGAAACCAAGTATTTATTCAGGGGTTTCACAGCACTCACTCTGTTCCCGTCATCACACGATTGACCATAACTAAGGCTGTTAAAATGCAGCCTCATGTTCCGGATTTAGAGCCTGGTCCACTGCTGACCCCCCTGTTTGGGATTCAGGTATCACTAATCTCAGCTAAATGGCAAAAGCAGCATTCATCATCGACCATTAAGCCGCAGTCTACCATCACGTAACACTATATTTTAACTGTGAAGCAGAAATTTTAGTTTGTCATTTCTGTTTACTGAAGAGGATTTAACTTAATTTATGTTTATGTCAGTGTAGAAAAAGATTAAATGAATATCGTGGGAATGCCTTGTCTTTTAATATGCATTAATATTTAGATTAGAGTTATTGTCTCCACATCAGTTACATAAACCTCAGAGGGATGAAATGTCATGTTTATCATGAAAGTAAAGGCAGTGGTTGAGTTAGCCCGCTCTCAATCTGAAGTTGTCAAAATCCAGCACTTGGGCAGTGACTTGCGGTGTCAGAAACCAATGAAAAAAAGCATGATATGATACGCGGTTGGTGGCTGTTATATTTTAACGGAGTTAATTGAAAGTTAAGACGCAAAAGTCCAACTGAGCCAGATGGGAGGGGTGGTGGATGGGTCCAACAAACACTGACTTTCACTTGAGAGAGCGACCCCTGTTCTTTTTTCCTAAACTTAACCACATGCTTTTGTTGCCTATAGCCAACCACGTGTGTTTGTTGTGTTTGGATCTCAAGAAGATCTTCAATAATCTACATGTACAAGTGGCTCTGATATAGCAACACTTTTGGCTAAAGACATAAAGCTTCGTCAGAGCTATTCATTGTCAGAGGTAGAGTGTTGGAAGACTATCAAACCCTCCTGCAAGTGTATATCATAAAAACATGGAACACTGCAGCCAACACTGAGTTGCCACTATGTTTCCCAGCACTGGCAGAGGGCGTCCGCCTGTGTGAGAGTCAGCTGTCTGGGATTGTAGAAGGTGATAACCCAGAGCTATGCGTCCACAACCACGCAGCCACTTGACACCCCATCCATGTGTTGTGAAGGAAGTGATGAGATACACTGGGATTTTAGAGAGGAGCTCCTCTAAACACATTAGAGACGTTTTTACATTTAGAGTAACATGGCCTAACAGATATGATGACTAAAGACTGGCACTCACCGAGGGACGTTTCCACTCAAACTTAATGGGGGGTTTATGGCTGTAGAAGAGTGAGGAGTCATTAGCAGGAAACAGGGGGTCTTCAAACACCACCCCCTTCTTCACGTATTTGTCCCGCAGCTCCAGAAAAGTCTTAAGGCGCTTGGCATCCTTGACAGCCTCGTTCCTGCTCAGAATAGCAGAGTAGATGGAGTTCGTCCCAGCAGGAGGGTAATCAGCTTTGTCATCTGGCTCGTATGATGCTTCATTTTCAAAGAGCACCTCCACCTTCATCTCTTCAACAACAGCCTTTTTATACTTCTTCTCCCCCATCTTTGTCAGAGAACGTCTCAGCCTTTGGTGTTCCTGATTCAAAGTCACTTTATGAAGTGCCAAAAAAGAAACTCCTTATTTGCAGAAATAGAGCGTGAACTTGCAAAACAGCCCAGAGAAACTTCCTGTGTCCTCCCTGACTCCGACAATCACTTTTAGTTCCTTTATTTGCTGGAAATGCTGTCACTGCTCCTGGGCAGTCACCACCCGGCAGCCTCTCACACCAACACTGGCACAGTCTATGTTGTGCCCCTGAGTGCTGGCTGAGCCTAAATATAGGCCTCTTTAAAGGAGGGGAGGGGGCTCCTCAAAGAGAGACCCTGACACAACATTTTCAGGTTCCAGTGTGCTTAGCAGGAGATACCATCCAAAATCTGTAAATCTAACTGATGATATTATTACTGGGAGGGACATTTTTAGGAAAGGTATTTGTAGAAAATAGTAGATGAGAGTCAGGTCATGTACCCAGTGGCATCCAAACTGTATGTGATACCCCCTTTTAAATAAATCCCTAAACTAAAAGGGATTAAAAGGCCTATATAGTGCTTATAATTAGCAACAAATGCACAAGGCAAGTACCACCATGTGATTGACTGTTATAATGTCTCTGTTCAACATCTATAATATCAGCTATATTGACACCTAGTGGTAAAACAAACGCCCTGACATTTACTTCCCTTTAAATGGTGTGTTATGACTAACTGAAGCAGCCATTCATCATAATTCAGTTTTCAGTTGGCCTGATTCTCTGTCACTCCACGCCCATATCAAATAAGAGATGGGAGGCTGCTGAACCCGGGGTTGCCAGGTTTGACAGAAACCTGCAGTCTTGTTTCAGCATACACCAGGATGAAAGGATATCTTGACAAAATTGTGCAATTTTTGTGTAACATGGTTCTCACAGTAAAACAAAAGTATGAGATACAAGGTAATAAGAACTTTTTTTAGTCAAAATTATGAAATGGTAAACATAATGTCTGTCTGACTCTATCTTGTTTTTTGGCTTGACTGCCATGAGTATCTCTATTTTTAGAATTTCAAATATTTTAACTATTTTTTTTCCTTTTCCTAGGTAACATTGCCTCATGCTATCTATTAATTATACACTTATTATTATTATTGTTATTGTTATTATCACCAGTATTAGTAGCAGTCGCAGCAGTAGTAAGGGATGGCAGCAGATCAGTCCATAGAGACTTGGCTTGGGAGCCACAGGGTCACTAACTTAACTTCCTGTACAGATCGAGTATGGAGTGTGGACTGGTAGCTGGAGGGGTGCCAGTTTGCGCCCTGGGCACTGCTGAGGTGCCCTTTGTGCAAGGCCCTGAACCCTCAACTGCTCGGGGTGCCTTTCCAAGGCACTGTGTGTATATGACAACAGAGTGAAAAAAATTGAATTTCACTGTGGGGGGAAATAAAGTATCAAAAAAAGTATATGTTATTTTTCTTCTTCTCCTCCTCCTTCGTCTTTTTCTTCTTCTTAAATATGCCCTCCATATCACATTATAGGTGGTCTTGATAAAGAAAGTTTGTAACTTAAAGTTTATATAAGTGCGTATGTGATGGTCTGGTGCAAAATCTGTGACTTAAAATAAACAAAATTTCAGCTGCAGAAAAGTATGTTTAGATCGTGTAACCATAGCCATTTAAAAAAAATGTGATTGTTTCCATTATGTATAGCCATAATGGCACCTCTCCAGCTGCCAGTCAAGGCTCCATATTTGGTCCGTACGGGGACTTGCACCAGCAACCCCCAGTTCCCAAGCCAAATCTCTGCCTTCCCCATAATTAGTATATTCTATGCTTCTTGGGTGAAATTACTCACTGTATGTTCATAATAGCATATAACCATCTTCCATCCCGTTTGCATCACTGAAAACAAAGTTGCTCCAGGCCGGCCTATTGACCATCCCTGGCGTTTTGTTATCATACAGCACAAACCTGGGATAACCTCCCAGATGATGTTGGACGAGCCCTGACTGTAATGACTGCAACCGTATTTTTCAAACTCAATTTAAAATAATTTTAAATAACTTTTTTATATTTGTACCTCTTACCTGCACTTTTGCTATTTTTAAAGGTGTTTTTTTTATTGTAAATCATTTACTAATTATTTTTTACCTTTTATATGTTTTTCTCTTTACTCTTTTCTGTATCCTTTATTATGTTTTATATTGTATTGCTCTGTAAAGCACTTTGAATTGCCCTTGTGTATGAAATGTTCTATAGAAATAAAGCTGCCTTGCCTTGCCATTTGAACACCGCAGAAGGGGGACGGGACAAACCATATCTGGCAACCATACTCGGCTCTGACGTTACGGAGCTCGTAGTGCAGTGTGCATCTGGAAGTTGTCGCCATCATATCTGGCTAAATGTTTAGCTAGCCTTCAAGTCAGTCAGCCGTTGTTGTTCGAGGATATAAAGCTAATGACATCATTAACCCCTCCTTGTTTCTCCTGTCGAGTATCTGTGAACTGTTGTGATGTTAATAATCAGTGAACGCGTCTCGGACGGGCGCTGCTGTTGTTGTGTTGTCTAGTTAACTCACATTAGCAGTGGCTAATTTTCAGAGCACACATTAGCCGGAGTCTTGAGAAGCAGCAAGGGGCGGAGGGCTGCTAAAACCGTCGCTAGCTAGCTAGCTAGTTAGCTGGCTAGCGAGTTAAAACACCGAGCGGCGTTTAGCGTTGAAGTGAAGGAAGCGGTGGACGTTGTTAGTTAAATGCTCGCCGGTTGAGTTAGTAACGCACCGTAGCCAAGGAGCTAGCAGCGTCACAGAGCTAGCTGCAACTCGAAGATTTTTTTAGCTAAGAAAGCTAACCAAATAACGCTGCGACTGTTGGAGTCTGCTAAACTGGAGCTGGCATCGTTACATTTCCTGTCTTTAAAACGTATGTACTACGTCATATTTGTGATACAGTTTATTTCGGCCTTTTCTGTGCAGTGCTAATCAAGCTAACTTCTCCTGCAAAGTCTCAGAGGTTATTACTCAGCTGCAGCCACCAAGTGCATACCATTGCTGTCAAGCTAGTTTGCCTGGTACTTCCTCAACAGCCCATTGTCATTGACTTAGACGCTGATATTGATTGTGTGCATGTCTGCGTGTGTGTGTCACAGCTGGCTGTTGGGCCTGACAACCAAGAAGATGTCTGAGGGAGAGAACAAGCAGGCCTCGGACACTGCCCAGGAAGTGAAGGCAGAGGCAGCTGCAGCCACAGGTCAAGGAGTGTCATCTGTCTCTCCCCCCGTGTCCATGGTGACCCAGCCTCCAGCCACCGCTGCCACGGAGGATGAGGAAGAGGAGAGTGAAGATGAGTCAGAGATTTTGGAGGAAAGCCCGTGTGGACGTTGGCAGAAGCGCAGAGAAGAGGTAGGGGATATATATCTGCGGAGGGGTCGAGTTTACCTTCACTAAGGTATAAATTAGGCCTGATGCTTTATTTTGTCTTCCTCTTGTAGGTGAATCAGCGCAACGTCCCCGGGATCGATAATGCTTACTTGGCCATGGACACTGAGGAAGGAGTTGAGGTGGTGTGGAATGAGGTCATGTTCTCAGAGAGGAAGAATTTCAAACTCCAGGAGGTGGGTGCAGCGCGATGTCTATGCAGCCACTTGTGTCTGTGCACTACAACATAATAGAGATCATTGTATCGATTAAAGGATTTAAGGAATGAGAGGTTTCGACAAGGTTTAAGGATTGTGTTTCTTGTGTTCTGTTGCATTCTTTACTGTGATCTCTCTAACAATGTAGAAGCCTGCTGCTTTTCATATCCCCCTCTGGCTTTAAGCTCCTTAGGCTAGTGAGAGATCAGACTTGTTGCTGGCAGCAGCACAGCAAAGTACACACTGTAGCTGAACAGTCGCTGAAACAGTTTTCGGAAATTTGAAGGGGAGTGAGTCAGCAGAGTGGAATAAGTCGGAGGTTCTTGTTTGCTTAAACCTTTTGGCATTTTAGGCATTTGTCTAGGAGGTTTTGCATCATCCTAAAGTTGTTTCTACTGTCTCACTTTTATCTTGGTTGCGGAAATGACACAAGATCCAGTCTGTCTCATTTTTTAAAAATAAAAACACGATAATGAGGTAGTATATCTGTTACTAGCTACTGGACGCCCTTGAGTACGGCTGGCCAGGGACCAGTTACTGCAAGACTGTTTGCAACACCCAGCTTTTCAGTTTTAATACATATGTGACAGGAGGAAAATGATGTTCTCAGTCTAACAGAGCTTTTAAGGAGTCAGCCCTCGAGCCGCTTGTAATGGATGCTCATTTACAGCTGTGGAATTTGAATTTGACCTTGCACTTACACGATAGTCTGTCCGACCCTCTGACCAAGAGCAGGTCAGGCCTTTAAGAATCAATGTATTGTGAAGACATAATGAGCTTACTCAGTCTGAATTGTTAAATCTTGTTTGCAATACAACAGTTAATTCAATTTAAATGTGACACCATGGATTATACGCTATGGTTAATGACGTATGACATCATGTATTCATCACACATGAACTCAAACACTTGTTCAAACATTATAAAATCTTGTTATATCTCAATGCTGTAGTTTTATTGTTGTGGTAGTGTCTTAGTGTTGTAGTCATATTGTTGTTGCTGTTGTTATTGCTGAAGCCGCTGTGTCATGATGAATATGTTCTATTTGGTTATTGTGGTTTTTATATGATGGTGTCTCTTAGCAGAGTTTCCTGCCCAGGGACTACAGATGAAAATTAGCTTACAGTTAACTCTGGTGCAGCTACGTAGCTGTGCACTGCCCCTGTTTAATAAATGAAATAAAATGAATAAAAATGATGTCTGCATTCACATGTAAAGATAAACGAAAAAGCAGTGTACAGACTCAAACAGAAGTAATCTCTCTCACTCATCTTATGACCCATTACAAGTGTGTTTCTGTGTTTGGGATGTTCATGGGCGTGTACTCCCACAGCGCTCAGGTGAGGTCGGGGCTTTATAAAAGAGGTAGCGTCCAGGTGCCTGACTGTAAGCAGCAGGCATCCAAGAGACAATAAATAAAAAAATAAAAAAATATAGTGAGCCAAAAAGCTAAACGAGAGTGAATCTGGGATTGGCTTTTACCTTGACTGGTGAGTGTTACTGGTGTATAATGTACCTTTTAAAGTTGATTTTTTTTTTTCTGTTTTTCCCCACAGGAAAAAGTCAAAGCCGTTTTTGACAATCTGATCCAGCTGGAGCATTTGAACATTGTGAAGTTCCACAAGTACTGGGCAGATGTCAAAGAGAACAGAGCGAGGGTAAGAGCTCATCTCCAACATCCTCTTTTTATCTCATCATATAGAAAGTGTTGAGCGCAGTGGATTTTATGCTAATGTGTTTGCATGTCGTCTTTTTGTCTGCAGGTTATTTTCATCACTGAGTACATGTCTTCGGGAAGTCTCAAACAGTTTTTGAAAAAGACGAAGAAAAACCACAAGACCATGAATGAAAAGGTGTGAAATCTCTGCTGTAACTCATCAACGGATTTTGAAAATAAGTTGATTTACAGTTGATTTAAAACCCTGTTTAGTCTGTTTAGTTTCTTAAAAGCTATGTTTTGCATTAACTTTAATTTCTGTAACCTTTATGTCTCTTCTGACAGGCCTGGAAGCGCTGGTGCACACAAATACTGTCTGCTCTCAGGTGAGTAGAACAAAAGTGCAAATATCTGTGAACTACTTCTTGACACAATTCACAGTCCAAATACAAAGATGTTTTTACAACAACTGCCGTCAGTCAGCGATGTTACATAGTCCCAGTCAATTAAAAAAAAATCATATTTGTCTTGAAAGTGGCATGTGCATTTTAGAATTACCAGCTGCAAACAAAAAGACTTGTTTGTCCTGTGGTGTTGTGGCAGGTGCTTTATTGACATAACCTTTGCTTGCACTTCTCCAGCTACCTGCATTCCTGTGAATCTCCCATCATTCATGGCAACCTGACCTGTGACACCATCTTCATCCAGCACAATGGCCTCATCAAGATCGGCTCAGGTAGAGATCAGTTAAAGCAACAGAGATCTAAGATAACATCAGGACAATGTAAAGCTGGTGTTTCGTCTCTCTTTAGCTTTATGGTTGTTTTCTATACTACCAGGAATGCACCGTTGCCAATTTTTTTGTTGACTGCTTATTTTGTTTTTGTTGTTATTTATTCCCCACTTTTTCTTATAAAAAGCACTAAACCAAACTCTCCTAACCTCTCTAATATCTGTTTTATTTTACTATATTTTTGCCAAAAACTTAATTTTACAAGATTACATGTGAGAAAATCATGAGAACGTTATTATTAACCTTCGCCCAATACTCATTTGTACTGAACAGAGCGTGAACGCACCATAATGAAACTCATTGTGACCTCTGTCAGCAGTTAGTTCCAGCAACCCTCTGCCTACAGCTAACGTTAACAAGCTCTCCTCCTGCCGACTTCAACACAGATTTGCTGTTCACAATGTAGCATGTATATTTAGAAGAGTTTAAAGTATACATTTATCTAGGCAGCTGTCTGTTTCATTTCACTCGATGACTGATGGAGAAGTGGTGGGATTCAGTAAGTTTATACTTCCTCCCACTCCTTTTTGGATGTGTGTGTGTGTGTAGCCATACATTGACAATTGCTTTTATGCTTTTTAATTGTAGTAAGTATTNATATATATATATATATATATATATATATATGTATATATACATAAATAATACATATAGGGAATGAATACAGAGCATCCCCTGACGCATCAAGAGTGAGTTTACTGCGTCCTTTGTTCCCGAAGGTGTCCTGGGGAAGATTTCTGTTTGTTCCAGACACGTTTTCTGTTGTCCCTGGGATGACGGGACGCTGTCAGTCTCAAGCCCTGCTTTTTATCCTGCGCAAAATTGATGTGACAGAACAGAAAACTATCGGCCACTGGCGTTGGTGAATGTCATCTTATTTGCAGATGGGCCGATGATTGTCAACACGGCCCGTTTCAGCTGATAAATCTGTCCATCCCTACATACTACAGATGCCCTCACTGTTATTATTAGTGCTATGTCTTGTATTGGTGTTGCTGTTACTAAAGCTTTTCCCCATTATTTCAGTCGCTCCAGACACCATCAATAACCATGTGAAAACCTGTCGGGAAGAGCAGAAGAGCCTTCACTTCTTTGCTCCAGAATATGGAGGTAAGATCCTGTCATTTGTCATCAAAGGTCCTGTAAGTTTTTGAGCATAAGCCAAACAAAATCATCACCGCTGGTTCAATCTAGGGACCTTTTGTTGCATGTTGAACCTCTCTCTCTCCTCGTTTCCTGTCTGCTTCTCACTTTCATCTGTCCAATAAAGGCAATCGCCAAAAAAAAAATCTATAAAAAAAGATCCTGTGATTTGTCTCACATACCGTAACTGTGTTGTTATTTCTGTTTTCAGCTGTTGCCAATGTTACCACAGCCGTGGATATCTATTCCTTTGGAATGTGCGCCTTAGAGGTGAGAGGAGCCCTTGTTCTGCATAATCACTCGTTCTTTTGTTTATGGAAAATATGCTTGACTGGTATTGCACCGATGTAGCAGCACGAAGCATCTCTAAAGCTGGAGTGACTTTTTTTTAAAAGTTTGCTTTAAGATAGTGTTAGTTTGCTTTTTGCAGCAGTCACAGGAATAGAAATCAGGATGTCGTTGTTTGCAAGACAGGAAATGTGGCAATTTAAATCACTCTGTTTTTGGTGTAAAAGACACTTAGCAGCCAGGTCTGAAGTGATGATCAGTGTCCCAAAAAAGTGTTATGTAATATGAGAGTGGCTGCTGTTGACTTTTTGTTGTTTGTATTTATGACTCACTTCCAATCGACACCCTTCTTTGTCCAATCCCTCCCCTTAGATGGCTGTGTTGGAAATCCAGAGTAATGGAGATTCGTCTTATGTGTCCCAAGAAGCCATAAACAGTGCCATTCAGTCCCTAGAGGACCCACTGCAACGGGTGAGTGAAGCAGAAGCAAGCATTTAAAGCCTTCATGGCTGTTTGGAAAATAAATCCATCAACGTGAGTTTTTTTCCCCCTCATGCTTTCTCAGGAATTTATCCAGAAGTGTCTGGAGTTGGACCCCAGTAAGCGACCCACAGCGAAGGAGCTGCTGTTTCACCAAGCCTTGTTTGAGGTTCCCTTACTCAAGCTGCTGGCTGCACACTGCATCGTCAGCCACCAACGTGAGTGGAAACACACACAGTGTCATACCTGCGGACATTAGGCTGTGAAAAAGGGGAGATTTTTCGGGGGATTTCAGCAAATGGCCTACCCTCAAGGGCCCCTGCCCTTATATAACCCTACACCACAGATGACTAGAATAAATACAAGGATGTGAAAGTAGTCATACATTCATGGGTTACAGTGAAGTAAAAATAAACATATGAAATGTACCAGAAGGTGCATAGAGCAGTTTGACAAAGAGAGATTTTCAGTCTTGAGGCAGAAGCTGACGCGAGTTCAGTCAGGCAGGGTCAACATCACATGCTCCACACTGGGTTGCCAGATACTGCAACATACTGTGTTAAGGAGATTATACTGTCCTCCTGTTCTATCTGGGAACACATATCCCAGACAGAAACACATGAGAAACTCCCATTTGATTTGTATATCACTGTGAAATCTGGAGATTAGCAGGAGAAATAACCAGTAGAGGGCACAGTGGGAAAAAGATTGTTAGTTGTTGCATTTATCTTGAAAGTGTACTCTTCTTCAACATTTTGTTTACTTCCTGGATTTTTCCCACATTGAAATTCTGACCAATCAAGAGCAGCTTTCTCACGCAAGTTCCGGCTTGTAAATGCTGCCGTGAGAACATGAACCAACTCTAGGCAATTATGCAACTTTGAAACAAAATAAGTCTCTGATTCGGACCAAAGCAAGACAACTCAAGGTCTGACAGCACCCTAAGTGTTTTCTTACAAGGCCAAATCAGCCATTATTCATATGCCAAAGAATGATGACCTTATTAATTTCTTTTATAGGACATGATGCCCCAAAACCAATCATGCACAGTCACAAAAATAAAATAGATGGGCGAATGCCTGACCACCATCTTCTCTGTTTGCCTGTAGATATGATTCCAGAAAATGCTTTAGAAGAGATGACAAAGAACATGGACCCCAACTTGGTGATTGTTGAGGCCAAGGACGGAGTTCAGATGAAGTAAGTCTGAGTAAAACCCCAGAACACTGACGTATAGAGATAACTGGATCACAAACTCTGGTGAAGGAAGGAAATTTTTGGTTTTCTGTCTTTGTATGATCACGTTTAATCCAACTGAATATTTATATCCACATATGTAAAACACTGACAAGATTCTGTCTGTACTTTTTGTCATTATATTATTCTGCTCTTGTGTCAGTGTTATGTTTTCTTGGTCCTAAAGGTTGTGTTACAGTTAAATGATGCAACACCTGAACTTTCAGGCTCGTGGGGAGTGAAATGAAAAGTTGCCCATGTTGCCCAGCTTTTTCCTTTTAACTGAGTTAAAGATTCAGTCACTCTCTGGTCCCGATTGGCTGAACATTCAAAATAAATAACAGCCTTTCTTCTGTTTCAGGCTCTCTCAGTTTCCTGCCCTTGAGCTGGACAAGTTCCTGGAAGATGTAAGGTAAGAAAACTGTTATGATACAATGTACTTGGAAATAAATTTGCTGTTGATTTGAAGATTCTGGCTCGAATGTTTGAAGCAGCTAGTAAAAAATAAGTGGGGAAATAAAATGAGAATTGCTCACCCTCAACTGACACAAGTGATGGACGCCAACAGTGGAAAACTGTCGTTGTATTGCAGTCAAACATGGAAAATCTAAAGTAGGGCATCGTATGTATGTTACATACATGCACAGTCAGCAAAACCCAAGTTTTAAAGATACCCTCTGGTGTTGAGGGCAGAACTGCACAGCATGAAATCAGCTGCAGTTGTCCTGAAGTTATGACCCTTTTTTCTTCGATGTATCAGGAATGGGATCTATCCTCTGACTGCGTTTGGGATACCATGTCCACAACAGCCTCAGCAGGAGACGGTGAAGTCGCCCATAGTGCCCCCGTCAGTGAAAACCCCGACTCCTGAACCTGCAGAGCTCGAGACCAGGAAGGTAAGAACTGATACACAGGACCGCACAGGAATTAGACCTCTGTCACCTAAAGAAGGTTTTCATTTTCAGTGCTCATTTAGGTTTTTTGTATTTGCATTTAATTATTTATTTGCATGTAGCTTGTTTTCTGATGATCGTCTCCACGCTGATGCTTCATATCTTAAACTGTTTCCCTTCATAGGTCCTCCAGATGCAGTGCAATATTGAGCCTGTTGACGAGGGCACCAAGCACCATGTAAGTTTGAACTCTGAGTGATGAAGTCACGTTTCTGCTCCTTAGTTTTGTATGTTGTACGTGAAAGTGCTTTATTGTGTGTCTGAGTGTTTTGTTCTCCTTTCAGCTGACCCTGCTGTTGAAACTGGAGGATAAACTCAACAGGCACTTAAGCTGTGATTTGTTACCAAGTTAGTACATTTATTTCTTGCCACGTGGACACATTCCAACACACCAAATACTCTCTCCCTCAGTTTTTATCATCATTTTTTGCCTTTATTTAATAGATGTAATTCGACATGTGAGAGATAAGGAATAACGTGCAACAAAGATGTCAAACCACATGCAGAATGGGGACGTTTGGTTAATAGTTGGCACCTTAAACCTGTAGACCACCACAGCACCGTGTCTCCATCAGTTTTAGTATCACGGGCACTTTATTGTTTGCCCTTTTGGAAGTTTCATTTTCTATCACATCACCATTTTGCTCGTGGATTGCATTTGTGTACATGCCAGGGTTCGCACAAGGTGCTCGGCATACTTCAGTTTGGCACTAGGAAATTTAAGCACTACAATACGTTAAAATGTAAAAAAAAAAAAAAAATTAACTTCTTGAAAAAAGTAACTGAATAAAACTGAGGGGAAAACATATTAATTAATTATTTTATGAAACGTATTGGAGAAATGTTTTAAACTAGGAACCCAGAAACACATGCTAGCAGTTATTTTCTCATGTTACATCTTACACGCCAGTAAATAGATTTGGTAGCAAAACGCTCACACTAGAGCAGTGTCAGCTTGAGTTAAGAGCTGTAATTCGGCAGCAAATAAGCAGCCGTGTGTGTCTGACTCTGGATGGTGGAGTGGATTTGGAGATTGTTGGTCGCAGTGGTGGCTGTTAGCAGCTAGCTTTCGCTTGTTAGCCACTGAACTACAGCAGAGTAAGCAGCCACTGGACTTCTTATCTGTTGATCCTCACAGGACTTCACTCAGATCTGGCTTGTGTAGAGAAGGTTTATGGTTTTTTTTTTTGCTATTTGACAGGCAGGTAGGAGGCTCGGTTATTTTGAGAGCTGTAAGTTAACAGTCTGAACTCAGTACAGTGTTCTCTGACAGAGCTGAAAGTCCAGTTTTAATCACAGACTCTGTGAGAGGACATAAGTTTAATCCTTTGGAACCTGAGCACATTGGCTTGATTTCTTTCAAAAACATGGGAAGAAGGCAATGAGCAATGAAAGAAGAAATGACCCCCCAAAAAATGCAAGAAATTAGTAAAAAGAGAAAATTAAAATCAAGGAAATAAGTAAAGTAAAAAAAAAAAGTAAGTTAAAAACAAATGAGGAAATGACCTGTAAAAAGTGCTTAAAAATGATAATAATTATGTACCATGATTTTAAATATGTAATAGTAAAAGTAATTTTTCCCAAGCTGTTTTCTTTTTCCCCATCTTTTTAAAAAAATAATTTTCTAAATCTATTAGTTCTTTAGCAAGTTAAAATATATATAAACAATTTGCAAGGAATTTAAAAAAAGAGAAAATTAAAAACAAGGAAATTAGTTAAAAAAGAGAGAGAGGGAGAAAAGAATGTTAAAAACAAACAAATGAAGAAATGACCTGGAAAAAGTTTTCAAAAATTATAATAATTATGTACTGTATAATGTTATAATAATGTAATTTTTCCCTAGCTGTTTTCGTTTTTCCTGTTTTTTCTTTTTTAATTTTTATTTTATTATTTTTACTAAGTAAAAATATATATTAAAAATTTGCAAGAAACTGATAAAAAAAGAAAACAAGAAAATTAGTTTTTAAAAAAAGAAAAGAACGTTAAAAACACACAAAGAAGGAAAAGAATTGGAAGAAGTGCTAAAAAATTATAATAATTATGTACCATAATTTAAAATATGTCATTATAAATATAATTTTCCCCAAGCTATGTCCATATTTTCCAGGGGAAAAAAATCAAAATCTATTATTTTTACCAAGTAAAAATATATATCAAAATATATATTATCAAATATATATATATTTTTACCAACTTACCAAGTTTCTCACTGCCTTTTCACCATGTTTTTGAAAGAAATCGCAGCAATTTGCTGCTCAGCATTCAAAGGTTTAAATACTTTAAAGGGTTAAACACCCAGACTAACAGAGATTCAGAAAGAATTCAGGCTGAAATAAAGTTATTTTTCTGCTCTGTGACGCAGTTGTTACCAAAAAAAAAAGGAGAGATACTTGCTATCTAAACATCTCATCACCCTGCCGTCATGTTTGTGTTCTGACTGCTTGTATGTCTGTTCAGATGAGAACGTGCAGGAGCTGGCTGTGGAGCTTGTCCAGCTGGGATTCATCAGTGAGGTTAGTGGAGTTCATCATCATCATCATCATCATCGTCATTATGACCCTGCTGACCTGAACACACATGCTATTAGTAGCATAACCACAACAAGCCCTGGGGATATTTTTAACCTCGCTGTCTCTCCATTTCAGGGCGACCAGCCGCGACTGGCATCCGTTCTTGAAGAGGCCTTTTCAAAGTTCTACAGCCGGAACGGTTCTCTCAATCCGGTGACTGTTTCCTCGTAGCGGAGGACTCACGTCGGCCTTCTCTCAGCCCTCCTCGTCCTCTACAACAAGACTAGCTTTTTGCTCCACATCTCTGAGTTGCGGGAAAGCTTTGCGAGGACAGAGGAGGAAGCCTTTTGTCTGGTTGCAGATCCTGCGGCCTGTCGTCTGTCGTATCTTCTGGTGGGAAAAGCTGCCACTAAGTGGTCGTCGCTTTCTATCTTATTTTTTTTTCTCTCCCACCCAATACAGCCATCTGCTTCTCTTTTAAAAGAGGAAATCCTAGTCGCAACTTAAAGGAAAATACAAACGTGTTCCCTTTTTTGGCTTATTTCTTTCACTTCTCAAATAGTGAAGACAGAGGTAAGCTAAATAAAACTGGATACAGCAGCATTTTCCTTAAGTCAGTATTAAAACTGTATTTTAAACATTTTTACTTAAAACTGTTTAATAGTTGTCTGTATAAAAAAACTCTTTGTCCCGGCATACTGAAGTGTATGTGTTATGGTGTTGTAAGATGAAGTCTGGTCCTTTTAAACTTTCTCTCAAGCAGCGAGTGAGGCATCTTCCTACCTTGTATCGGTTTTCGAAGGCTCTCAAACGCATCAAGCTAGCAACGCAACAGATGTCACTTTTTACTTCAAAATTCTGTCATCATATAACGTAGTCATGACACCTGCAGCCGCAACACAATCTGAAGAGCTGCAACTAAAATATATAAAAAAAAATCAAACTATTTATTTGTGTATTTTTCTTGAGTGTGTACTGTACGTCACTTGCAGCACTAAGGCCGGTGGTTGTTTGAATGTATGCTTTAACTTGCTCTTTCTTTACATCACGCTGTTATTTTCTATGACTGTGGTCCAACTACTACTGTAGCTTCTGTTCTCAAAGTAGCCCGTTGCAGCACATACCGATTAGGCCGTGGTCGTCAGGTGGCGTTTTACGCAGGAGAGGTTGAAGCACATGATCTGATGGATGTTCGTCAACAGTTGTGGATGCATGTGTGCTTTTCTATGTCTACGTGGAAACTGATGCATGCAGCAAGCTCGCTTCAGGTGTTGGTTCAGTTCTAATTTTAGCAGCGATGGTGATAGAGAGAAAGTTTTGTCAGCTTAGG
Organism: Epinephelus moara; assembly: GCF_006386435.1. Taxonomy (NCBI): domain Eukaryota; kingdom Metazoa; phylum Chordata; class Actinopteri; order Perciformes; family Serranidae; genus Epinephelus; species Epinephelus moara. The sequence continues at coordinate 22,747,571 of NC_065517.1, read as the reverse complement.
CCCGTCAAAATTCAGATCACGCAACTCCGAATCACCAGTTTCCTGTGTGAGGCCAGAGCTAAAACTCTGCTCTCGCCATGTAGATACTCACATATTGGCTCCGACCACCCTTCTATGTTTACTGTTTGGGGATCTCTCTCTGTTAGTTTGCACTGCTGTACACTTTTATATCTTGTCGGAAAATGTCCTCTGGCTTCCTAGCAACAAATGGGAGGATGAATTGGAAATGGCGGCGTTTAAACCTGTAGTCAGTGCTCCAGTCGGCTCTATGCCATGACTACCTTATGAAGGGTCTGTAGATACTTCGAGATACAAGTGTGGAACTGCCTGGCATGCTTGTAACCATCTTGTACACTGTATGCTGGACACTGTGCTCTGTTTCTGCAATGCATTTACCCCCCTTTTTTCACTTCCTGAAATAAAAATGTACACTATCAGCACTTGCGTCTTTGTTTGGTATTGTCGACATTCATGATCAAAGAAAGTGTATTTGGAAGGAAATTAAAGACTTCACAGTGGTTCCCAGGCTAAGAGTTGGAGCCCCTGAAGCTGGGCTTGTCAAGGTTTGATAACTGCAGTATCAACAGTCTGTTTATCTCAGACTGCCATTAATCATATCAAAACACTAGAGAACAACGACTTCAATAATAAGAGGAGTGTCAGTTTAGGGAGCCAGCACATGATAAAGGGCCACACGAGAAAAGAACACATAAATAAAATGTTTTCCATCTTATTAACCTGCTGAGCTGTCCACAGAAATCGCTAACTTAAGCTAATAGCAATATCACTGATGACAGAATATTTTTACCATGACACTCATGAGGTGCCACTAGCTGCCATGCTCCCAGTAGTTCAATACAAGTTGTTATCACTAACCCGTCAGACAGAGAAACTTAACTATGACTTTTATAATGTTTTTTTTGATGGATTTTAGGCATATTAAAGTAGGCCTTTTGGTGACTCTTGGCAAACTATACTATGACTTTTTTTGGTACATTTTTTTATGACAGACTACATGACTTTTTTGACATGTTAATGACTTGTATGACTTTTTAGCATACCATACTATGACTTTTTTATGATAGACTACTATGACAGATTTTTTTAAATTATTTTTTAATGACATACTATACTGACCTTTTTCTTTAACGACTGTGTACTATAAAGTTTTAAAAAAAACTGTTTTATAACATACTATACTATGACATTTGATTACATTTTTGTTATGCACTAAGCATAACCTTTTATCACAGTTTTTATTATAATATGAATTATAATCACATTTTTATGTCATACTATACTATGAGTTTTTTTGATACATTTTAATAACATATTAAACACTGACTTTTTTCCACCACATTTTTATGACATACTTTACTATTACTTTTTTAAATTACATTTTTAAAGCGTGCTATAGTATGACTTTTGTTTTTATCCCATTTTAATGGTATACTGTACTATGACTTTTTTTTTTACGAAATATTATACAATAACTTTTTTATTACATTTCTTATCACATACTATACTATGACTTTTGTTGCATTTTTTTAATTACATGATTTCATACAACATACTATACTATGACTTTTTTCTAAGATTTCTGACGACATACTATACTGTGACGTTTTTTCATAATGTCGGACGACATACTATACTATGATGTTTTTTTAGGATTTCTGACAACATATACTAGGACGTTTTTTCATGATTTCGGACGACATACTACGACATACTTTTTTTTTGCATACTATATGTTGATATTTTTAATGAAGTTTTGAAGTCATTCTATATGACTTTTTTTCATTATTTTTGACAAAATATTATTACAATGACTTTTTTATTGCATTTCTTATCACATACTATACTATGACTTTTTGTGACCTTTTTTTTTAATTACATGATTTCATACGAGATACTATACTATGACGGTTTTTTAGGATTACTTACGACATNCTATGACGTTTTTTCATGATTTATTTGACGACATACTATACTATGACGTTTTTTCATGATTTATTTGACGACATACTATACTATGATGTTTTTTCATGATTTATTTGACGACATACTATACTATGATGTTTTTTCATGATTTCTGACGACATACTATATTATGACAATTTTTTTTTATGCCACAAATATTTNATACTATGATGTTTTTTCATGATTTATTTGACGACATACTATACTATGACATTTTTTCATGATTTATTTGACGACATGCTATACTATGATGTTTTTTCATGATTTCTGACGACATACTATATTATGACAATTTTTTTTTTATGCCACAAATATTTTTTTGACAAAATATTATACAATGACTTTTTTATTGCATTTCTTATCACATACTATACTATGACTTTTTGTGACATTTTTTTTTAATTACATGATTTCATACGAGATACTATACTATGACTTTTTTAAGATTTCTGACGACATAATATACTATGACTTTTTGTCATGATTTTTGATGACATATTATAGTATGATGTTTTTTCATGATTTCTGACGACATACTATATTATGACAATTTTTCATGATTTCTGACCATACTATACAATGACGTTTTTTTCATGATTTTTGATGACATACTATAGTATGATGTTTTATCATGATTTCGGACGACATACTATAGTATGATGTTTTTTCATTATTTTTGACGACATGCTATACTATGACATTTATTTATTTTTTTACATATTATACGTTGATATTTTTAATGATGTTTTGAAGTCATTCTATACTATGACTTTTTTTCATTATTTTTGACAAAATATTATACAATGACTTTTTTATTGCATTTCTAATCACATACTATACTATGACTTTTTGTGACATTTTTTGTGATGACATGATTTCATACAACATACTATACTATGACTTTTTTTAAGATTTCTGACCACATGCTATCCTATGAAGTTTTTTCGCGATTTTGGACGACATACTATACTATGATGTTTTTTCATTATTTTTGACGACATGCTATACTATGACATTTTTTCATAATTTTTGACGACATGCTATACTATGATGTTTTTTCATGATTTCTAACAACATACAATATTATGATGTTTTTTTGTGATTTTTGACAACATACTATACTATGACTTTTTTTCATGATTTTTGACGACATACTATACTATGATGTTTTTTCATGATTTCTAACGACATACAATATTATGATGTTTTTTCCTGATCTTTGACGACATACTATACTATGACGTTTTTTCATTATTTCTGACGACATACTATACTATGACATTTACTGAATGATTTTTGACGCCATACTATACTATGACTTTTATTTATAATTTTCAACGACATACTATACTATGACGGGGTTTTTTTTAATCATTGTTGACCACATACTATACTATGACATTTATTGAATGATTTTTGGCAACATACTATACTATGACATTTTTTGTGATTTTTGGCAACATACTATACTATGACTTTTTTTCATGATTTTTGAAGACATAATATAGTATGATGTTTTTTCATGATTTCTGACCACATACTATACTATGACTTTTATTTATAATTTTTGAAGACATACTATACTATGACATTTACTGAATGATTTTTGGGGACATACTATACTATGACGTTTTCCCTGATTTTTGACCACATACTATACTATGACATTTTTTGTGATTTCTGACGACATACTATACTATGACTTTTTTTCATGATTTTTGACGACATACTATACTACGACGTTTTTTTCACGATTTTGGACGACATACTATACTATAACGTTTTTTCATGATTTCGGACAACATACTATACTATGATGCTTTTTCATGATTTTTGATGCCATACTATACTATGACTTTTATTTATAATTTTCGACGACATACTATACTATTACGTTTTTTTGTGATATTTGACCACATACTATACTATGACATTTATTGAATGATTTTTGGGGACATACTATACTATGACTTTTTTCCTGATCTTTGACGACATACTATACTATGACATTTTTTCATTATTTCTGACGACATACTATACTATGACATTTACTGAATGATTTTTGACGCCATACTATACTATGACTTTTATTTATAATTTTCAACGACATACTATACTATGACGGGGGGTTTTTTAATCATTGTTGACCACATACTATACTATGACATTTTTTGTGATTTTTGACAACATACTATACTATGACATTTTTTCATTATTTCTGATGACATACAATATTATGACTTTTTTTGTGATTTTTGACGCCATACTATACTATGACTTTTTTTCATGATTTTTGACTACATAATATAGTATGATGTTTTTTCATGATTTTTGACAACATGCTATACTATGACTTTTATTTATAATTTTTGACGACATACTATACTATGACATTTATTGAATGATTTTTGGGGACACACTATACTATGACCTTTTTCGTGATTTTTGACAACATACTATACTATGACCTTTTTTTTGTGATTTCTGACAACATAATATAGTATGATGTTTTTTCATGATTTTTGACGACATGCTATACTATGATGCTTTTTCATGATTTTTGACGCCATACTATACTATGACTTTTATTTATAATTTTCGACAACATACTATACTATGACTTTTATTTATAGTTTTCGACGACATACTATACTATGACTTTTTTTCATGATTTTTGACCACATACTATACTATGATGTTTTTTCATTATTTCTGATGACATACTATACTTTGACTTTTTTTCATGATTTTTGACGACATACTATACTATGACGTTTTTCGTGATTTTTGATGCCATACTATACTATGACTTTTA
>NC_065517.1:22717175-22742273 GCF_006386435.1 Epinephelus moara | reverse complement strand
ATACTATACTATGACATTTATTGAATGATTTTTGAAGACATACTATACTATGACTTTTTTTCATGATTTTTGACGACATAATATAGTATGATGTTTTTTCATGATTTTTGACGACATGCTATACTATGAGATTTATTGAATGATTTTTGGGGACATACTATACTATGACCTTTTTCGTGATTTTTGACAACATACTATACTATGACGTTTTTTTGTGATTTCTGACGACATACTATACTATGACTTTTTTTCATGATTTTTGACGACATACTATACTATGACGTTTTTTTCACGATTTCGGACGACATACTATACTATGATGTTTTTTCATTATTTTTGACGACATACAATATTATGACTTTTTTTGTGATTTTTGACGCCATACTATACTATGAGTTTTTTTCATGATTTTTGACGACATAATATAGTATGATGTTTTTTCATGATTTTTGACAACATGCTATACTATGACTTTTATTTATAATTTTTGACGACATACTATACTATTACGTTTTTTTGTGATATTTGACCACATACTACACTATGACGTTTTTTTCACGATTTTGGACTACACACTATACTATGACGTTTTTTCATGATTTCTGACGACATACTATAGTATGATGTTTTTTCACGATTTTTGACGACATACTATACTATGATGTGTTTTCATGAGTTTTGACCACATACTATACTATGACATTTATTGAATGATTTCTGGGGAAATACTATACTATGCCATTTTTTGTGATTTCTGACGACATACTATACTATGACGTTTTTTCATTATTTCTGACGACATAATATACTATGATGCTTTTTCATGATTTTTGACGCCATGCTATACAATGACTTTTATTTATAATTTTCGACGACATACTATACTATTACGTTTTTTTGTGATATTTGACAACATACTATACTATGACGTTTTTTCATTATTTTTGACGACATACTACAGTATGCGTTTTTCATGTTTGCGGACGTCTTTTCAATGATTTTTGGGGACATACTATACTATGACACTTTTCGTGATTTTTGACCATATACTACGCTATGGTGTTTTGTTCATGACTTTTTATGACATACTATACTATTACTTTTATATCACATTTTTTATGACATCCTCTATCATGACCTTTTTAATGACAAGCTTAAGTGCTCCTTAAATGCATCCTCCTGAGGTAAAAATATTTCTTTGCTTTATATCTAGACTTCTAAAAGGAGTCCCACCTTAAACTGTTCAGGATGCATGTATGTGGAACAATTTAGGAAAGCAGAAAAAGTACTTGTCACAACAGAAAATGTTTTCTTTTCTGGAGAGTTTCACTGACTTTAGGCTAAAACATTAATTTATGTAACCAAAATAATGTAATTTTGTTGTTTCTATTGCAAAAAGAAAGGTACATTTTGGATTATGATTTATAAAACAAAAAAAAAAAAAAAAAAAAAAAATTTGGTTCCAAGTAAAATAATGTACAGACACACACGAATGAGACAAAGTTCAATTATTTAAATTATTTATACAAAAAAACCCTTTCGGGTGTATCAGAGTGTGATCTGTACCCTCAGAGCATCACTGTTGGAGTTATTTGTTCAAAATTTTAAGAAACTGTAGCCCTTGTACAAGTATATTCATGTACATACTTAAAGTCACAATGTGTGCTCAAATAACTGTTGAATAAAACACATTTCATGCTGACAAACACAGTGCCGTACAAAATTACAGCAGTATAATAAAAGTACAGCAAGACTAAAAAATATTTTTGATATAAAACACTCTAGAAACACACTCTAAATAAAAAGCTACCAAAATGGCGACATCCAGTTCATGAGTGTTTTTCAGCTGCGTGGATATTTTCAATTCTGTACAGTGAATTAAAAAAAAGAAAGAAAGAAAGAAAAGAAAACAAACAAAAAACTACAAAAACAGTACATAGCACTTCAATTCAAACACATTACTCTTTCACATTAAATTTGTTTTTTTACTTCCCAGTTTGAAAGTAATGTATATAGGCACAGTAATTAAATTCATGAACCATGTTTGGTCAACACCATTCCTTGTTATTCACAACTCCACTTTGACTCGTGGACGAAGTCTGATTCTGGCAAACGAAGTGGAAACACTCAGTCCACTTCTTCACACTGTATCTCTTTTCCAGAGGTTTGCCTTTCTTGAGCCGAGAGCTGCCAAATGTAGCTGTTAGCTGTCAGTTGAAAGAGATATTCTTCTCCTCAACTTTATCTTCATCGCTGCAAATTGTTCTCAAGAAACTTCCATATTGCAGCTGGGAAGCTTCGCACAAATACAACACCTGTGACATCAAAATGTCTACAACTCTGAAGGGTCTCATTCCAAAACACATCTTAGATTTTAAAAGTCTGATTTTGATGACTTTCATCTGAATTTCAGCACAATTCAAATAATCTTAATCCACTATTTACAGTCACAGACATACTTTCCTTAAAACTCAGCATATGTTAAAGTTAATTAATAAATTATATTTATGCTTTGAGAAAATTGCAAATAGAATATTGTTTGGACCTAATATTTGTGTTTCATTGAATAAAGGTTTATTTTATCTTTAAATTTAAAAGTAGTCCATAAACACAACTAACTATGCTTTGGGGATAATTCAATATTATCACGTATATTCATATTTAGACTTCAGTGAGTAGTATTCAGTCCAAAGGAAAACTTTTTACTAAATCCACTGCAGCATGACATCATCAGATTTTTATGGGCCTTTTTCACAAGAGACAGTTCAGCCCCCTTTCTACCAAACACTTTCAGTATGGTACCTTTGGAACCAAAAGTAACCCTTCAGACATGGTACCTAGACCGGTTGTTGTCACTCACTGCTCCGTCCAGCACTCACTGTATTTCCTCATAGATGGAGCGTCTGCACCTTGTTTATTGTCCGCAGAACGAGGCTGCACACCGTTATTTTCAGAACAAAATAGAACAGGCTGCAGTGAGAGTCTCTCTCTATGGGATATTTAAAAATAGCAGGTTTGTGCATTCAGTCCTTCTCAGGCAAGCTCAGGGGTTTAGTGTTGCCGTAGCCCACAGGAACTACGCTCCACGACACTTTTTTTTTTCTCTGAGTGAGGATTATAATATCAACTCAGCCATGAGCAGAGTGACCGTCCGCTATTGACCAATCAACAGACTGCAGAGTTCACAGCTCCACTTTTTGAGACCAGATCTGTGTGCTAGGTACCCCAACAGAGGGGGGACGAAAATGGGGACGGTACGGAACGGTTCCATTGGTACCATCCACAACTTTTTGCAGTGGAAACAGTACCGAACTAAACTGTACCGTACTGCTCAGTGGAAACGGGGCTTTTGACGTGTCAAAGAGAGAAAAGCACATATGTATAAACAGAAATGAATGATGGCTGAATTCCATTTAGCTGCTTCAGTTTTAGGGTCTGTGGTACTGTTAATGCTGGCTCGCTTGTTAAACTTATCATTAACATCTGTGCTTTCTTATGACAAGTCAAAATGTCTGCTGTGAAGAAGGTTTATTAGATAAATTTTTTCTAAGATAAACTAAGAACAAACAAGATTTAAAAAATGTTCTTTTGAATTCATTAGTCAACGTCCCTGCAGATCAAGATCATTCTGTATAATTAAAAGGAAAGTTATTATAGTCCCTAAAATCTTGAATATTTTTCATAACGACATTTTGAGTGTGTAGTTTTACCGTAATACCAGGAAATATTCTGTCCCTAGTTAATCAACCTTTTAAAGCTGCCTTCAGTAAGATAATAGGTTTGCAGGGTGGCATGATTTATCTCCTTGTACATTTTAAACTTACATATCCAGAAATCACTTGCTTAGACAAATCTGCAGGGTCTGATTTTAAAGACATGTTGTGCTTTTCTCTGATGCTGTCAGGACGAGGGTATCTTTACATAAAAACTTGTGCCTCCAGCAGCTCTGCATGTCATTTTGGAGTGAAACTCTTCGACCCTCGATGTGAGAGGAAACAGGTAAAACAGATGATAATGTAAAGTTAGCACCATCAGTGCAGCAAAAGGCATTCAACTAGTGGAGGCTCGTTCTGGTTCCACTCATGGCTGGAAGTAGATGACTTTGTGGTGTCATTTAGCTCTGTGATAAAATCCATTAGCCTCTTCTTCCCCTGATGTTTAAAGATGGAGGGGTCTGAGGATCACGAAAAGGCGATGACAGACTGTTATTTCTTCAGACACTGGTACATTAGTGCTCGTGGATTCAGCATGTAGCGCTCAGAGTTGAGTAACTTGGTGAGATACTGCGGCACCGGAGGCCGAGGAGCCATGTAAGATACGCCGGGACTGACGGCCATCACCTCCGCGATCTTCTGCTTCATCTCCTTTATCTCCCGATCCTGCTTCATCACTTTATCTGTCAGACAAACAAAGGTAATACATGAGTGAGTGAATACTGCAAGAGGCAGCAATTCATTATATTCAAGTCATTTTTTAAACTATAATGTGTGAAAACCTGGATTCTTAGGAGTTATTCCCTTCCCTCATGTTTTCCCAGCTGTAAAAACCACCCTGATGTTAAGTCCATACAGTAACTGTCTCTGAGTTCAACTCTTCTTAATGACCAAACATCTTTACCAATGCTGCAATATATTATGAAATCATAAACAAGTCATAGTATAGTATACCATGAAAAAGTCCGCAAAAATGTCAGTCATACTACAGTATATTCCAAAAATGTCACAGTATAGTATGCCATAAAAATGTCATTTAAAAAAACATAGCATAGTATGTCACAATTAGAGATTTCCATGAGAATGAAATAGATGGAACTTGACCCAGTCAGGGTTTTTGCCAGTACAGAGGCCTTAAAAACGTAATGAAAAAAGTCACAGTATACTATGTAAAGAAAAAAATATATCAAAGTATAGCACATCATAAGAAATGCCATTAAAATACAGTTTAGTATGTAATAAAACATTTTTCAAAATTAAAATAATATATTATGCCATAAAAAATGTAAAAAAACAACAAAAAACAAACATAAAAAGCATAATAGCGTGTAAAGTCAAAAAAAGTCATACTATAGTGTGTCGAAAAATGGTAGTATAATATGTAATAAAAATATAATAAAAAATGTCCTAGTATGTCATAACAAAACTTAATAAAAAAGTAATAGTACAGTATGTCATAAAAAATGTCAAATATTAAATTTGGTTTTTAATTTTTTAGTTAGAGTTAAAGTAAAAAAAAAAAAAAAAGATATAGTTTTCATTAAAAATATTTCATGGTTTAGTATGTCATAAAACTTAAATATGTCATAGTATAATTCCTCATAAAAAAGTTAACATAAAAGTCATAGTACACTATGTCAGATAATATTTAATTTAAAAAAATCATACCATAGTGATTCGTTTAAAATATGTCATAAAAATGTAATCAAAAATGCTAAAGTATGTCATCAAAAAATGAATAAAAATTTTATAGTATAGTATGTCATATAAAAATAAATAAAAAAGTATAAGTATAGCAAGTCATATAAAATAAATAAAAAAGTCTTAGTTTAATATGTCATAAAAAATAATCAAAAATGTCATAGTATAGTACGTCATAAAAATGCCCTAAAAAATGAATGGTATATTATGCTATAAAAATGTAATTTAAAAAGGTCATATTATAGTATATCACCAAAAAATTTAATATAAATATCCTAGAATAGTATACCATAAAAAATGTCATAAAAAAATCCAAGTATATGACAAAAGTTATTGCAAGCCCACAGTTAAATGGAGCCAAAATATAAAGTGCTTCTTGGCCACATGGTGGTGCTACTGGATTCAGATTTCCACCAAAAACTCATCACTTGTTCCCTGGTCCATGATTGAATTAAAATAACGGTCTAATTTGTTTACAGGATATCTCAGCCATTAGCATCAGACTCATGAACAAACAAAACAGGAGTAAAAACACACAGTGACCTTTTTAGCTGAGGCAGTAGGTCACACACCACAGACACTTCAGACACACAAGAACATAAAATGAGTTTGCACAGGGGGATGACACAGGTGTAAAGAGAAAGAGGGGGAACCTTGAGCGATTTCCAGCTGTCGGCGGGCGTCTCCCAGAGCCGAGAACAGGTCCAGTTTGATGCGAGTCTCTGCGCTCAGGTTGTACTCCAGATGTTGAGCCTTCTCCTGCATGGCTGACAGAGTGGACAGCAGCATGTCCGTCTCTTTCTCCACACAGCGGTACTTCCCCAAAGCCTGAGTCCAGAAACACATCAACAGTAAGAACAAGAGTAAAACATCGATCAGCTGTGTGTGACAAACACCTGAGGGAGTCAGTGCTTTGGTTTCCTGAGTTGTTGATCTTTTAATTTGTGTTTTGGTTCATTCACTTGTTCATTCACTTAGGAAACCAATGCACCACAAAGAAAACAGTTTCCATGATGAAGTGGCCAGCCATTCAAAAAACATGAGAGCTGCACATTTTATTAGATATTATAATCTGAGGGATGATTCTTTCTGTGTTAACATTGACTTTGAACATTTTGAGGGAGGTGGCCTGGACTCGGAAACCTTCATTAAAGCAGTGCAATGTTTTTATGAAAGACCTGGCTTTTGTTGTGGCATGCTTCATGGAGAGTATGTCACTAAAATGAAATCAAATACCACACAGTACAACAATGTACACACCTGATGTCAAGACAAAAACAACCATACAATAGTACTGCATACTGATATGATGACAAAGTGCAACATGTTGACTGCAGGCCAAAATAAAACAGATTAAAAACACTAAATGGTCCCAATGAACGATTCAGTTTTCTAACAGATCTTACAAACACAAAGAATTACAGACAGAGAAATCAAACAGCAAAACGACTACATGACCAAACTGAGGACAACCAAGTACTGAACCACTGGAGACTCACAGACACTTAAACTCACAAGGTCATTCCCAAGAAGTGTAAAAAGATACCTCAACATCACTCTCTAGCTCTACCACACGACTCTGTTTGACTTGACACTCCAGCTGTAGTTGTTTGTACTCTGTCTCTAGATCTTTAACTCTTTTCCTTAACATTTGGGTTTCACAGTGTTCCTGCCTGGTGTAGGAGATGGAGAAAATAACAGAGGGCGTTCATTGGAAATGAAGACCAGTTTACACAGAAAGAAACATGACAGTTCATTTGTTGTTTTTAAAGACGGTTATATAACATGCAAGAAAATACAGTCTGTGAAAGTGTCATGTGAGCATTAAAGGACGAGTTCGACATTTTGGGGAATAGGCTTTTTCACTTTCTTGCCATGACTTAGATGAGAAGATTAACCACTGTCACATCTGTATTAGAGACTGAAAAAATGGACGTAGCCACCGTGATGTCACCTATTGGTTCGTGGACTACCGTTTTGAAGCCTGCAGTTGGCATTTTGGTCGTCGCCATCTTGTTTTTTTGAAGCCAGAGGTGACCATATTTTGACAAGAGGGTGGAGCTGTGGAGGAGCGAGGATGGAGGAGGTCTGACTAAGAACCTGAGGACACTGCTGTGGTAGCGGCCTGTCAGTCACAAGGTAGCCACACTCTAAAGCAGTGGTTATCAAATGGTGGGTCGCAGTCCAAAAGTGGCGAGTGAATGTGACAACAACAGTGAATTTCTGGCACAGAGCTTTTATTTTGAAGTGCCGTTTCGTGCTGTTGGTTGAGTGACTGACTGCTACTTGACAGAGACAGCGAACTGGCTTGACCAATGGGGAACCGCTGCCCTAAAGCAGACCCTGCTTTATTGTCTATATTCCTCTAGGGCCACACTAACGCTGGGTTAGTTCTCTGTGCACACGGGCATTTTACCACCATTTCAGAATTAATCTGTCCATATTAATACGCCTGAAAACGCATGCACGATTTGGAGTAAACAGGAAGCAGATTGTCAACCCTGCAGTTGGTTGCTTAGTTAAAGAAAATACTACAGAGATGGTGAGAAGTAAGAGGACTGACGACAGGGTGGTACTGTCACTGAAAAAACCCTCCACGAGTATAAGGCAGTCAAGGCGGCAAAAAATAGACTGGTGGTTGATACAAAGCAGATACGGCGAGATATTGGCGCAGAACGGGGAGCATTATTCATGACCAGGGGAAGCCATGGCAATGGGAAAGGACTAACATGACCCACACAAGAAGGATTAAATCACAAAAGGTATTTAGGCTTAGCTGTAATGTTCTGGCTTGACACATCGTGACTGTTAAGAGCCAATCGAGAAGTAAATGCCGACGTCTGTGTCATAGTTTCCACAAGTCTCAGTTTTTGCCCGTCCGCACTAAAACACAACCACAGAGTTTTCAAACTACAGTGGGATCAGCAGCATTTTTTAAACGTCTCTGTTTAAGGCGGACCAGAACGCTGGAATAGTGTGAACACTAGGCATTAATTTAACAATAATTATTGATTTTCAATGAAAAAAGTGTGGATGTAGCCTAGATGGGACGATCATTTACTAAATAAACACCACGCTGTATTTGAGAAGAATTGAAACTGGTGTTCAACACCATAAATGCTTTAGGAAAATGTTTAATGAGGTAATAAATCGATTGAGAATTCAGGTGATTTTCTCAGACTTCTATACAATTGGACTCCTATTTGCAAACGGTGGAGTCGCCTGCCGCTGGCCATTAGAAAGAATGCAGGTGTAAGGCATTGACTTCACTTGTCAGACCCAGAGGTTGCCGCTTGATGGGCTTTCAATATAAGGTTACAGTTAGCTTAGCTTAGCTTAGCACAAAGACTGGAACCAGACGGAAAGAGCTAGCCTGGCTCTGTCCAAAGGCAACAGTATCACCTACTAGCACCTCTAAAGCTCACTGATTAACTTATATTGTTTGTTTTAAGGCATTCAAAAACCAAAGCGTAAAAACAAAAACCTACAGTGAAACCACGCGTGTATGGATTAAAAAAATCATACATTAATGTTTTAATTAGTAAGTGTTAAAGATGTTTGTAGGCAGATTTTCTTAACCTTGGACAGAGCCAGGCTAGCTGTGTCCCCGTTTCCAGTCTTAATGCTAAGCTAAGCTAATAAGCTGCTAGTTCCAGCGTCAACACAGTGAACATACAGACATGAGTGTGGTATCGATGTTCTCGTCAAACTCACGGCAAGACAGTAAAAAAGCATAATTCAAACTACTTGATCAAATGTTTGACCATACGCTCACAGCAGCGTTTAATTATACTCAGTAGCATACAAACAAATGCAGATGAAACATTACTTTCAAGGCACAAAGCCAACTCAGTAAGAGGGAATTAAAAAAAATTTTTTTTTTTACCTGTTTGTTAGACTCCGTGCTGTGCTAGCTGCTTCCTCCAGTTTCTGAGCCTGAAGCTCAGCCAACTGTTTCTCAACAGAGAGTCTGGCCTCCGTCTCTGCTCTGGTCTTCTTCTCCAGCATCGCACTGCTCTGCTTGTCCCTCTGCTTGGTTTTAGTCAGACACAGAATCCTAAAGGAAGAGCATTAAACTCACTTTACATAATGTCAAAAATAAAACCATAAATAAGTGGGGTTATTGCCACATCTAAATAGACTTGTTAGAGATTAACTTCAGAGCGCCTCAAAAACAGACAGAGGATGTTAAACGTGTTTCTCGTCAGCCTTGTAGTCACTGGAGAGCACCTTGCTTTAAAAACTGGAGCATGTCTTATCAGAACTGGCGGCGCTGATCAAAGCTGTGCATAACATGCTCATCGCAGACAAGATTTAAAGCCTCTGGCTGCTGGATGTGGGTTTGACGTGTTACATGTGTTGATAGTTCATCTGCAATTGGACGGACTACGTAAGGAAGCACATCTTTAGAGCATTGGTTTTTCAGTATGCTTAGAGTACTAATCTGTTTTCAGATAAAACTGTGGAGTCACATTTTTACTGTTACATAACAAGGAGAAATGGACTAATTACACAGGAAATTTAATCACATTGAGTATGTTTACATGCACATTAATATTCCCGTGCTGTTCTCAATATGACAATAATCTCTCCCATGTTGGGGAGCATTAATCGGAGTACGCATCGCTGCAAGTAAACAGGAATATTAGTGGAATATTTATTTCCATTAGCCATGTAATCAGCTCAGTAGGAAAATTGTCTTTTTCATAATAAGAGCAAAAACTGGAACATGTAGTGCATGTAAACGTAGTAAAAAATGTATTCATTAATTGTTCCGTAACTGCTTATCCTGCTCGGGGTTGTGGGGCGCTGGAGCCTATCCCAGCTGACATTGGGCGAGAGGCAGGGTACACCCTGGACAGGTCACCAGACAATCACAGGGCTGACACATAGAGACAGACAACCACTCACACTCACATTCACACCTACGGACAATTTAGAGTCACCAGTTAACCTGCATGTCTTTGGACTGTGGGAGGAAGCTGGAGTACCTGGAGAAAACCCACGCTGACACAGGGAGAACATGCAAACTCTGCACAGAAGGGCCTAAATGCAGCACTAAGCGTTACGGATCGTCCTTTGTCCCATCTGCTATCACTCATCTTAACCAGCAGTGACCATTAATATCCATACCGACAGTGTGTGATACTGGATACTGTGTTATGTATTGCTCTGTTTTGATGTACTCATGACTACTGTGTGTATCTCAAATTGCCCCTCTGGGACATTAAAGTTTACCTTTCCTTACCTAAGTTGAAATATGACTTCATACGATGGTAACTCCATTTTAAAAAGAGATCAATCTATCCTTGTGAGGATTAAAACATCAGCCCACAAACGGTTTGCTTTCACACAGATAAGCACAGTGCTAGCAGCATTTCTGCATGCATTCATCCCTGTCTTACTTTTTATTTATAGCCTGATGTAATGTGTAAACCAGCCCACAGAAGGAGCCAAAGAGCTCTCAGCAGTGGATCTGAGGGGTGACTCACTTGCTCTGAAGCAGCATGTTGGACTGTCTGAGCAGGGAAACCTCTGGTCTCAGGCTCCTCTCGCTGTTAGTCAGGTTGCAGATGTGACTTCGCAGCTCCTGCTCGCTCTGCCTGCTCACCTGCAGCTCACCCTTCAGCCTCCTCAGCTCCTGCTCCAGCCTGAAAGATAACAAAGGCAGGTTTTTAAGCACTGACTTCACCTTCACATGCCTGGTTACAAACTCAAGTTAAAAGCGGCGTACTTGGTCATCTGTTCAGCGTGGTGGTTCTGAGCTGCTGTGGCGCTCTTCTCCGTTACATCCCGGTTGGGGCTGACTGTCTTTGAGCTGGATCTCTGCTTCTTCTCAGTCCTCCCCGCAGGTGGTGAAGGAGTGTTCGTGCTGCCTCTGCGGGCTTTTGGCGAGGAGCTTTTAGCCGCCCGTGTGGCTTTGCTCCCTTGCTCATCTTGAGGTAGATTTTCCGGGGGTGTGGAGGATTCTGGTCCTCCTGCCCCAGAGTGGAGCAGATCTCTGGACTCACCAGTTTTGGATGATAACGGCCGCCGGTTTGATTCAACCGACCTCACTTCCTGTGCTCCTTTCTCTGTCGCTCTTTCCTCGCTGCGGATCTGGAGGCAGTCCACGGTGTGCACCTCATCGTGGGCCATGACAGCACCGTTCTGACATTGATACTGAGTCGACTCAGGCTTTATCTTCCATTTAGAGCCTGTGAGTATAAGCAGAAACAAAAAAATGTCAATATCATCACTCTATGATTTTAGTTCTGCTGTCTTTGGTGTAAACAACAGTGGCGACAGTTCAGTTTGTTGTATTTAAGTAATATAAAGATTTGCTGCATTCAAAATGTTTCCCCTAAGCTGGATGGACTCATATGTACTACTTCCCTATCTGACCGTTTTTGGTATTTCTACCAGCAAACGATGCAGTTCGCGTATTGTTGTACTGCCACATACCAACCACAAACCGATCTCGGAAACCATCAGTCATCAGTCTGACGATTATATGCTCCTGTAGCCAATATTTCGGAAGATGCTGGCAAAAACCCTCTCTTCTGTGCACAGGTCAATTCGACTAATCTCTATAAACAGATATCTGCAAATGAATGCAGATAAATTTAATGAAACTAATATAAAGCTAAATCATTCTTTAGACGATAGATGATGGGTTCCGAAACTGCATTTCGGCTAATGTCTTTCGCCCCTTCACACGTATTATTTACCTGCCATTTAAACATGATTGATCAATATGTTTCAGACTACAAACAAAACCAAAATCTCGTCCTGTTGCCTTTAGATTCTACATACATATGCAGATATCTGTTTATACAGATTAACAGCAACCTCACTGGAATTAACTTTATCCCACATAAATGGCAGAGGTCAGTTCTCTTTGTTCGATGAGCTATTCTTAACATATTCAAGAGATTCATCTTTCAAAAAGCTGGAGGCATGAAGAGCTGATATAAAGGAGGACATTCATGAAGCAGACTGGGAGATGGCTTGTTTTAAGGCCCAAACCCAATCTATTTACACAAAATTTAAGCTATTACAATATAAAAGGCTACTGCAAAAACCCATTTTACACCCAGCAGGTTAAGTCGGTTGTTCCCTAATATCCCAGATATCTATGTGAAGTAGCCTTGTAATTGGAAAGGAAGTTCCTTTATGTGCCAAACTCTGTATATTGAGAATACACCCTGGGGACCCTGTTGTAACTTAGCAGCAGCCACTGCTTATTGAGTTTGGACTTTTACAAGCCAGAAAGATAACTGGACTTTTATGGAAGAATATGGATACACCTTCCATTGGAATGAGGACAAGGGAACTGACAGCCTGTCTAGCTTTGGAGAGGCGGACATATATGCTAATAAAGAAGGACAAGAACGTTGTTAGGTTGTGGAGCCCTTATATGGACTTCTTGGAGACTCATGATTTTGAATAATTTGAAGCTTTTTGCAAATTATTTTTTCTTTAATTCGTTTGTGTACTTTTATTATTTTTTTAGTAGTTACTTATTTATTTTAATTATTGATTTATTTTATTTCATTTTATTTTATTTATTCATTCTGTTTAATTTTTTTTCTTCCTGTCAGGGTTGGGGATATTATATTCATTTTCTTTGTTGAAATGTTATTGTTCGCATTTAATGTTTTAAAACTCAATAAAAAAAAATATTCATTTATTTATTATTTATTAAATTCATTTATTTATAAATGTATTTAATTGCCAACAACATATTCTGATAAGTGATTAATCATTAGCTTTTTTTTTTAAATTGAAAACATCAAACATTTAGTGGTTCCAGCTTCTTAAAAGAGAGAATTTGCTGCTTTTCTTTGTCATTTATTAAAGTAAATGAAGGGTCTTATTTATTTATCTACTTTTATTATTCTTACTTTTATATTTTAGATTACTTATTTATTTTATTTATTAATTACTTTATTTATTTTTCTTCCTGCCAGGGTTGGGGATATTACACTTATTTTCTTTGTTGAAATGTTACCATTCATGTCTAATGTTTAAAAACCCAATAAGAAAAGATTGTTTTAAAAAAACAGCAACCTTGCAGACTAGAGAAGCAATAACTAATCGATAAGTGGATAAAAAACAACAACAACAACAACAAAAAAAAACATTGCCAACTACATATTCTGATAACTGATTAATCATTAGATATTTTTCTATCAAAAATGTCAAACATTCAGAGGTTCCAGCTTTTTAAATGTGAGAATTTGCTGCCCTAGTGCAGACACTTCCATGTTGGAAAAGAAACTGGTTGTTTGTGTGAAATATTTGCTGCTACTTTAGTGATGTCATCATTTTCACTTGGATGAAAAAGGGAGTAAGAATTCCTTCATTTCCGGAAATCGACTTTCTCTTTAAATGTTACATAAATCTCTGCAGGGATCTGCTCAGCATTAATTGCCTGGAGAGTCTGTGAATGACATATAGTTGTATTAATGGAAGTGTGAAAAAAAATCTAGAGGATTTCACTTGAATATTAATAACAAACCGGCATTTTCACTTTTATAATTGTTGTTCTTAACACCCAGTTTCTCTGGTGGGTCTCTCCAACTGTTCACTTGGAATAAACACAGTGGGACTGAGTAGCTACTTTAAGCGATCACACAAACAAAAGAATACCAAACCTCTGATCTCATAAATTAGGAACATCCTGCGGAGTGTAAGAATAATAGACACGCATGTGTATTAATAGACGGTGCAGAAGACTCACTGCCGCTGCCATCTGTGCCCGTCTTGGGGTAAACCTGCAGGCCTGGAGGGAGCGAGTGCTGCAGGAGGTGCATGTGGAAGTCATTCTCGCTCTGCACGGCTTTCTGTATGCGCAGCTTGAAAATGTTAGTGAAGTAGCAGGTGGCATCGAACCCCAGATACACCACAGGATATCCAATGCTGAATGTGAATACAAAGGGGGGAAAAGACACAGTTAGAATATCTGTGCCACATTAAAAAGATACTAACACATCTTGGCTAGTAGATTATATATTAATGGTTCATCTATTCATAGTTCTGTGCATATTTCTACATCACACATGATTTGTGTGATTAGCTAGTGGCATAAAAGTGAATTTATTCCATTAATGGTGCACAATAATCTAGGCTGATTCATTACGTCACACAGGGGATTAATAAAAGTTTCATATTTTTTATTACAGCCCAATTAATTTTATGTGAGATATCTCAATCCTGAAATTCTTCTAAGGGCAGACAGGATGATATTAACATACCAGTGTGCAGCAAAAAGATGAGACAGGTTGGCATGAGAGGTTTTAAGGTCCTTGAGTCGAAGTGAAGCCTCTGTGTACACAAGCAGGATCCACAGGGACACCGTTGATATGCAGATGCCTTTCTCTGCAGGAAAATATTTTTAAAATTAGATGTGAAGTGAAGGAAAGAATATCCATCAAAATAGAATCACTGCTTATTTAATTAAAATGTGAGTAATCCACATACTCACCTGTGTGCCATATGTAATTGAACAACACATAGGTGCTGGCCACAAAGAACAGCCAGTGCAAAGGAACAAAAATTAAACAAAAGATGTCAAGAGTGAAGGCAGCACAAACAAAAACAACACAAATAACCTGCAAAAAAACAACACAAAAACCCTCATTAATTTCAGTTTAACGCACTGGATTCATTCTGTGGGATTATAATCATCATAATCATCTGTCTGGGCACGCAATATGAAATCACACAGCGGGGGTTCTCACCAGCCCGTGGCAGTGGAAAGTGGTGTACACACTCCCGAAGAAGAGCCAGCATGGCCACAAGTACTCCAGTCTGAATTCGAGGATGAAATCTGCCAGCAGCACCAGCGTCCACATCATCATAAACTTCAGGAAGGTGTACGCACTGCAAACACACACATCCTTGTTATTATCATACACCAAACATCAGAGGGTGTGTGCAATCAGTTTGGACACAACAATGAAATTTGTATCCAAGGCTCTGATTCTAGCAAACAAAAACATGTTTCCGGACACAGCAAAGCCTCTTTGAGCCAAAGCATCAAACACACAGGAGCCAATTCAAGGCTGGGAATCGGATACACGTTGCTAGAACCTATAATTGAGCAGCTGCGTCTTAAAATTGCAGTCCGTCCTTTTCAGGCAGAGGCACCGCGGAACAATGACTGTTCCCTCATTCGTTTTACGAGGCGTCCACGAGCCAAACAGGAGCTGTGGTTTCCTCCTTTGTTCTGCGCGTCCATAGACTGCTATCACATCACCCCTTCTTTGTTTGGTAACCATGGCAATATTTCATCTGGAGGAGAGAGAGGGAGCACCACAGCATCCTATCGCACATGCAAGTTTTAGAGCCTGCTTTTTTATTGTTACGGATATAAAGTGGAAGTGGATTTATCTTGTGGACATTTTTAAATAGATAATAAACAATAAAAAAATTATAAAAAGCGCTATTTTATCAAAAAAGTGAGAAAGAGCAGCAGCTTAAATACATCATATTA
This sequence comes from Epinephelus moara, assembly GCF_006386435.1. Classification (NCBI taxonomy): domain Eukaryota; kingdom Metazoa; phylum Chordata; class Actinopteri; order Perciformes; family Serranidae; genus Epinephelus; species Epinephelus moara. The sequence continues at coordinate 22,726,379 of NC_065517.1, read as the reverse complement.
GCTCAAATTAGCCTTATGATGCTACTTTAAGAGTGTTTTTTAAAATTCTATTTCACTTTTATTCTACACATAACATTATTCCACAACAACAAAAGAGCAATATTTAGTCTTTAAGAGAAAAAGGCGAGCAAAAGGGAGGACTATTGTATCTGAAATTCTTCAAATACATGCAAATATATGTTGTATTATTATGAATAAAGTGTATTTTAATTTATCTTACAGGTATTTTTAATTATAGCTGCCAAAAGTACAAGTTGTGCCACAATAAAAGCAAGAATTGTAGGCTGTATTTGATTGCAAATTCATGAAAACAAAAGAAGACAGCTTGTATTGTCCAAAATACAATACATTTGACAGATTTGCATTTGCTGCCTTGCTCATGTGAAACAATGCACAATTAAAACAAGTGGTTTCCTTCTCCTGAGGCGGTCTTTTCTTGTCTGGACTCTGTCTAGACGCTTCAAATTATGATTTTTAATGTGCAAAATGAGCTGCTCTGTTTTTAGCCTAATAGGAAAATACAGCTAATATTATCAGAGACAATTATAATTTGATAAATATGAATAATTTCTGCATGATTGAGGAGATAGGAGGGCACAGGAGACAGTGTGGAAGCAGATGTAAGAGCCTGAGGAGAAGCAGGCCGACGTCAACTTGCACAGCTGCTGATTTCCGTCTTTCTGTAAACAATTTGGGGCTGAAGTAAGTGGCACAACATCTCCACGCCTCTGTGTGCGCAGTTAAACCCGCAGTGAGGCGTTCAAACTCCAGCAGCCTGGGTGGATGTGAGATGTGAGACGGTGAGATGGAGTGATGTGTGTGATGTGAGGCAGACAGGTGAGAGCGGGATGACGACGGCTGAAATCTACACAAAGACGAGGCACCACAACAAAAGCAGCCTCCGCCAGCCAGCCAGGCGACGCGGCGCTGTTAGCTACCTCTCAGACAGCTTCTCCGTTATTTTCAGCTTTTTCATTTTCCGTAGCCTGCTCGCGTCCACATAGCGTTTCTTCATCTTATGGCTTCTGCTCCCTCCGTGCTGGTTGTTCTCACACCGCGGCGGCAGCAGCAGCGGCGGCGGCGGGGACAGAAAGAGGAGCACGGATTTGATGAAGAAGGTCCCTCCTTGTGAAAGAAGAGGAGGATGTGCAGCTCAACCTGTGATGATGATGTCTGCGAGCACATACAGGCGGCGGACGGTCGTTCTGCGCATGCTCAGAGGAGGTTGTACCTACAAGTGTTCATCGCAGGAGGGGAGCAGCACAACACACTGTACACACTGTACCCAATATATGCTGCATTCATTATTTATATAACAACAATAATAATAGTGCCAGCAGCACTAAACGTAATATATATTTCAAAATACTATATCATATCATTATCACTGCTATTATATATTATTTCATTCCACTACATACTACATTAAAGTGGTGTAGTTGTAGTTGATGAGGTGGGTGTGCCACTGGGTAGATGGGTAGGTTACCAAGGAGGAAGTGGGTACACTCCCCTACATCCTCCTGAGACCCTGTGTCCTCATATGAGGACATTACATTTTGGGGATTACTGCACCTTACACTTCATTCTGCATAACTTCGACTTGCTGTCCTCCTCTGTGGACACATTTTGTGCCATCTAGTGGTTGTAAAAGCACAATACACTAACAGATTATATTATTAATGGTTCGTCTATTCATACTGCAGTGCAAAGGCAAAAGGCCTTAACTTCAATTTTGGCGAAAATGAGTTTTGTCATTTTTGGAACAATAAACATCACTTTTATCATGTGGACAAATATCTTGAGTCAGTTTTGTTGTTTTTTGGAAAAAATAAGATGTTGTTTTTGCCGTAACGAATTAAGTTACGGTACTCTGCCATTGCTACATATTACTGACATAGCCAAATCAGCTGTAACTTTCAAATGTAAGAAATAGGAGGGAGGTAAAGTGTTATTTTATTTCAAATTAGTACAATGATGAGGTTTTAAAATGATCCAGTAATGTACTATTGCAACCTTCAAATGCTCATTATTATTTTTTTTTAATATTATGTTTATGTAATATTAAGCCTAACTACACAAAAATCACTAAATGTTAGTTTAAGGTTATCATTGTTATCACAGGAAAATATTATACAAAGTGATAAAAATCCAAATGGGCATTAAAATAGAAGTTAAGGTCTTTTGCCTTTGTATGATCCATTATTGTTCTGCAGACAATGCAAAGGCAGAATACAGTAACTTCCGAATAAGGGTCAAAGGTCAAGTTTAAGCTTAAATTTTTTTGGTGGATAAATAACTTCATTTATAAAAAACAAAATGCCAAATGTCCAATGTTCTACCCACAACTCATTTGGCGGGACAACAAAACAACTTTAAAGTCATTTTTCTCAGTTTCACACTCTGGTGAGTTAAGGTCTTTTGCCTTTGTAGGGCAGCGATAGTTCTGTGCACTTTTGTAAATCACACATAATTGGGCATTAGTAGAATAAAAGTGAATTTATTCCTTTAATGGTGCACAATAATCTAGGCCGATTCATTAAATTACACAGGGGATTAATAAAAGTTAAATATTTTTTTATTACAGCTCAATTAAATCTATGTGAGGTATCTCAATTCTGAAATTCTTCTAAGGGCAGACAGGATGATTTGGGTGATATTAGCATACCAGTGTGCAGCAAAGGAAGAAGTGGGTATACTCTCCTATATCCTCCTGAGACCCTGTGTCCTCATATGAGGACATGGCATTTGGGGTTTACTCCACCTTAACGTCCATTCTCATTGAGGGTGAATATCCGCATGGATTATTCTTGCGGAAAAATACAAAAGTTGATTTCATGGGTTCTTATGGAAGTTTGCACACCGGGGCGGAACTTTCGTGCGGTTGTCGTTGATTAATTTTTTATACTGATCAGATCCTACTAATCCTAAATAGTTAGGAAAAATTAAAAATGTATACCAAACAAAATCTCAGGTCTCAGGAGGATATACTCTAATGCCTTTTTGTTTTTGCTGATAGGTAGGTGTGCTGTAAATGCAGAGAAAAGAGGTGGGTATACCCTATATACCTGCACATACCCTCCACTCCACCACTGCTGTATCCTCTTGAGACCCAAACTTTTGTCTGGTATGCATTTTTAATTTTTCCTAGCTATGTGGGATCAGTAGGACCTGATAAGTATAAAAAAACTAAACATTGTCAATGATAATAAAGTCCCAATGTCCTCAAGCGAGACAAAAATAAAGTCCCCATGTTCTCACAGGAGCTGATGATATGATTAATTCCCAGTGACTGTGGTTAAATTCCCCCCAAAAATAAATTCCTAGTGTCTTCAAACAAGTACTTCTTAATGAACAGTGTCTTAGCTTGTCACTGTTGCTAAAATTGGTCAAATTTGTTGCCATATCAAACTACAAACTTTATTAATAATAAAGAAACAAGTTTCAACCATAAAATGTGATCAAGTTTTGGACCTTGTTCACTTTTGTGTCAGGATCGGCTGCAGACTGACTTGGTAGAGATGGCGGCCATCTTGTTTTTACATGGATTATTGTGCTCTTACTACCACTAGATGGCATAAAAAGTGTCCACGAACGAGGACAACAGGTCTAAGTTAAGCAGAATGAAGTATAAGGTCAAGTAAACCCTAAATGTGTTGACCTCATATGAGCTGGTGTAGCTGTTAAATGCATGGTTTAGTTGCAAACACAAGGAGCGAAATGTTACAATACACTCAGTGGTGTGGTGTTAGTTCTAACATAGCCTACAGTGAATACATTTAGAACATAATTGCAGATTATGTGTGTGTTTGTTGGTTGTATTTGCACTTGTCTTGTACTCTTATGTGTGTTTGCTTACTTGTCTGCCTACTTGTGTTTGTGCTTGTCTGCACTACATGTGCTAATTCCTCACGAGGAATAAGAACTAAACTGAGCACGCGCGGAGTGAATCCGGTGATTCGTAGCTCGTTCTTGGCTGGAGTTATATAAAGGGTTACAACTATACCGTGTTACAACCATGCCTGATTTTCCCTACTAGACTCTACAATGTTATGCCTTATTATATTATTATTGTTGGTACAGTTACATTGCACTTGATACTATGGATTACACTTCATACTATGCAGTACTTTGTCATACTACATACAGTAACTTACCATGTTTTTATGCTATACTGTCTTACCACATCATGTATCATATTATGTCAATACTAAGTTATCATTACTTAAAAATGGTGTTTATTAATCTGGTGTACACTGTACACCTACTACACTTGCTAATAAAGGAATACTCCACCCATGATATCCCTTCCTTGCAACCATATCTCTAACCTCACTTAGGATGCACAAAAAATTCTTCCAGAAGTGGGAGCAGAAGATCTCGCAGACAGGGGCGTCAGCCAGCTGTCAAACAGTTGACAGTTCTGCTCCTCACTTCACCCCAGTGTCCAAGACATATGGCCAGATATCTGATTATAAGACCACAAAGTTAATCATTGATCTTTACCTGAGGGTGTTCGGGTACCAATTACAATTACAAACCACCCCATTCTCCAACATGGTGTTCATTATGGCCAATCCATGACTAGCACATGAACAAAAGAACAGTCAGGTTCAGATCAGGCAGGATGTTCCTCCCAATCACCCCCCTCCAGGTTTCTCCATTGTTGCCCATGTGAGCACTGAAGTCCCCAAGCAGAACTACAGAGTCCCTGGTTGGTACTGTTTTCAGGACACTTCCAGAAACTCCAAGAAGTACTCTGAATAGCTGTCTGGTGCATAAGCACAAACGACAGTCAGAGAACACCTCTCAGCAAATTTGGAGTCCCATCAAGGCCACCCTCTTGTTCCCCAGGGAGAACTCCAACACAGTGGCGTTTAGCCAGGGGCTCATTCATATCCCCACACCTGCCTCTAACCCTGGGCAAATCAGAAAAAGCAAGAGTCTCTCTCCAGGAGTTTGGTTCCAGAACCAGTGCTATGTGAAGAGATAAAGACAACTATATTTAGTTGGTGCTGGTGTACGTTGCCAGCGGTTAGCATGCCTAGGTCCCCTCTGTCGCCTGATGCCCGGCTTACAATGCATCCGCCCCGTTGCCTATCCCCGTGGGTGTTGGGACCACAGGGCAACAGCCCCATTTTTTTTTTTTGGGCTGTGCCCATAGCTCCAGGCCTGGCCACCAGATGCTTGCTGGCCAGCTCCCCTCACAGGTCTAGCTCCAGAGGCGGGCCCCAGTAAGAGTAAGAGTGTCCAGCTTGGGGACACTATGCATCTGTGCTCTTTGCAGATGATATGCTTTGTTGGCTTCATCAGACCATGACATCCAGCATGCACTGGGTCGGTTTGTAGCCGAATGTGAAGCGGTCAGGATAATAGTCAGTACCTCCAAGTCAGAGGCCATGCTTCTCTGCCAGAAAAAGCCGGATTGCCCCTTCTGGTTCGGGAGTGAGTTACTGCCCCAAGCAGTAGTTCAAGTATCTCAGGTTTTTGTTGAGACTTGAGAGACATTTTTGTCAATTCAATTCAATTCAATTCAATTTTATTTATAAAGCCCAATATCACAAATCACAATTTGCCTCACAGGGCTTTACAGCATACGACATCCCTCTGTCCTTATGACCCTCGCAGCGGATAAGGAAAAACTCCCAATTCATTAGTGCTGTACATAAAGGAATGATGTTGTGTTTCTCCTGGTCCCTGGTGCAAAGCAAAAAGAATGAATCATGCACATAAGATACAAGCACAGACTGTATAAAATAATGAACATAGTCATGATGCCACCCACTGGTTTGTGGAGTGCCATTTTGAAGCCTCAAGTTTGGCTTTTCAACCGCTGCCATCTTTATTCTTTGAAGAGAGAAGAGACCATATTTAGATGAGAAGTTGGAGTTGGGGAGGAGCGAGGGGGTGACCCTGACATTGGGCGAGAGGCGGGATACACCCTGGACAGGTCGCCTGACTATCACAGGGTTGACACAAAGAGACAGACAACCATTAACACTCACATTCACACCGACGGCCAATGTAGAGTCACCAATTGACCTAGCCCTCTTTGGACTGTGGGAGCTGATATAGGGAGAACATGCAAACTCCGCACAGAAGGGCTTCCCCACCCCAGGGTTTCAATGTCATATGTGAAAAAACAGAAATGATGCACCCTACGGAATACACAGGAGCATGTTAAAGATGTGAAAACATACAGGCCCGTCCAATCAAAAACATCTCAATAAGCTGCCAAGGACAAGAGAGGGAGACATGTTTTTAAATCTTATCAATGCTCCAAGTCTTAGTTTAACCTTTTAGTTATCAAGGTTTTATTTAGATATTGTGTTCCTTTTTGATATCGCACACCCTCTTGTCATAACCTTGCCACATGAAAGCTGCATACCCCCTGCCCCTTTATCACAGTTATCATTAGGAACTCACACACAATATAAACACGTACCTGCAGCTTTCCATACATTATCAAGGACGTTTCACAGGTGCTATGTTATCAAGCAGATGCCGTCGAGTTTGTTTGGTCATTTGTTAGGTTTACATGGCCCTGCGTATATAAGTGACACCTGTGGCACTTGGAGGTGAACAGTCCTGGACATAAGCATGGCTGTGTATACCTTCACCATCCTGTGCGCCTTGGGCGTCTTTGCTGCTCTCCAGGTTCCGAGCACCAACGCATTTAATGTTGGTTCCCGCACGGTAAGTGAAATGAAATGTCCTCTACCATAGGGAATTATATTGGATGTATATTTCTTGATTTGTTTCTAAGAATTGTAGCTTTTTCTAAACGTAGGTCTACATTTTTATTTATTTTTGCTTCTAACGTGCAATAAGATATTTCTTCTCTTCTTTCCCTGAAAACCATACCTGAAGGGTGAGTGTTTGTAATTATTATTACTATTATAAAATGTCATATATTCATACACATTCACACTTCACAAAATGTAGTTCTTTTGGTTTTAATTGTGTTTATTTCGGCACAGGAGGATCACCGTTGGAGCAGCAACCATCTGAGGTGTTTCTGAGCTACTCTGCCCAGAATGAGATCGTGAACAAGCACAACGAGCTGAGAAGAGGTGTTCAGCCCACTGCTAGCAACATGTTGGAAATGGTAACATCCTGATAGTGCAATAAAATTATTTCAGAGTTCAAAAAAGCATAGTGTGCTTCACTGAATATTTATTCATAGCATGGATCCTCACTTGATCTTGCCAATTAGTGTTTGATTTGGTATTACACATGCTCCCTTGTGCAGCAGATGGGTAAGGGATAAAATGATTTTCCAGACAAGCACACAGCACTTGGAGATTTTCTGGTATATACACTATAATTGTCTACATGTGTGAGTGGCTGATCTGTCCTATGCTTCCCACAGAGCTGGAGCAGCAAGGCTGCAGCCAACGCTCAGAGATGGGCCAACACCTGCGCCATGAAGCACAGTCCTGACAGCTCCAGAACGATCAGCTGTAAGTTCCTTTTAACCCCTCTTTCAAAACAACTATACGTCACAAAAAAGTCAGCCACAGTCTCATTTTAGCTAAGTGCGAACTACTGTGTCACTAATCAAGTTTGAATTATGTGTTTCAAGCATTTTAATCTTGTCAGAGCGTAAAATCACCTCCAACAGTATTTTAGACCATNACAGACCTCTCTCATCTTTCTAAGTAGGAGAACTTGCAAAATCAGTGGCTGACTAAATACTTTTTTGCCCCACTGTATGTGTTTCAAGCATTTTAATCTTGTCAGAGCGTAAAATCACCTCCAACAGTATTTTAGACCATCATGTGACATTAGATGCTTCACTGCCACCCAGGACAAATCACATTACTTAGAGTTAGCAGCTTTTTAAGGCTCTGTGTCCACCATATCTAAAGCGTTTAATGGCAGAAACATTAGTGCTCGCAGTGAGTTCATGTCCAGTGCAATCAAAATGTCATGGCTGGGTTTATAGACTAGTTTCATGAGGCAGTTCACTGTGTGCTTTTTAAAGAGTAGCTAGGTTGAATCAGATGCAGGTATCATGTACGGGTCTTGTGGCGATAATCAGGCTGGTCCTTAGTGGCATAATGTGAAGTATTACTTTTGAGGGACGTATTGCTTAATTCACAGCAGTAGGTTTGTTAATGTGTTTGCTTTGTGTATCACTGACTTGTTTGTCTAACTTTATGGAGGTGTAATTTTATGTCATTTTTATATGACAATGTCCAAACATACAGCAGTTTAAAACAAAATATAAAGAATATGTTTTCACGGGATACAGGGATGAAGTGGGAGTGTGACAGTCACTAGGTGTTCACAGGATAGTATTATTGATTATTTATTTCTCTATTTAAATTTTGTTTTCTATATTTATTTGTGTTCATTATTAGTTGTTTCTTTTCTTTTGTTTTTTGTTATTGTTAGGTCCTTTTGATCAAATCAAAAATCAAATCAATATATGATTTTAGCTTTGCATTAAAAAAAGTTTTATGTAGCAAGTCATACCNTTATTGTTAGGTCCTTTTGTCTTTGTCCTTTTCTATAAATGTAGATGTATATATAGGTGTATATCTCTTATAAATCATGTTCATTGTTATTATTATTATTGTTATTATTATGATGATTGTTATTAACAGTAGTATTTCTAAGGAAGCAGGATAGATTTATAAATCATTTGTGCAGGGAGAAGGGGTGGGATTAGATAAGTTTCGACTTCTTCCCACTCCCTTTTGAACAAACCTTTCATTGTCTGTTGTTGCTTTGTTTTCTTTTTTTATGTTCAAAATAAACCTTCAAATCAAATCAAAAATCAAATCAATATATGATTTTAGCTTTGCATTAAAAAAAGTTTTATGTAGCAAGTCATACCAGAGGTGGAGGAAATGAGCAGCCTAGCCAGTGTCTAGTATTCGATAAGGAGAGAGTCACAGTGTGATCTCTCAACCAAAATCATGTAATCATTTAACCACTTCAAAACTGACAAAGACCTACATGAATGCTGAGTGGAAGGAGTCACAGATTGAAGAGGAATATACAATAGGTTTTATTACTTGATACTGCACATGAAGTGGTCACAGATCCTGAGAGTTAGGGTTGCCAATTCGGACATGTAACGTATGACATATATGCCCCTATATTAAAGGGAAATTTCGGTTTATTTCAACCTGTCTCCTATCGTCCTAAATTTGTTTCAAGTGACTAGTGACATAAAAATAATAGTTAGCATGTTAG
>NC_065517.1:22695195-22717152 GCF_006386435.1 Epinephelus moara | reverse complement strand
TCTTCTCGTCCTCTACCTGTTGCGCCTCTCTCTCTCTCCTCCTCCGTTCTTCAATTTCACGAAGTTGCGCCTCTCTCTCTCTCCTCCTCCGTTCTTCAATTTCACGAAGCTCTTTGTCAGTGTATTCTGACTCAAATAAATAAGGGCAGCCATCAAACTCTGCAAAATCAAATTCCTTCTCCACAAAGTCGAAGCCTGGCAAAAAGTCAGCCATTATTCTATAAATCTTTCATAAAATAAATGAATGAACTTTTCAGGCTACTGTCCGGTTCTGCCTTACAGCTGTTGCTGCTTGTTCTCGCAAGATTTCAGGCACAGTATGAGATCGCTGCTTCTCGCGATATTTCGGCCGCGCTTTGGAAAGCAGAGCTAAATGGGTTTGATGGCCGCCCTTATTTATTTGAAAACGTATTCAACCTTTCACCACTCCTGAAAGCGGCAACCCTTCGCTTTTGACTTAACTGTTCTGTGCTGTGGCCGTGTCTGCCACTTAGCAGGAAACATCTGCTGTTAGGCAACCGTTTGTTTGCTTGTTTACCAGCTGTCAATGAAAACACATTAGTTCCGGTTGCGTAGCTCCTACTGCATGTCTACAGACTGTATGACTGTCCTGCCATCGTGAGCTGAATGAAAAAAATGCAAAGTGATTTCACTTGATTACAAATATTGTGATAATCATCAAGTATATTTTGAAAGACAAGCTCAGGGTCGTCTTAATCAATCTGCGGGCCACAATTAGCCACAGGGCCGGACTTTGGACAAACCTGCCGGATGGGGTTCAGCTCATGTGAAGCTCAGTGATGAATTTTCTTTCAGGTGGGATCATGAGTTGAGTTCACAGTCATAATGGGTTTTAAGAAAACTTAAGTATCCCACTTCTCTTTAACTGTAGCTAGCGGCTGTGGAGAGAACCTGTACATGGCCAGCTTTAAAGACACCTGGAGCAACGCTATTCAGGACTGGTACGACGAGGTGAAGAACTGGCGCTACGGAGTGGGAGCTATCAATAATGGAGTGATCGGACACTACACACAGGTGCCCTTACAACACAGTTTGGACGGCTCTTATTAGACTAACTTGCATAGGAGTGGGCCATCACAAGTGTTTAATAACCAGAATGAGTTAAAAGGGACTCAGTAACCCAAATCGTAACTATAAAAACAGCATTATACAGAACATTAATGCCATGAGCTCATGATGATTTGGGTTTTATCTTTTGTTCTCTGCACAGGTTGTTTGGTACAGGTCCAACAAGGTTGGCTGTGGAATGGCCCACTGTCCCAACTCTGAATACAAGTACTTCTACGTCTGCCAATACTGCCCACCGTAAGTAAAAAACATTTTTCTCCTCCTCAACGGAGTAGAGGCTTTTTTTTCTCATATTTTCTCTCTTAGTAAATATTTACAAGAATACTTATGTGTCTTTTGAGTTGAATGGATCCAAAATTAAGTTCCATTATGTAACATTAAATGTATCTGGGAGTTAAGGAAGAAAAAGGAAATAAAAAAGACAATTTTTTCACACCTTATCTTTTTCTGATAAAACTGTTGTGTACATTTCAGATCATGATGGTCTTCTCTAATTTCAAATAATATTCAAAACACCATTAGAAAACTGAAGTGGATCCAAAAAATGCACCGTGCAGTAATGAGAAACGAAACCGCAATTTCCATCTAATTTGTCCTTCTCACTGAGTAGTCATTAAAAAAATTATTCAAAGTGCTTTGCCTTCTCAGATCATAATCCATGACACGTTTGGGCTGATATGCAGTGTGAGTGTCTATTGCTGTTACAGAATGTTTAATAATTGATGTTTTGGCCTTCATTACAGTGGAAACTACCAGTATGCTCGTCCCTATCAAGCAGGACCCTCCTGCGGCGACTGTCCCAATGCCTGTGACAACAAACTGTGCAGTAAGTGGCAAATACTGGCCACTCATCCATTTTTGTGGATGAGAATGGCTAATTGGAGTTTGAGTTATATCTTAGCATAGATAGATTTTATTTGAGATAGTAGGGAATCATCCTCCTGATTTTCACTACCTCCTGTGGTGGTGGTTGTCTTTTTCCCAGATCTCAATATAATGAACAAGACGGGAAAACTTTCACAGACCTTTCACTAAGCCCCGCCCCTTTCTAATGGTCCGACAAGCTGTCGGAGTAAGCATGGAGCCCACACTGTAACTAACTGCACTCCCTGAAGAAATATTATCATAATTTTGGAAAAATGAAAGAGTGATTCCAGAGAGAAGCAGACAGAGGGGTCTACAGTCTGTGTTTGAAGGATATATCCAGGATGTCAAACTGACTCAGCAGCAACAACAGGTTAAAAAGACAAAGATAGTTAGAAGCTAAAGCCGAACTATAGGCTACAGATCACAGTGTAAAAGTGAACCACCACATCACTGCTGATCGCCACACAAGACAATGAATATAAAGGGAAACTTTGCTGATATTGAACCAGCTGTGTGGCATCGCAGTGTGTGCAGATGAACGGTGTTCACTGGTTCCTGTACAGCAGGGTCGGTCTTTTTTTCACTGTTATAATCATTAAAAAGCAAAAGCAGCATGTGTACACATTCAGTAGGCTATATCTTCAGTAGCTAGCTAGCTAACCCTACACTTTCCAGGGTTTGATGGGTTTGATTTTGGTTTTGGAACAGGGAAGAAACGTATATCTTTCCCCAGGCACAACATTTAGCTCCAAATCCACAAAACCAGCCTGAAAATGAAGGAAATCTGAAACAACTGCATTAGAGTCAATGGAGCACAGCTGTGTTGTTGTTGGATCCTGGGCTGAGCCAGACGGATGCTACGTTATGATTGGCCAGTCAGCGTCCAGGGGCGGGACTTAGCAAAGGGGCAATTTCGGCCTTCAGAATGCCTTCGAGAAGAAGATGTAGGACTCCGATCTGACTTGTGTTGTGTTTTTTAACTAAGAATCCCTCTTTCTCTGTCTCTTGCAGCCAACCCCTGTCCCTACACTAACAAGTACAGTAACTGTGCTCAGCTGAAGCAGCAGTGGACCTGCCAAAACAGCGACATTGCCTCTTGGTGTCCCGCCACCTGCAAGTGCACCACTCAGATCATTTAAATGCCATGTGTCCACATGGACTCTGACTAATCAGTCAGTCTTAATAAAAGATACTTAAACTTGTGTCCCTCTGCTGATTCCTGAACAAGTCTAATAGCCTGAAGTATTAAACCAAAGAGTATAAAGTTAGTAGTGTTTAGTGGAGGAACAAATCCCCAAAAGGGCTTTCGTCTTTGCGATACAGGGTAGAGCAAAGCGCTACCATGTTTTTATCATAACTTTAATATGTCTAGTTAGTGAAATGGATTGATATGTAAAAATTATTTGAATGCAGAATTGTTTTGTTGTTTTTGGTTGATGTTTGGATCCTTCCCACAACCAAAATTTGTGAATATTTAGACCATTTCAAAAGGGACAGCGTCTGCATTATCACATGTATCTCTAGAAAGAAACATCAGAATGTCACCAAATTTGGAATGGATGTTCAAAGATTTCACCAAAACCTTTGTCCATCACATGAATTACAGGGAGAAATTGAATATGTTTGTAGTTGACAAATGATAGGCAAATGTTTTCCTGCAGAGTTTATATATCACCTTGGGTTTGTCCTTCACCTTCTCAAAATGACCCCACACTTTGGATTTCCTGCCCGACATGTTATTAACTAGCCTGTGGAATAACCGCAGGTACCAGCCCTGGAAATTAATGTGACTCCTGCCTGACTGCTGAGCGTGGCCACTTCCTGTGTCTGTCCTTTCAAATTAAATTCCCACATGGTCCAGTCATATAGGTTTTGATTTATTTTGACAGGGTGCAGCTCCTTATAGAGTTTCTCTTTTGTTTCTTTGTTGTTATTTTGATGTTTTCAGCGACAAAGCAACCAATGAAATCCTGCTGACTAATGACCTTTCTGAACACCAAATGTTTGGTTGACTATTCGGGGGCAGCCCTACTTTTTTGACATTTTTCATGTAAACAGTTAGGTGAGTGAGTCTCTGAGAAAAGTCACGGCACACCATTCCCGATTATTCTACACGTCTTGGTGTATTTTTTGCATATGTGCTATCGACGAGATGGAAAGATAAATAATTCAAATTTTTAGTACATCAACAATTAAAAGTATGATGGAAAAATAACTCCCGTTGCCTTTGTGCTGTGTACATCAGGCACACCTGGTGAATGATGCAATATCCAGTTGAGAGAGAAGCAACATTCATAAGATGCCAGAGGACATTCATCAGACAAACCAGGGACAAAGCAAGACACAAAGTAAGGTACTTGGTTTGTTGAGCTTGGGGGCAGCTGGATGTCGACAGCCTGTGGGAAGAGGCTGTTGTTGAGTCTGGGGGATTAAGGTCAAGTAGTCAGGCAGGTTCTTGTGACCACTAAAGTGAGGTATGTCATCACTTGTACACAGTGTATATTTACAAAAGCTTGAGTTGAGCGTTTTAGCACATAAATGTTTTGCATATTTTCATTATATGTTTCATGTATTTTATTATTGCCTGATGTCAGACAGAATTGTCAACTTGTTACACTCCGTTTCCAGCTTCAGTCTAACTTTGTGTCCACTCTGACTGATTTCAGAGGATGAGGATGTTCCCTATCCAATCACATTGTTTCAAGTCCAGTGATGTTAAGAAGACTGTCAATTTAGAACTGCCTCGATAGCAGCACTGTCTAGTCTATAGTGGTCGCCATTGTTATTACTCCTCATTGGTTCCAGCGCACCATTTGACAACAGCTCGACAGCAGCGTTAGTCGCGTCCTTGGCGCTGACTGACTAGAGTCCCACCGCAGCACACATTGGTTGGTTTCTTATTTTAACCGAGAAACCGCTGTTTCAAGTCAGGAATGCGAGATGCATTAGTCAACTCAAACTCAGTGGAGTGGATGAATCTAAAAGTCTGGACCCAGGCAAATTTTATTCATGTTTTATGTTATACATTGGACACATTGTTTGTTTCACCTGGTTCCACAAAAAAATCCCCTTGAGGATAATAAAGTTGAATAAAGTTGGCAACAGGGAACGGACCCAATCCAGACGGACAAACCAAGCAGACAGCAGATTCAGAGGCTCAAGGAATGTCTTCCAGAGGTGCCACCAAGCCCAAAAATATTATGGGATTATTAGGCTATTAGCAAGATGGATGGATAGATGGATAAAGAAATTGGAAAATACCGTAAAACTTCAATTAAATGCCCTGTCCAGTTTTATAGTGGTATAGTAATATTCATAGTGGTTTAAATTTTTAAAAATGGCTGTATTTCCTGATCTTCGCTGAGCAACAGTTTTGTGTGAAAGGAATTAAAGGCCTGTCCCATATAGATGCCTGTCCCAAATATAGGCCGGTTGAGTTTAGTGATTTAAGCAAATCAAAGCCTTGGCTATTGATAGAGGTTTTACGGTATTCACAATCAAAAGAATTCTGACTTTTTTCCTTTGAAAAATTACTCAAACTGATGAATTAATTATAGAATTAGTGAACAATTAATTTAATATTGTACAAGTAATTGATTAATCCATTAGTTGTCGCAGCTCTCGTCATAAGCTAAGATAATGTTACCTGAGGGAGCCAATTAGCGCTCAGTTCTATTAATAGGAACCAGTCTTTGTCCAAGAAAATAAATGGACTTAGTGTTCAACTGGCAGGTTTATATCAAACCTAACTTGCATCAGACACGCTAATCAGTGTGCATAAGGTAATTCGTGGTGCAGCATCTCATTGGCTTTGAGTGTTGGCTTGGCCTCTACATCAACGATATATACAATTTTGACATCCAGAAACATTATATACAGGTGCTTCCAAACCGACCTTGTTTGGTTCTGACTTTTGGACTTTTTAGTTTAGACTTTTTGACCCTAACTAAAATTACAGGTGGGACACCTCACCCAGACCAAATAGCCAAACCTGGGTCCGATTAAAAGAGGTGGTCTCTGTCCAGATCAAACTGTGCAAAGTGAGGACATTTTGGCTGGTCCTCACCTTTTCAAAGGTTTTAGCGAGAATTAGGTTTAGGTTAGGGTTCGACATTTAGTTGTGATGGTTAAGGGTAGGGTAAGGGGCTAGGGAATACATTATATCAATAATAGAAGTACAAGAATGTGTGTGTGTGTGTGTGTGTGTGTGTGTGGTTTTTTGACAGAGAGAGTGACAGCAGCTGTGCTCAGAGTAGATAGGTGTTGGCGATCAGAGCAGAGGAGAAATACCAGTAAAGTTGCCAAGAGGTGGTAAATGCACAGTGTAGGTTTCCCAGTCTTTTGTTGTCCTTTTCCAAACTTTTTTGGAACCATGTTGCAGACCTCAAATTCAGAATAAGTGTATATTTTACCAAAAGCAATAAAGTTTACCAGTTGGAACATTAAAAATCAGGTCTCTGGACTGTATTTAATTGAATATAAGTTTAGAAAGATTTGCAAATCAATGCATTCTGTTTTATTTAGTTTATCTGAAATCATGGTTGAACATTAGACCATTGTTTTTTGCTTCATACTTTTTGTTTGTTTTTTAACAGATACATTTCCTCACAACATTTTTACTTCTTTGCTTTACTGTCATTACCATAGATTATTACATTTCAATTTAAGATTATATTCAACATTCAAAACTTCACGTGAAATGCAGGAAGAGCAAGTTAGACAATGTGCAATAAAGCAATAAGAAAGACTGTCATCTATCAGTGCTGTATAGTACACGTGGGAATGAAACTGTGCTTCTTCTGGTTCCCGATGCACAAAAAAAAAAGAAAAAGAATGAATGATGCACATAAGGTGCAAGAGTACAAACAAGACACAAAACAAGGCACAAACATGTAGTGCAACACACAAAAACTGTTACAAGACTGTGTTAAAAAAATAGAAAAAATAAAATAAAATGAGAATTTATAAATGTTAATGTGAGTATAGAATAAGTGTGAAGTGTTAGTTGTGCAATAGCAGCAGCAGCGTTTGTGGGTCCCTGAGGATATTTGTATACAGTAAGTGTATGCATTAAGGGACTTTAAGTAGTCAGCCAGGTTGTTTCTCATTTAGGGGACGTATGTCACTTTGTGTACACGCTATATGTAGAAAAAACAAAACAAAACAGAAATGATGCAGAATACAGAACACACGGTAGCATGTTAGAAGAGGTGAAACCATACAGGCCTGTCCTATCAAAAAGATCTCTATAAGCTGTCAAGGACAGAAGAGGGAGAAGGGTTTTTAAATCTTACGACCGCTCCCAGTGTTAGTTTAACCTTTTAATTTTCAAGGTTTCTTTTGATATTGCTCTCCCTCTTCTCATAAACTTTTTTTTTAAAAAAAAAGCAACATACCGCATGCCCCTTTATCACACTCATCATTAAGAACACATGCACAACATAAAAAAGAGACCTGCAGCTTTCCATACATCATCAGGGATGTTTCCCAGATGCTTTGTTATCAAAATGCCCTGGAGTCTGTGTGTTCAATAGTCACATGTTTACGTGGCGCTGTGTATATAAGTGACACCTGTGGCCTAGTCCTGGACATAACCATGGCGGTGTATACTTTCACCTTCCTGTGCGCCTTGAGCGTCTTTGCTGCTCTCCAGGTTCCGGGCACCGACGCATTCTTTTTTGATTGGTTTGTAAGTAAAATTGAATGTCCTCTCTAATAGGGAATTTTATTGGGTGTTTATTTCTTGTTTGATAATCTGACAAATGTAGCTTTTCCTATATGTACATTTCTATATTTTTGCTTCTAATGTGCAATAAACTGACCAATTATTTCCCTTCTGTCTCTGAAAACCATACCTGAAGGGTGAGTGTTTGTAATGTCAAATATTCATGCACATTCACACTTCACAAAATCCAGGTTTTGGGTTTTAATTGTGTTCATCTCTGTTTAGGAGGATCATCATCTTCAGAAGAGGAACAACCCTCTCAACGACTGTCCATCAGCAAAGCTGATCAGAATGAGATCGTGAACAAGCACAACGACGTGAGAAGAAGTGTCCAGCCCACTGCTAGCAACATGATGAAAATGGTAACATCCCGATAATGCAATAAAATAATTTCAGAGTTTTGAAAGCATAGTGTGCTTCACTGAATATAAATTCTCAGCATGGATCCTCACTTGATCTGGCCAATTAGTGCTTGATTTGGTATTACACATGCTCCCTCGTGCAGCAGATGGGTAAGGGATAAAATGATTTTCCAGACAAGCACACAGCACTCATTAATTTTCTGGTATTTACACTATACCAGAAAATCAGTGAGTGCTGTGTGCTTGTCTGGTATATACACTATAATTGTCTAGATGTGCTAATGGCTGATCCTTCCACTGCTTCCCACAGAGCTGGAGCAGCGAGGCTGCAGCCAACGCTCAGAAATGGGCCAACAAGTGTACCATGAAGCACAGTCCTGACAGCTCCAGAACGATCAGCTGTAAGTTCATTTATTGTTTATTTTACTGTAAACTTTACTTTATAAAACTGTCAGCCACACTGTCATTTTACAAACACTGAACTACCATGTTACTTATAATTCTAAAGTGATGTGTCAAGCATTTTAATCTTGTCAGAGTGTAAAATTACCTACAGCAGTATTTTAGACCATCATGTGACATTAGATGCTTCACTGCCACCCAGGACAAATCATATTACTTAGAGTTAGCAGCTTTTTAAGGCTCTGTGTCCACCATATCTAAAGCGTTTAATGGCAGAAACATTAGTGCTCGCAGTGAGTTCATGTCCAGTGCAATCAAAATGTCATGGCTGGGTTTATAGACTAGTTTCATGAGGCAGTTCATTGTGTGCTTTCTTCAGTGTGGCTGGTTTGGCAAATATTTTAAGTATGGGTCTTGTGGTGATGATCATACTAGTGCTATGTCACCATTAAAAAACAGTTTAGATCTATTGAAGAGAACATCATTATGATGTGACAGTGAGGCGGGAACAGCATTGGTATTTGTTCATTTATAAAGCTTTGATGCAGATGCCTCCACCCTGTATTTCATTCGTCTTTAACTATGACCTCACATAATCTTGGTACGCGTTCACAGAATAGGTTGTTGCTTCACAGAACTAGGAAGAATACCTTAAACTTAGACACTCTGCCACCCTTATGGCTGTTTAAATGCCTTTTTCTGATCTTGTTTTAATTGAGTGTACTTGCTGTTTACTATATAGCTACAGCTTAGCATGTATTTCTACTTTTAGCAATCATTTACTGCTATAGTTGTTTGTTGTTTTGTATGATTTCATTTCTGTTTTAATTAATATGCATGATGGTTCTTTGTTTGCTTATTGATTGTTTTTAATGTCTTTGTTCATGCTCGGCATGAATGTAAGATGCTGCTATCAAAACGACAAGAAAAATTACTATTAATGGGAACATGGAGTAAATTAATTTTGTATCTGAGGAGAACAATCTTAAAGGATCAGTGCGTAGGATTTAGGGGGATAAATTGGCAGAAATAGAATGCAATTTAATGAGTATTTTTTTGTAGTGCACAATGAACTGAAAATAAGATTTGTTGTGTTCTCCCTACCTTTGGAATAAACTGTTAACATCTACACAGTCTTCGTTTATGGAGATCATCATGTTGCCCCACCATGTTTCTACAGTAGCCCAGAACAGACAAACCAAACACTGACTCCATATCTGGCCATTCGCGTTTTCATTAGTTCAATTAGTAGCAACATATTATTTATTATTAGGATTTGTAAAGAGAAACTGCTTTATTAGGTGTTTCTGGTGATTAAAATCACCTAGTCCATTTGTACTGGAGAGGTCAAGACCGTCCTTAGTGACATGCCAGACTTCGTCATAAATATGTGGATTTGTAGCTTGAAACTGCATTATTCAGTGTTTTTACAGGTTTAAATCACCTGGTCTGTTTGTTTCGGAGAGAAAAAAAACCATCTGTGGATAATTCGGCTCACAATAAAAACCTCCTTAACGTGTAGATCAAAAAAAAAGGGGGGCACACATTAACTTATGAGAGAAAAGGGGCGAGCAAGAAGGCGATTTGTTTTTAGCAGTTTTAATCGCCTGGTGCGTTTGTTTTGGAGAGGAAGAGACCTCTGTGGATTATTCCGCTTCCGTAAAAAACCTCCTGAACAATGAACACTCAAGGAAATCTAGCCAAGAGAACTTCTGGCTGGTTGCAATCTGCAATTCACCACTAGACGCCACCAAATCCCACTAAATATTACACATCTCACCTTTAACTGAATTACTCATAATCATTAACTTAATCAAAGTTCAAGCCTCAAGCTGGAATGAGCTAGACACATGAAACTTGCCCCAACTGGAAATGATGTGCAAATGCCTCCAAGAAATATGACTCAAATAGGCCACATGGTGGCACTGTAATTAACACCCAAATGCGATTTTTGAAAGCCACGCCACTCACATCGTAAGTCCAACTGACTTGAAATTTGGCTCACATATCCAGCACCATGTGATCCTCAAAAAGCCTCTTGGACCATAAAAGTCCACCATGATGGATTTTTTGCTATTATGCATAATGTGACAACAGGAAAATAAATAGACTTTTCTTTATTTTGACCTCATCAACACCAAATTTGCGACACAGCCTTAAGGGACTGAGACACACATTTCTACTATAAATGAGCAGGATCAGTTAAAAACATGTCTGCCACTTAACAAATTCAAAATCAATATCAAAAACTTTGGCAAAGGGCGGAGCTTATCAGTGAATTGTGTCGTTCCTGTAACAACAACACAGACACAGGTCGGTTCTCTCAAACAGGTGCTTATTCGAGCATTTCCGTGTCGCTGATACCTCTACTTCTTGTCACGCCGTGAAAACTATTTTTAAGAATAAACATAACAGAGAATGCATCAATACAGTGCAAGAAGACAGAAGAGAAAACAAAATGGCGGTCAGCGCAATCAGGGACAAAGTGAAATAAACACCTTATTGGCTGCTTTTCATGAAAAGAGTTTCCCAAAGCTCTTTAAGTCCTTCAAGCGTCTCTCCAACCGTCTTTCCAACCATCCACTTCAACCTTAGACATTTACAAACAGAAAACGAGAGCCTAGCAAGACATTCTCAACACTGCACTATACACGGCCCCACAGCAAATTCTGCTATGGTGGCACACCTAACAGCAAGCATAAGTTCCGCCACAGAAATACAGATTAATGATGATGAATAATGAACTGATGCCTTAGTAACTTCAACCCTTGTAATCATGTACATTTTACCCTTATTCATCAACTCAGTGACGAGATTTACATTCTAACCGTAATGAGCTAAATTATTAATCCATGTATTTATCTGATTATGAACTTGGTTATGCATCGTGCAAACTTCAAACTCAACATTTTTAAAAAGCACTTACAAACTGGTCATAACTCAAACAAGCTGAGGTGACTTTGCTCAGCCTTGTGAAGCCGAAAAACCTGCTCGCTTCTGTTTGTGGCTTTGATTTCAGGCAAATGAGCTGCTTCCTTCTGGTGGCCAAGAAAGGGCTTGAACCTGGATAAAGTTGCATTTGCCTTTGGATTGAGTGCATACAATTACAGATATGGACCAATAAATTGTAATGTGGGTTGATAAACTGTAATCTCCATTTTGGAAAAATTAAAGCGTGTCTACAGTGGCAATAATGTACATTATTTTTTGAGAAATGTATTGCTTAATTCTCAGCAATAGGTTTGGTTATGTGTTTGTTTATTTTGCTTATCACTGGATTGTTTGTATAGCTTTATACAGTCTAGTTGTAATTTCATGTGATTGTGATATATTGTTTTGGCTCCGAAAAAAGAAAAGAAATTCAGATTAAGAAAAAAATATGTAGCAGGTCATACCGGAGGTGGACAAAATGAGCAGCCAGTGTCTGATATTCAATTTAAAAAGTCAGCAGAGATTCAATACAATGACAGCTCTCAACTCGATCATGTAATTTTTTAACTTCTTCAAAAATCATCTTTTCCTGACAAAGAATTACATGAACAATGAGTGGAGGGACCAATAGATAGAGGAGGAATATATAGTAGGTTTTATGCAAAGAAGGTGGTCATATGTCCTTAGGAATGACAGTTAGGGTTGGTCAGGGTACAGCCTAATTTCCTGGCTGTCACAAAGACACTGTGCAGAGGAGAAGAATTTCTTTCAGGTGTGATCATGAGTTGAGCACACATTAATGATTGGTTTTAAAGAACTGAAGTATACCCCTCCTCTTTAACTGTAGCTAGCGAATGTGGAGAGAACCTGTACATGTCTAGCGGGAAGAAAACTTGGAGCCAAGCTATTCAAAAATGGACAAACGAGGTGAAGGACTGGCGCTACGGAGTGGGATCTATCAACGGAAAAGTGGTTGGACACTACACACAGGTGCCTTTATATCACACAGCACTTGTTAATTCTGACTAACTTTGATCATCACAAATCTTTAATAACTCTAAAGGGTTAAAATGGGCTCACCAACCCAAACCGTGACTATTAAAACAGTGTTATACAACAAATTAATGCCATGAGCTCCGGATGATTTGGGTTTTATCTCCTCCTTTTATCTCCTACACAGATGGTTTGGCACAACTCTAACAAGGTTGGCTGTGGTATAGCCTACTGTCCCAACAGTACCTACAAGTACTACTACGTCTGCCAATACTGCCCACCGTAAGTACAAAACATTTCTTTTCTTTTTAAACATAAATTAAAGTCATATTTTCTCACTTTTAGTGAATATTTGAGCCCAGTCTCACTCTGAAGTCGCCGAAATCCAGCGCGTATGAAGTGACTTGCGGCGTCAGAAACCAATGAAAAAAGGCATCCTTTAACTTCAGCCTGATTCGTGGCTGGTTGCCATTATAGTTTAAAGGCGCGCGCCAGCATCAGGGGGAAACGTGGCAGGACAAGGACGAAAGTTAAGGCGGCAAAAGTCCCACTGGGGCAGGCAGGAGGGGTGGTGGATGGGTCCAACAAACACCAAATTTTACTCGTGAGAGTGGTGTTTGTGTACCGTAAGATTTTAAAGCCAAACCCTGTTCTTTTTTCCTAAACCTAACCACGTGTTTGTTGAAGGAAAAAAAAACTCAGTTTGCGGTGTTGTACCGACGCAGTGCGTTTATTTTGAAAGAGACTGTGTGAAAACGTTAAATTTCCTGTGAAAACAAAAGTGTATTTTGAAAGAAGACAATGTATGTAACAGGCAGAACTTGACACGGCGTCCCAGAACGTCAACAACCAACGCACCCAGGGTACCTTCCATGACCAAACGTTGATATGTGACGAGGACGGAGTGAAAATGTGTTGAATATTTACATGAATATTTACGTGTCTATTGAGGTGAATGGATCCAGGATCAAGTTCTGTTTTGTAATATTAAATGTATCTGGGGGATTAAAAAAGAAGAAAAGAACATAGATAAAAATTTTAGTACATTTCAAACCTTGAAGGCTTTCTCTAAGTACGAATAATTTTGAAAACATCATTAGAATACTGAAGTGGATGGAAAAAAGGGACTGTGACAATGCTCTGCAGTAAGGAGTAAAACTGCAATTTACATCTAATTTGTCCTTCTCACTGAGTAGTCATTAAATAGTTATTCAGAGTGCTTTGCCTTCTCAGATCATAATCTGTGATTTGTTTGCGCTGATATCCCATGTAAGAGTCTACTGCTGCTACATTTAATATTTGATGCTTTTGCCTACATTACAGTGGAAACTACCAGTACGCTCGTCCCTACAAATCAGGACGCTCCTGCGGTGACTGTCCCAATGGCTGCGACAACAAACTGTGTGGTAGTATTGCGTGTAAGTGGCAAATACTGGAAGACTAATTCCTAACATTCATTTTTGTGAATGAGAATGGCTTATTGGAATTTGGGCAACACTTTACTACATTACAAACAATTTCGTTAATGTTTACATACTGCTTAAAAATGCCAAGTGTATGGGTTTGCCTTTACACCTTAACTGATTTATTAAAACATTAAGTTTAGTTTAGCTTATTTGACATTGTCAGAGGGACATTAAATTACTACAAAATGTCAAAGGTGAAATAAAATCCAGGATGTTTTCCACTGTAGTCTTTAAAATAGAGTTATAACGCAGGACTAGGTTGCATCACATATAATAAAACAATATATTAAAAACCTAAATTACCTTCCCAACAAGTCAAATAGCGAAAAGTAAAATGTAAATATTACATACCAGTTATAAATAGATGAGTTAAAGCTACAGTTGGTTACTTAAATGAAAATAACTTTGTGTCATATTTGCTAACACTGTCACTAGATTCTTAAAGAAGGGCAGGAGACAGTCTGTGAAAAAAAATCATGTCTAACCTCCTTTGACTACTGTCTCCAATGACAGTGGCTAAAATCTACCATGGTGCACCAAAAACAGCCAACCAGAGATGAGGAGTCTCTGATGCAGCTGTCCATCATGTCAGTCACTGCTTGTGAACTGCAGTCAAACTGTCAAGCTAAGCAGCGCTGATCAAATTTAAAACAAGATACTATTAGCTGCATTGCCTTTTTATCATCTCAAAGGTTTTCAGAAACATATTTTAGTGTACTGTTTAGCTGTAAAATGAGAAAATTTGTGACCCAGCTGTGATTTTGAAGACAGTCGACCAAAGTGTCAAGCAACGCCCACCGGCCAGACCAACATTTTCATTTTACAGTTAAATAATAGGGGTATTAATCTCATCACGTCTCATCACGATACGCATCGATACTTTTGACAATGATACGATATTTGCCGATATTACAAAGTCTCCCACAATACAATTCAGATTTGCAGAGGACACAGCAACCCCTTTGTTTTTAGCTTTTGTCCATAAGTAAAAAAAAAACCCAACATAAATAATGTAAATAAGTGCAGTAAAGTTTACTTTAAACGGACTCCACTAACACACATATAACAGCACGTGGAACAAGTTCACCCTCAGGCTTTTCTATTAGAAAGACCTTTCTGGAAGAAATGATTTCACTTTAACCCAAATAATTATCTTTTTCCTAAAACTTCAGAACTATTTGGCCTACAGCCCTAAAGGCATACTTCTCCCTCTTCTTCTCTCCCAAACTTCACCATGTTTTATCTCGTTAACAGTATTGTTTACATTCACCATGTGCTCTGTCTGTTGACCCTTATTTTCTCCATAATCTATCATATTTTCACACTGCTGATTTATTTTCCGAGTAAATAACGTTATCCTCGTCATCTTTCTCTTGACTGCTTGACATCTGCCTGCCGCTGTTTGGCAGTGACACAGACCCTCAAAGTAAAAGTGTATCCCAAAAATGGAGATATAGATCATATTTTCATTTTGCATCGATGATACTGGATCATTGATCAATGAATCGATATATTGATCCAGACTGATGGATTGTTACACCCCTACTAAACAGTACGCTAAAGTATGTTTCTGAAAACATGAGATGAGAAATATGCAATGCAGTAACAGAATTTTGATTCACATTTGATCAGCGCTGCCTAGTTTGACAGTTTGACTGCAGTTCACAAGACGTGATTGACATGATTCACAGCTGCGTTTAAGACTCCTCTGCTCTGATTGGTTGTTTTCATTCATGTGTGGTAAGGCCATTAGAAGCGTTACAAGAGCAGGCAGAGGAGCATGATTTTTTTTTACACAAATTATCTGTCTTATTCAGTGTTGTGTGAATATAGAGACAGTTTCAGCAAGCTTTTTTTTTTTTTTTTTTGAAGTTACCAACAACAGCTTTAAACCTCAGTGAGTGAAGCCCACAAAGTTTCTTTAAGCACAGACAGAAATAATAGAAAAATATAAGCAGAAGAAATAAATATGTCCTTTTTTTAATTCATTCATGACCATGGTATACATTTTATAAGCAGGACAGCTAAGTAGTTAGCTTAGTATATACCTTAGTATAAAGAGATTTTTTTGAGATAATAGGGAGACCACCCAGCTTCCTCATTTTTGCTACCTTCAGTTTTGCATTATGTTTTTCCTGGATTTCAACGTAATGAACATGACAGTGCAGCTTTCTTCGACTCCAACCAGTGAGATCATTTCTGCCTTCAGAACATTGTTGTAAGACTCCAATCTGACTAGTGAGCTCTATTTGAGTTTTTTTTTTTTTTTATGCATTCATTCTGCTTTTTTTCTGTCAGCTGGAGGCACCTCACAACGCTGTCGCTACAAGGACAAGGCCTCTAACTGTCGCTCGTTGAAGCAGCAGCTGAGCTGCAAACATGGCCTGGTGGCTTCTTGGTGTCCCGCCTCCTGCAAGTGTTGATTTAATGCCACAAGTCCACATGGACTCTGAGTAATCAGTCACTTTCAATAAATGATACACTATGACACTTGTGTCCCTCAGCTGATTATTGATCAGGTCAAAAAGCCTGAAGTACAACCCGAATTCCAAAAAAGTTGGGACGCTTTGTAAAGCGTAAATAAAAAAACAGAATGCGATGATTTGCTAATCCTTTTCAACCTGTATTCAATCAAATAAAGTACAAAGATATGTAATTTTCAAACTGATAAACTTTATCAATTTTTGTAACACTTATTCTGAATTTGATTCCTGCAACATATTCCAAAAAAGTTGGGACGGGGGCAAAAAAAGACTTCGAAAGTTGCTGAATGCTCAAAAAATACCAGGTAAACAGGTTAATTGTTAACAAATGACAGCATCATTATTGAGTTTGAAAGGGGCATCCTTAAAAGGCTCAGTTGTTCACAAGAAAGGATGGTCATTTTGTGAAAAAACTGTGTGAGCAAACAGTCAAACAGTTTAAGAACAAAGTTTCTCAGTGCACAACTACAAGGAATTTAGGGGTTTCACCATCTACAATCTATAATATCATCAAATGATTCAGAGAATCTGGAGAAATCTCTGCATGTAAGGGTCAAGGCTGAAAACCTTCGACCCCTCAGGATGCACTGCATTAAAACCAACATGATCGCATAAAGGATAGTACAACATGGGCTCAGGAACACTTTGGAAAACCACAGCCACTACACACAGTTCATCACTGCATCTACAAATGCAAGTTAAGACTCTCCAGTGTAAAATTAAAGAAACGCAGCCGACTTCTCTAGACCCCAGCTCATCTGAGATGGACTGACACAAAGTGTAAAAGTGTGCTGTGTTCTGACGAGTTCACATTTCCAATTGTTTTTGGAAATCATGGACATTGTGTCCTCTGGGATAAAGAGGAAAAGGACCATCCAGATTGTTACCAGTGTGAAACTCAACGCCGGCATCTGAGGTGGTATGGGGATGTATTAGTGCCCATGGCATCATGGGTAACTTGCACATCTGTGAAGGAACCATGAATGCTAAAAGGTATATACAGGTTTTGGAGCAACATATGCTGCCATCCAGACAACGTCTTTTTCAGGGACGTTCCGTGTTTATTCCAGCAAGATGATGCAGAGCCACATTCTGCACGTATTACAACAGCGTGGCTTCACAGTAAAAGAGTGAAGGTATTAGACTGGCAGGCTGCAGTCCTGACCTGTCTCCCATTAACAATGTGTGGTGCATTACCAAGCAAAATTGCAGAAATGGAGGCCTCGGACTGTTGAGCAGATGAAGAATTTCACTTTAAAACTTTAACAGCTAGTGTCCTCAATTCCCAAACGCTTACTGAGTGTTGTTAAAGAAGAAGGTGATGTAACACAGAGGGAAACACGCCCCTGTCCTGAGTTTTTTGAAACGTGTTGCAGGCATCAAATTCAGACTAAGTGTACATTTATAAAAAAAAAAATAATAATAATTATGGTAAAGTATATGAGTTTGAACATTTAATATCATGTATTTGCACTGAATTCAATTAAATGTAGGTCCAAAATGATTTGCAAATCATTGATCTCTATTTTTTATTTACATTTTACAAAGCATCCCAACATTTTTTGGAGCTGGTTTTGTATTGAACCTGAGATTAGAAAGGAAATTTACTTTGGCACAGCACCCTTCTGGACAAACACCGCCTGCAGGGGCAGGTACCCTCTGACTCTAAGTGAGGGCTAAACTCAAAAAGAGGAAGTAGAACACATTTGACAGGGTGGATTTGGCAGGAGTGGGGAGGAAAAATTAATTCCACATGGATTTATTAAAGCTGAGCCAAGTAACAGTTTGAAACCACACCTGGTTACTGCTGCTAATTATAAAGACCCTTATCAATGAGTAATCATTTTGTCCTAAATATATATCCAAGCTTTAAACAGTGTAAATCCAGACCTCAATAGTGACGGCTAACGCTTTAAAATATGTAAATGATTAGTGTTTTCAGACCCTTTTATTTTATCATGATGCACTGATAACACTGTCAGGTAAATTTTGGGAGGGCTTCCTGTGGAATTGGGCTGCATGGATTCTACAGGAAGCCAAAAAGGTTACTTCCTGTTAGATAAGATGGTTGCTTGACTTTAGAACACATTGGCTCCCATTTTAAAGGAAGTGTTGAGCAACTGTTTATAACAAACGCTAAATGGTGAAATGTAACTAAGGACACTAAGTCTGTATAAAATATTTCCAGCTTAAACTACATTAGACATTCTACTCCACTTCATTTCAGGGGAAAATATATTTACTCTGTCATATATTACTGGTTTTATTTTGTATATTTTGCAATTACTTAGTTTAGTCTGAAATGGGAGTCCTTTAGTTTCATTTTTTATGTAAAGTGAAACCATTTTCTGGTGTAGCAGTAATATTACAAGCTGTATTCAATACAAATCAGAATCAGAATCAGCTTTATTGGCCAAGTACGTGTGTGCACATACAAGGAATTTGACTTCAGTAAACTTTGCTCTCAATGTAGCAGTATTGACATTAAGAAATCAAATCAACTCATTTCAAGAATTTTTTAAAATAATGTTTTTCTTAATTTTATTGCAGCGATGGTGCCTCATTCTTTTGTTCCTGAAAACAGATTGAAATATTTAAATTGTACTGAAAAATACATTTTCTGGAGCTAATTACTGACAGAAATATTTTATAAGATTGTATGTTTGCAGAATACTTTATGAAGTAGTGAAAATCAGCTCCACCCTAACAAGCAACAACAAAAATGCTGCTATTACATGATGCATCAGTGATGGTCCTACAACACTATGACAGGAGTCATTTAGCATAAAAAAGTACTTTACTTTTGTTACTTTAAGTATATTTTCCTCAGAACACTTTGGACTATAGCCCACAAATCAATAAAGTATACACTGAGACAATATTCAAGTACTGGGGGAAAAAGGCAAGAGGTCATGAAACAAGGGGGTAATAACTCAGTGTTTGAGATTTTCTTAGAGGGGGATACAAGGCAGGAACAACGACTATATCGTCTATAGTGCTCGCCATTGTTATTACTCGTCATTGATTTTGGCGCACCACTTGATGCTCATCAGTCATTTTTTATTTCAACCAAGAAACCTCTGTTTAATGTCACAATGCCAGATGAATCAGTCAACTCTGCAAAGCAGGTGGATTCAAAGGTTGGACCCGTGCAACCTTGTTACTTTTAATAATGTATTGTACACTATTCTTGTTTCTGGGAAGCAAAACATTAGGCTTTGGACATCCTGAGCAGCAGCAGTGCCCCTGAAAATTTTTATCGGAGTGGCCAGACGGCACCACTGCAAATGTTGGGGTGGGACACCAAAATCGCAAGCCAAAATAAGTTGGGTAAAATCTATGTCAATATTGAGAGTTAAGGGATCGCATACTGATATACTTTCCTATTTTAGAGTTATGTTACTTAATTATCTGATGTGCACAGACTAATGGAGGAACAGTTAACATTTTGGGTGCCACCATAATCCTGTTGTGATGTGTTATGTATCTGCATATCCATGTGTTAGCCAGTTCATTGGTCCTCATATAGGCTGGTGGTACTTTCCCTTAAAAAGACAAATATACAGCCTTAAATTAAAGGAGCACATTGATTGCAAGGAACAAAGCATTTACTCAGAACAAGGCTTCTTGAGTTTAGGGGAGACTCGTGGGTACACAGAACCCATTTTCATTCAGATATCTTAAGGTGGGAGCTCAAGGGACCCCTTTGAAAATGGCTGTGCCAGTTGTTCCTTCGCCAAAATGTAGCCTAAATTTGGAGCATTATTTACTTCACTGCATTACCCTTCCCAACAGGCTTAGCCAACATGGTCGATACCAATGCTGCCTCAAAGCCCTGACACAACAAGCCAATGGTCAGTCATCAGTCAAAGTTGGGCTGTTGGTGAGCGCTAGTGATGCGCGGGCCGACCCGTAACCCATGGGTCTCACGGGTTACCCGCGGGTCAGGTTGGGTTGGGTCAAGAAATGTTCACTTTATTGGCGGGGCGGATGGGGCGGGTCATTAAAGATTAAATATGTCGGATATAGCCTACTTGTTAACAACACTGCTGTAGGTTAGGTAAATGCATGTTACGTAACGTAACCTGCGACCTGACGTCACAAAAGCGCCAAGCAGCGGCCATGACAAACCAGAATCAATGAAGCGGTGAAGATGGAAGAAGTAGTGAGGGAAAGATTACGGTCAGGAGAGTACAGAGTTAAAAGAAAATAAGGCCAAGCTGCTAAATCTCATGTTTGGGACAATTTCTGTGAGGTAGTTAGTGCAGCAGACGACAGCAGCATTGGCTACGTGAAGTGCAATTCCTGTGATAAGCTATACAAGCATGAGAGCCACAAGACGGATAAGTTAATAGCGGCGGGGGCGGGGTGGGGCGGGTTGGAAAAAACCCTGACCTGCGCATCACTAGTGAACGCTAAAGTCAAAAGGGAGTTAGACCAAATCAAACTTGTCACATAAGGCAAGAAAATGTTTCTTCAGCCACTGAGCTCTTTAGCAGAAACGTTTCGTGATGCCTAGTGTTATTGTTCGCTGGTCCACAGTAAATACACTTTGTTCTTTCAACATTGGATTGTGCTATTAATGTGCTAACTGGCTAACTACCGTCAAGACAATCTTCCAGCTTCTCTTTTTGAATGAGGATTACAGACTACTGCCATCTGCTGGTGTGGAGAGTATACGAGCTGGTTGTCCATTGGCTGTAGTCCTTGTGGTGTGTTAATGTGCAACTCTTTCGGCCAAGACAGGGCGACATCAGGCGATACAGCAAGGGGCCTTTGTCGCTGCTAGTTCTGTTGGTTTGGTGTGTCTGGGCCTTTAGGCTGTCTAGTTTTATAAGATGACACTACCTTCATGCTAACTTAAAAACATTAGGGCACCACAGCTGCTCAACTCTTTCCCCGCCACTGACGAGATTTTCCTGCAATTTGTGTTTTCACTGCTATAAGATAGGGGCACTGTTACACATCTCGTGACATAAAACAGCATTGCCATGTCCAAAAACAAACGACTAAGAAGATCCGCTGGAAACAGGAAGAAGATGTTGCAGCATGTAAACAGCACGAAAATGCCGGCGCCAGCGGAAAAGTTTACGGATCTACTTTCTGAATCCGATTTGGTGGAACAAAACGGGATCTCCATGACCTGATGATGTGACACACGGACAAGACCACAGAAGAGAGGGAGACAACAGTATTGATACAGAACGATCACTGAACATGGCGACGTGTCCCACTATACCTCTAATAGAATATTATTTTCTTTCTTTTTTTTTTTTTCATTAATAACATTCAAACTGATGTAAGGACATGATAAAAAACAAAAAATAAATTATAGCTGTTGCGCAGCGATGGGTCGGGTCCAGGCATTTTTAGGCAATTCTGAGCAACAAGCAGAAGAATTGGAAGACATTTAGGAATTTAGCAACACAATCTGCCTTTTGCATCAGCTGAGGCACTCACTTCTATCTCACTGAGCTAATTAGTCAGTGACAATTCATGTGTAGCTTCACAAATTGACTAAGCCAGACGTGCAGGTTTAGCAGCCGTCCATGCATGGAAAAGCAGATTTCAAACCACTGTAAAAAATTCAGTTATCGAAACAAAAATCTGAAAATACACATACTGCATCTAGACAGCAT
>NC_065517.1:22689622-22694965 GCF_006386435.1 Epinephelus moara | reverse complement strand
AACCACTGTAAAAAAATTCAGTTTTTGAGATAAAATTCTGAAATTTGCCACACATCATCTACCATGATTCTAGAATTTTGTCATTTTTTCATGAACATTGAAGATTTATTTAGCAAGAATTTGCATGTATATGTTTACAGTACCGTTTACAGTCAAACATTTTGATGAACTGTAGGCTCAATTTTTGATAAATCAAAAATCTGAGAAACGCAGTTTTTGTAGGACAGTCTGAAGATGCTGTAGCAAGTTTGGTGTCAATTGAGCAGAAATTGTGGGAGGAGATAGGTTTAAGAAGTTTTACAGTTTTTGAAAAAAAACAGAGTGATGAACTTCATAATTTTTTATAGGTTTAAGTGTACAAACGTTTCTTTAGTATTGGGGCTACAGTTTGATGAAAGTTGTGAAGCTGTAGTACGTATGGTTGATTTGTTATGAATTTTCAAAGTTTTGAACTTTAGACGCTTGCTGTAGCGCCACCATCAGGACTATTGGCTTGAGTTTACAGCTGAGGATATCTGGCTTAGCTGCCCGGACCCTAATAAATATCTAATTTATTCTTTACTTTAAAATGACTGACAAAAATACATTTGTCTCAGCTATTTGTCCGAAATGTTGTTGTTTTTTAATGAAAAATCACAAATTCAAGTGTTGATAAAAAAGAAATGGATTAAGATAGAATAAAAATGTTTTTGTGTATAAAAACAGAAGGTCTTTTCTTAAGTTTCATGTATATACTGTTTACATATTCATAGAACAAATTATTCTGTGGGTCTTGAAAGATTAGCGGACATGATAAAAATTGCTGGCAGTGGCTGGCAACTCAAAAGTAATACTCTGACGGGGAAAGTGTTAAAGACCATAATATCAGCCTCCAATTATTTTCGCACGCAATTGTATCGTGGGAACATGCCCCCCCTGGCCCCCCCTTGGGAGCATCACTGTTGAGTAGATGTTTAAAGTTGTCATTATTAGTAGCAGAGAGAGCCCTCCATGTCCTTAGTCAAGTCAGGCTGCAACTTTTCTGTCAGAATACATGCTTTCACTTTGTTGTCTTTTTTCTTTTTTCTAACCCACATCTGAGGCAGAGACAGCGTGCCTCTCCTCAGGGGTCAACCAGACATGTTCTGGCCACACAGCAGGCTCCTGGTTCAAATAAGGCTGTGTTTGTATGTAATAGGCTCATGCAGTCTACATTTAAGAGGCACAGATGGATCTTCAGGCTTGGCTGGTTGGAATTTGTCCAGCCTGGATCTGCTTAGGGTTTTTTTTCTTTGTATTATGAATCTGTTCTGAGTTTCCTCTCTGCACTAACAGAAGAGCTTGTTTTCATTTTGGCTCATTGAATAATCCGCTCTAGCTTCACCATTAGATTTCCTATCGCCACATTATCACACGCACGGCTATTGTGTTGAAATTAGCGGCCTTTCATATGATGGCAAACGTCTTTCACTGAAAATAAACACTTGGGCTGATTTTTTTGTAACCTTGTCTGCATGCCAGAACAGCCTCGCTCTTGATACAACAGCATGTAGGAGTCGTACGAAAGTCTGAGTCTCTTGTTTCTGCTCAGTCACTGCAATCCCCATGAGGTCAGCGAGAAGACAGATGAGAGCACCACCTGAAGTGAGCGTACAGGGGAGCTGGAAGAAGAGTTATTCCCCCAGCAGAGGGGAGATAAGGGGATGAGTTTTTCCTCTGCCAGTGCACCCAGCGATAGCAGAGGTCCTCTGGCTTGGCGAAGCTTGATAAGCGCGGCTGTGCCATCCTGTGGGGCTTATCAACTCTAGCAGCAAGCCTCAACAGTTGGTCCCAGGGCCAGAAAATGTTTATGACTTTGGCGTCAGTTTGTCTTCCTGGACAGCAGATTGTGTAATATGAGAAAAAATAATGACTACACACATGTACTACATTGTTGTAGATTTTATATTCATCAACAATGTGACCTGGTGAATCTGCAGCATAGACTGGCCTCATCTAAACTCTCTCGGGCTGAGATAAAATCAGATATGTTAACACCGCTGACTACAGCTCCACCAGACAGCTGTCTGCATGTCGAGTGACAGAGAATGTAATCAAGTGCAGAGGATACATTTTCCTTGTTATTTCTTTCAATGAAACAGTGTTAGAAATGAAGGAGAAAAAAGTGTGGAAAAAAGAGAAGAGACAGACGAGAAGAGAAAGAGGGAAATATGTTGGCAGAAACACAAAAAGGCAGGAAGACACTGGGAGATCAGTTACATCAGTCTGTCCAGACTAAAGACAGTTCATTTAGTCTGAGCTGTTATCTCGCCACATCACAGTCCCTTTGGATTAGAAACAGGATGCTGAGGAAAAGAGCTCACTCCATTTGAATCCAACCACAGATCTCAAGGCTCAGTGCAGCAAACTGGATTTAACTGCAACTGTTCAACTGACTATACGACCAAGATTAAATAATCCATGACACTGGGTCAGCTAGCCTTTCAAAATAATACTTGAGCTTGTTTTAAAAAGCTTCCAGAGCTATGTGGGAGGGCTCTGCCCAGAATATCAGGACCAGTCAGAAAGTGTTTCTTTATCACTTGTTATTGTTCATACCTTCAAGTGCTCAATGTTCAGTCACATGTCTTACGTTACAGTAAATACATCGGGCACAGGTGTTGACTCAAGTCCCAACACTATGGGGGACAAAACTCACAAAACAAATGCACAAATACAAGATCACTTCAAAGTCAAATAAGATTTCCATTTTTTCCATTATTGTTCACATTTTTTAGTGGCATGTCAGTCAGTTGTTCCATAACATACATTCCCTTAACTGTTTCTATCCAGTCAGAAGCTGTTGGAGACTCTTAACTCAACCATTTCCTAGTTATTGCTTTTGCTTTTTTTTTTACAACCTGCTAGTGGTATTTGTAATAAAATATAAGCATGTTTTAATATGAAGATCCTTTGACTTGGTCTCAAGTTTTGTCTCTCTCTAAAGCACTTTGAAACATTATTTTGAAAAGCCCTAAAAACAAAGTGGTATTGGACGTTATCCAAGGTTTTTTCCAGCATCATCCTCCCTGTGCCAGCATAGAAGCCAGTCAGCCATCTTTCCTTTACACCCGACCAACATTGATATTTTTGCACCTTATGAGTCACTAACAAGACTGTCTACTGTCAGTTTGTACGGTCAACGCCTCTCCTAGCTAATTTTATTAAGGTGGTAAACTGATCATGGTGAATTGACATTATTGGGGTAATCTTACATATGGTGTCCAGCAGCACCCACATAGACTGCAGGGCAACCAACAATAAAAGAGACTCTACAAAAACAGCCTGCATACACACCAACCTCAAAAAAACAAACTTCAAATCAAAAATTATGTAATAATAATTGTTTTTAATTCTATTCTTATTTTTTTTAATACGTGTTGTCATGTTGACAAGCAGCAACCTCTAGGGCTGAAAAACTTAAGAGCTGAAAACTGCAATTCCTCTAATGGCCACTTGAGGCTGGCTCCAGGAGTGAGTCAATCCCCATAGACTCTCATGTTAAAATGTTAAAATGCCCAACTTTGCAGCAGAAATAAACATGTCTACAGCCCGGTACAAAAAACGGTTCTGGTCTCTATAGCTAACTTCACCATTCATGTCAACAGTACAGGGGGTGAATTTTTATATAATTCACCCATTTACATTTTATTAAGGCTTAAAATTCCACATATTCAAGGGAGGGGCCACCTCTGTGACAGCAATGCTACAATCTATGAGGCAGATCCATCCCTCACTCCTTCACAGCTCCACCCTCTCATCCAAATATGGTCACTTATGGTTCCAAATAAATAAAAAAAAAAATTAAAAAAAAAAAGGCGACAGCTGAAATGCCGGCTTCAAAGCAGTCCGCAAACCATTAGGTCACAATACAGTAGTGACATCCATTATATCATACAGTCTATCGTTTTAGAGCCAGAATAATCAGGACAAGAAATTTTCGTACTGTCCCATGCCTAACTTAGACTTTGCCCTACACAACTTGTGTGACAGTCCCAGATCAGTGCTATAGGTTTCGTACCCCATACTGTATTGAAGAGGCACCTGTGAGAAGGGAGTTCCTGCTCACTGGGTGCTACAGAAACATTCAGACCTCCCTCTAATGAAAGCAGAGCGCTTGAGTTGTGCAGCTTCCTTCCTTTCACTGAGTGCTTTGAGATGCAGCAAAACAAAACTTGCTAAAAGGCTCGTCAGCTCGCCTCTTAGGCTGTCATCACAAACACAAGAACATCACAAGACCACCGTCAAACCAAAACCCACTGAAAACACATCTCTTCAGCCACATGCCAAAGCACTGACAGATCACTTTCATTGATAAAAGCCTGAAGGAAGGAGTATTGTAGCCATGGCAAACACTTTATTTCTAATCTGTATGTGGTAGCAGGTCCTATAGTAACCACATACTTCCCTAGATTGTCCTGAGAAGCTCATAACCTATAGACTGGGTGCACAGTAAGGGGGCTTTGTGTGCCTGGTGCTTCCGATAGTGCCTGTTAGTGTGGTTATTGTTTTATGAGCAAGCGTGATGGCGAGGGGTTCAACCAGTGGCCACGGGCTGAGCTCTCCCAGCACACCCAGCTAAATAAAACAGAGCTGGTTCACGTCAGCCATCAGCAGACGCGTGTTGTTCTTTCTCCAAGCCGCTGTCTGTGTGATCGCTGGTCTCACTCAATGGTCCTCCAGCAAATGTACATTAAACAAACACTGGGAGAGGGGTCCCAAGGCAGCAGTGGAGGAAATGGTTAAAGTGGGTGTGGGCATACCCCAAACACAGTGTAGTGCAAAACATTCAATCACACACAACCACAACTGTGAAGAAAATAAAATCAACTGACTTAAGAACTCTAGAAATAGTTTGCAGTTTTTCAAAGGACAACAGAGGTGTAATGACACAGTCAAAGGTGTGTTAAAGCCGGGTTAATACTCAATACAGGGCGCTTTGATTGATACATTCGTGATATTTTTAATCATGATGGAAGGGAAACAAACTGTCACTAAATAAATGTTTGTCTGTGTTTTTACTTTTAAGGTTCAAGTACACTGAAACCGATAACTGATGCACCTCATTTGTCGCAAGTATTTCGCCATGTCTTTATACAGGGCTTGACGCTAACTTTTTTCCCCAAGGAGCACATGTGCTCCTAAGTTGAAAAAGTAAGGAGCGCACAAAGAACTTTAGGGGCACAATGTAAATTGATCAAATAATGTGTTTTCTGTAATAAACGTGATGCAAATAGACATTTACAAGCAAAATTATGTAATGAATTTGTATACAAAATGTACAGAAAGGTAAAATCATCAAGTTTTGAAAAACTATTGCAATTT
>NC_065517.1:22683696-22689360 GCF_006386435.1 Epinephelus moara | reverse complement strand
GCTGTAAAACCGCTTTGCGCTGGCTGTCCCATTGTTTGTCTATGGAGAGGGCAGCAACGCCTGACAAAGCGGCACCGCTACCCTTGGCGTTGCGCACGATATTCATTGTGCCGACAGTGGCTTGGAAAACCGCCCATAACCGTGTCACACGGGGAAGAGGGAAGAGGGAAGGCGGCTGGAGTTCCTCCAACATTTGCAGTTAGATTATCATATTTTTTTATTGTCAAAAATATAGGTTGCTTCAGCTGATTTTTTTATGCGCACATGTGCCCCTAAATATTTTTTACAGTTCGCACACACCTATTTTTAGTCGCAAATGCGAGTGAAACGCTCGCACTGTCGAGCCCTGTTATATGTCAGTCTGTGGACCAATTTTGTCAATGGGTGCAGTTACATGATGGTTTCTCATTCAGAATGAAATAAATCTCAATGAAATCATTCGGAATTAAAGTCTTTGCATGTAGTTTACATGGGAAATATTCATTCCGAATAAGGGTTTACACGGGATATCAGTTTAATCGCCTTTATTCATGTCTGTGCAAGGTTTGGGGCAGGGAAGGTTTCTGATTGGACAGGGTGCGGAGCGGATGTTACGTGTTTACGTTTACCGGAAGAAAACACTTGTAGTCCTCGCTCTGGATAACAAGATGCTTGACGACGCCGTTCTTAGTGCCTTTTTCTGACTTGTTTTGAGAGGTAGAAGGTTGAAGAAGGGAGATAGAAGACCGTGCTTTGGGGAATGGAGACCAGTGAGTGCAATGAGTCCGACTGCTCTATCTCAGCCCGTTGCTATGCGCGCTATATATGTCATCGCGCCAAAAGGGCAAGGGAATGAGCATGCGCAGAAAGACGGGAATGAATTTAAAGAGGAATGAGTGTGTACAAGTGCAAGAAATTCTTTCATTCGGAATTAGAAATGGAATATTCCAGCCCCTTACATCGGATTGAATTTTCAATCGTATTGGCCATTTTCCAAATTAGGTATTTACAAGATCACTTTTAATAGGAATGAACTTTCATTCCGAATAAAAAGGGAATAAAACTGTCCATGTAAACGCACTCAATGTGATAACTTCAGATGTAGTCACGAAATTTTACAAGTATGTAACTGATCAAAATAAAGGCCAGGCTTAAAAGATGGGTATGGTCAGAGCAAGGGGCCCAGAAGTAGGTGGGTATGAAGTAGGGAAGGTGCAAGTGGCCCCCCACTTAAGGACCTTGGCCCACATTCATTAAGGTCGCTAAAGTCCAGTTCAGACAAAAGTTTCGCAACAAGACAAAACCGTTTTAGAACGTTGCGGAGAAAAGTTGCAGCGGCGTCTGAGCTGTACTCAAGCTGGCTGATGGTGTCACCTTCAACTCCGCTGGTCAAGTCGCTGGCAGCTGGTTTTAGAACATCGCCTGTTTCTACAGCCAATCAGCTTGTAATGATGTCCAGTGGTCAAGTCAAAATGACCACAGACAGGTGCTCTTTCCACGCCGAGCCCTCTGTTTCTGTCCTCATGTGTGCCAGTGTCGGACGGTGGGTCGCTGCTGCTGCTGCTGCTGCTGCTCACTGTATGTGCTTATGCCCCCTCACACACACACATTCTCATTGACGGATTAATTGGTGCTGCTTACTTATATTATTGTGGAGTATTTATTATGAATACAGTCCATCTGATGCTCATTTATAGAATGTGAGTCATCAAATTATCCTGAATAAATAAAACATAAATAAATGTGAATGTGTGTGTGCAGTAGCTAAGCCCTGCCCATGGTGAAACTCTGACAGAGAGCAGACAAGAGGGCAGAAGCAGCACGGCCGGAAATGACAGCAAACACTTTTTTCCTGTTCAATCAGCTTTGGCACTGAGAAAAAATGTTTAGGCTTTGAGTCCAAGTCTTATAATTGTCCGGAGAACCCTGCTGTGTATTCTGGCATTATATTTACAAAAATGTGGGTTCTTATGAAAACAAACAAACACAAAGGGTAATATGGAACAATATACTGTATGGACGTGACCTTAATCATTTTTGTTGACCTCAATAAGTTGATAATGTAATTATCATTATGATATGGACTAACACTGGCAGAGATGCATGTGGGCACCTGCTCCCCAGCATGCCATTGATGTATGTGTGTTATTAGGTGCAATGGCAGATGGGATGAAAGAGTTCCTGGCTCTGATGAAGCTGAGGTCCTGATGGAAGTGCCTGAACCTCACTGAACAAGGATTTTCACATCAGAGAGAGCTCAAACTAATAGATGTTACTGAAGCCATTCACACTGTCACTAGAGTCCGTATGAAGATCTAATTATAATAGTCTTATTAAAGCCTGTAGGTGTTCGACAAAATAATTTCCCCTGATAACCCCATTAGAACAGACAAGGAGAGAATGTGGCACTTGCATATAGTTTATAGTAAGCTGTTCTGCCACGATCTAATGTTACATCCCTATAGGTTTGTCACTGCTCACCCCTATCCGTGAGTCTAACGCATGTTTGTTTTGTAACATTTCTGTTCAGAAACTCAGTGCGTTCTCATATATTCTCAGAGGTACCTTCTTTTTTCCAAATCTTGGCTCCTGTGTCTTATGCAAACTCCCCTCTCATCTTTCACATTCATTATTTCTGTATGAAAATTCTCGAAAATTGATGTCTGGGAAAAATATATGAACTCCATATCCGCCTTGGTGTATTATCACACATGGGAGTCAAAACGCCCTGACAAATATTGCATGAGAGTGCGTTATTTTCTCCAGAGCGCTGTTCTCACTGCAGTGCTCCAGCTATTTTTTTCCCCCACTCGTCGCCTTAATAATAAATAAGCCCCACGGGTCTTTACATCTGCTTATCGCTGCTGCCACAGTAATCTGACACAGACGTTTGCCGGGCCTGACATTTAAACAGAAAACGGGGGAGAACATTCCTTTTTCACATCCTGGTAAATCTGTTTGCCATTAGTCATGTCGGACAGACGCAGGGACCAAATCCATAAGCTTCACTCAGGAATGGCTTGGTCATGCAAGGGTCAATCGCTCACGGTTCATTATTTCAGTGGCAGCCAATGCATTCATGGTACAGAAGTTATGCTGCGTGACGTGAGAGGAGATGAAGTTCAAGGTTCAAGACCGGGTTGCACCAGCTATTTGTAGGTAAATCATTCACTGAGTTCGTTACTATGCTAACTAGTTTCAAACTAGGGATTTATTAAATCAGGTTGCACCAGTAAAACTCAAAGAATGTCCTAGATTTGAGTAATGTGTAAAGCAGTTGCTAAACAACTGTAGCTCTGTCCGAGCAAAAGCTGTCAACTAAACAGGAAGTCACTGTAGCATCACAGGATGTCATATAACCTTCAAAAATAACATTTGTAGAGGGCCAAATGAAATGGAGTGGAAGCCAGTTACAGTGATGAACTGAGTACGAATCAAAAAGCCTGAGATAAAATCATTTCTACACCATCCATCCATCCACCCATTTTCATCCGCTTATACGAGGCCAGGTTGTGGGGGAAGCAGGCCAAGCAGGGCACCCCAGACGTCCCTTTCCCCAGAAACGCTTTCCAGCTCCTACTAGGGGACCCCAAGGTGTTCCCAGGCCAGATGAGATATGTAATCCCTCCAGCGTGTTCTGGGTCCGCCCCGGGGCCTCCTACCAGTGGGACATGCCCAGAACACCTCCAACGAGAGGCGCCCAGGAGGCATCCTGATCAGATGCCCGAACCACCTCAATGGACCCCTTTCGACACGAAGGAGCAGCGGCTCTACTCCGAGCTCCCTCTGGATGTCCGAACTCCTTACACTATCTCTAAGGCTGAGCCAAGCCACCCCACGGAGGAAACTCATTTACATCGCTTGTATCCGCGATCTCATTCTTTTGGTCACTACCCAGAGCTCATGACCATAGGTGAGGGTTGGAACGTAGATGGACCAGTAAATTGAAAGCTTTGCCTTTCGGCTCAGCTCCCTCTTCACCACAACAGTCCAGCGCAGCGCCCGCATCACTGCAGACGCTGCACTAAACTGCCGATCCATGTCATCTATTCTAAATTATTAGCATAATGTTTTGTAATCTGATGTATATTCTGTTTTTGTGAAATGTCAACATTTTGAAGTGTCAGGTCAGATATTTACTCTTTCTCAATCTGAAAAAAAAATATGCAGACTGTTAGCTAATTCAGTCAACGAGCAGTATGTGAAAGTTATACTTGGCAGATAGTAAGTGTAAATATCAGTAAGAATAATAATAATTCTTCATATGCTTTCTATTATTTTCTACAGGGATGCACATCTGCATCTGGTTGACACAACATATATTTTCACTGTGACAGGCCAAATTTTCATATAGGGAATATAGGCGCCTGAGTTGGAGAGACATTCACAGACAGTACGTCCAGAGTTGCATAATCAAAAGTCTCTGTGGCCCTCTCTACAGGGCCTGTATATAGATATCTTTGTAAATGGATTTTTTCCTATATGTTTGGGCCACTCGTTCACATGCAAACAGAGTTTTATGCCACTAAAACAGAGTGTTTTTAATACCTTCTAAGGTGAAGATTTATCAAATCTCAGTTTACTGTTTATCTGTGTGGACGTTAGGGCTGTCAAAATCGCTCAAAAATGACATTCGAATATTCCTTCTAAAAATAACTCATAGGTTCGAACCATTCGAATTTTTTTTTTTTCGCATTATGTCCACAAGAGGGCAAACTAATACAAGGAAACATAACTACTTGTAGGTATTTTTATTTCAACATAAACGTCTTTGAAAACATACCTACACATTAACACATAAAACAATTATCTATAACATTACTTTAGAAACGACTGCGGACCTCTCGCTCGCCCCCCCTCTCTGACCCGTCAGGCCACACCGCTCACGGAAGCGCTGCGAAGAGCCTCGAAGCGCATCGAAGCGCCTGGAAGCGAAGCCAGTTTCCTTTCGCCACCGTGGCCGGCTCTGGTCTATTTTCTGCGCGAGCCGCGAGCGAATGTGTCAAGCCGGGTGACGGAGACAACAGCTGGGAGCAGAAACGCTTGTCGACCAGCATGGAGAAATGCGCGTCTGATGTGAACGGAAGTGCTCCGGCTCGTGCGAGAATTTCGGTGCGCTGTGCTTCACAGCACCTCCGCAGGAGGTGTGGCCTTATGCAGTGCTTTCAGTGCAGTGGCCCAGGCCAACGCCCACTCGCAAAGAGGACATTCGAAGGTCCAATTTTTTTTCAAATTCAAATTTAAATTCGAATTTAGAATATTCGTTGACAGCCCTAGTGGACGTGTAAATGGAGCATTCTTGATTTACCTCCCTTTACAGGTAGTAGAAAATACAGTATGTTATATAGTTATATATACATACAGTGGTGTGAA
Organism: Epinephelus moara; assembly: GCF_006386435.1. Lineage (NCBI taxonomy): Eukaryota > Metazoa > Chordata > Actinopteri > Perciformes > Serranidae > Epinephelus > Epinephelus moara. The sequence goes on along the minus strand of NC_065517.1, from coordinate 22,684,008 downwards.
AAAGTGTTTGCGCCCCTTCCTGATTTCTTACTTTTTTTGCATGTTTTCCGGACTTCAATGTTTCAGATCATCAAACAAATTTAAACATTAGTCAAAGATAACACAAGTAAACACAAAATGCAGTTTTTAAATGAAGGGTTTTATTAATGAGGAAGAAAAAAATCCAAAGCTACATGGCCCTGTGTGAAAAAGTGTTTGCCCCCTAAACCTAATAACTGGTTGGGCCACCCTGAGCAGCAACTACTGCAATCAAGCGTTTGCAATAACTTGCAATGAGTCTTTTACAACGCTGTGGAGGAATTTTGGCCCACT
>NC_065517.1:22670797-22682862 GCF_006386435.1 Epinephelus moara | reverse complement strand
CCTCATTAATAAAACCCTTCATTTAAAAACTGCATTTTATGTTTACTTGTGTTATCTTTGACTAATGTTTAAATTTGTTTGATGATCTGAAACATTTAAGTGCGGAAAACATGCAAAAAAGTAAGAAATCAGGAAGGGGGCAAACACTTTTTCACACCACTGTATATATAGATGCCTCGCTGTAACCTTAATAGTGACCTTTAAGCAACATATCACAAACACACACAAACATATATACAAACACATGCCTTCTAAGAAAATTGAAAATCTAATTTCATCCAGCTGTTTGTTCAACCCAAACATGGCTCATTACATTTGGAGCTGAACCATGTCCTTCCAAATTTATTGTGTTTCCATCACTGGTTTGGCTTGAGGTATTATACTGTCATGAGAAAAACTTTAAGAGAACAAACATATGGTCTCCCATGTACAGTAAATTGACCCTATACTGTACATCTGCTTAGCTCTCACATAATTGACATGCCTCCTGTAATAACTACCATGTGGAGAAACAGTTAAACAGCTGGATCATCATACAACCGACATATTCAACACATATTCTGTTTCATGTGGCTGCTGGACATTCTTTCATACAATCAGTTAATTGCTTTAAATCAATATTTTCAAGAGGGATTTTATTACACGGCTGAAACCTGCATGACTGTTCTGTGCTTTAACTGGATGCCAAACATTTTTTCAGTGTGTAAATGTTTTAAGTATTGTAGTCATTAATTATATAACATACACAAAGCTCCTCTCAGCCGTGTGGTTTGCTGTGCCGTTTGCGTGACAAGTCATTTTCTCTTTTTTCCTCCCTTTTCTGCTTCACCGTCTTCATGCCTCAAACCACCAATCTCTCTACATCCTGTGCATTGAAAGCCCACTCCCCACGTCGTTTAGGCCAGGATGTTTTTTTTTTCGGTTGCTTTTTTAACACCCTCCTCCCTCCTCTTTCGTTTTTTTTTTTTAACTCTAATTCTATGGGAAGTCCTGGGTTGTCCAATCATTTTAGTTTTTATTAAGATGTCGTGATAACGTGGCAGGTTGATTGCCTCATGGAGCCACATGAGGAAAGGGTGCGGCGAAGGCCCTCAATTAGGCATCATTTAAAGAAGCCTGTGCTAGATAAAGCAATTACAACATCACTGCAGGGAGGCCCCGTGTTTGAGAGGCAGCAGGACAAGAGGATGTGCTACTGAGGAAGCTGCAGCGCTGCTTTTCAAAGGGCTTTCACCCAAAAATAATATGATAGGCAATATCTTTCAGGCTGGGCGGATTTAAAAGTGTACGGATAAAGACTGTGGGAAATCAAAAGCGAAAAACAACACCAGAGGTGCCATTATGTGTCCTTTAACGCATCTCCACTCAAGCCGTTAATGTGCTATGCATACAATTAGCCTGACATTTAAAACTGAAAAGGAAAACGTGGCTTTGACATTATGAGTTCAAGTCTAGCTCCTGACCTGTCGCACGTCGCAGCTGTGTGAATGCATTTCTTGTCACTTTCTCTTCCAGAAGAAATGGCAGGAATAAAATTTAATAGAGTGTAATCATACATTCATACTTGCGGTGGCCTGGGACCACAACTTGCTTGTGTTATCTTTGTAATTGAGGAAACTAGAAAGTAAAGCAAAGATTTATCTCTGTGTGTGAGCAAACAGAAGAAGTCCCACGGCACTACAAAGTAACCAAACCAACCCCTCCCCCCCGGCAAACAGGGCGCATACTGTAGCTGTAAACAGTAAGCATGGGTTGCGATGTATTTGTAGACATAATAGGTCTTCATGGAGCCAAACTTACACAGGAAACCAGCTAAAGCCATCAAAGTGTTACGTAATTCTAATGACCATACAGGGAATCTATTCACTATAAAATCTTTGGTAAAGCCTTTCAACTACATGCCATACTGCTGAAAGTTGAGCTTATTTGAATATCTTGAACTTCCGGGATTTGTAATAGCAATCCTCCAGTGACAACCACACCTCTTTAAGAAGCATGGATAGACTTCAGAGGGTTAGTGACTGTACATCTTTCTGCTGTCATGGACAAGCACGCAACTGCAATTTCCCTGTATCACATTTTGCACATGTGGTTTCAGTCCAACAGGGCTCATACTGTACTCACGCTCCTCTGTCTGCACTGTTTTGACTGATGCCTGTTGCACATCCCACGGTAACTCGATAGGCACGGCGCTAAATCCTCAAATACACACCTGTTAAGCATTCGAGTGCTCTCAGCCGTCTTCAAAGGGAGCTGCCTATCAGCATCTGCAGTTGTGTGCAAAGCCTTTTATGTACAAAGGTGCTGCTGCAGGAGTGAATGTTCGTGTTATGAAGATGCAATGTTTGACGAACAGAAAGGTATTTCTCTTTTCAAAACATTGACTGACAATGTATACAACACTCTGAGGTGTTTATTTGAACGCTACTTGTTGGCATAGTTTCTTTCCATCTCACCTGAAACTGACCAGATGTGTGACCTCTTAACAGTGTGATGTGAATCACTTTGGAGATGCTATACAATTGCCCTTCACTTAAATAGCATAAAAGGGCTACCGCAACATAAACATGATGAGAGCTTGTGATTGTTCTTGATTGCTTGCATCCAACATGCTGATTACCCGCCTGTATAGGCTTCCCTCCGAGCGGGCTTATCAGGGTGTGCAACTGTTCCCCTCAGCCCCAGCCACAGGAAACGAGGGGTGGAGTGCATTCAGGAGGGGGCTGTGGTGAGAGAGGAGGAGTGTCTCTCCACTATCATCCTTTCCTGTCCGGTTCACACCCCCATGATGCTCCAGGGCATTGGGAGTTAAACGTGGATGCCAAGGATCTCACTGCAAAACATCCACAGTAGTAAAATAAATCCTGTGGTACTGGTAGCACTATTTTAACCTTACAAATGATATGACAATGACTGACTGTCACTTTGGTTCAGACAGAGATTTCTCAACAGCTACAGACCAGATTGCTGGTATGAATATTTGTGGCCATAAGAGGATGAATCCCAGTCTGGTTCCAAACCTGTCTATCAATATGCAAGTCTGGTGTTGTGTTCAGTGATGGCTATTTCTGCCAATCAAAGGTCTGTAGGCGAGATAAAGGATGGAGACGTCGTTTTCCTACATAGGTAGCTAGGTACCTAGTTATATCCACAAAAATAGCAACAGATGTCCATGACACAGCTGTACAAGTTGTACGTCAACTTACAGAAGTAACAGCCCGGCATCACCAGACCAATTCACAAATGTGAGTATGTCTGAAACCTCTCGGTTCATTTTCCGATGAATTTCCAAGGGGCATTATCAACAGCTGTAGACCAAAATGCCTCAGGACGCAAATACAGACCCACAACCAACCAGAGCAATGAAAAAACATGTGACAGAGCGCCGAGTGACAGACGAATGTAAGCAGACAACAGCTGTCAGAGATGAGCTCTGATGGTCTGTGAATGAATGTTGCTGATTTTAACATCATAATTTGAAAACAGAAAGTTTTACATCAGCTTCATCATCGCTGTTTTCAAGACTACTATGCTAGGTTTATGTTTGCCGTCATGTCCCTGGAGCAAAAGTGTGAGTGCTCTGAAGACAAGTCCTCAGTCATTGTCTCAATCATGTCCTATATTACATAAACAGTTGTGTTTGGCCTGACCCGGGCCAGGTCAGCTGGAAATTTGTCTGAATAGGAGGGCGACCACTAGAGTGTGGATACCTGACCTAGAGCTTAGATTCTTTGCCCGACCCGTGGGCCACGGCCGCGCACATGTGAGTTGTCAATGGTGACAACGTGTGTGTTGGCTTCGTCGAGTGTACCAAGTGCAGCACGATGCTGGTATATGACAGCAAAAAGACGGGGACCTCGACACTTAAGAGGCACATGACGAAGGCTTGCCATGGAATGAAAGAGGAGAGTCAACCTTCAATGTCCACGTTCGTATCCTTAAATAAAATGTCGGGTATAAACCGGGCTCGGGCTCATAATTACAGTTAAGGGACAGGCCGGGCCGGGCTCGGACAGAACATGCACGGGTTCAGATAACAAATCAGAAATTTGGCTTGGGTTCCGTTCAAGTTCAGCCCGCTTGACATGCTGCTATGTTATGTTATGGCCTATCCAGGTGCTGGAATTTGTTATTCACGTGACAACACCTGTAGCAACACAGGCCAATAGTTACATTTCAAGCAGGAGGAGGAAAATATGCAGACTGAACTAATGAAAATGGAGGACGCTAGACAAACCACAAACAGACAAGCTGTAACCATGATAACAACAACTATGTCAGGTGACAAACAAAGTCTGTCGGGGTCGGGCCAGGCTCAGTTATAACTGTCTCGGACTCGAGTCGGGTTCAGTCTGGAAAATGCGGCCCGAGCCGCACTCTAATGACCACACACATCTGCCAGAGAAAGACACGAGCTTACAGATTTTTTTTTTCCAGATTTTTTTTTGGTCTTTTTTGTTGTTATATGATGTTAAGTTACTTTATAGCAACCGCAACTGCAGTTTCTGTGATGTTGGTGGAGGACAGAAACATGATTCTGTTACCTATTTAACATTTAACATGAACACAATGTTATGCTGAAGGTGGAAATGAAACAAAATGGCTAGATGATTCCTAAATTTCATTTCAATTCTAATGTTTGGTGACCGTTTGTTAATTACCATTGTCAGGTTAAAATTTTCCTTTGAGCAGCACTTTGGTCGATGACCACCTCACTTTCATTCTAGTATCATCATTATACACAAGACATATCAAAATCTAATGGCAGATAGGTATGAAATTTACGGGATTTTGTGGTCGCCAAAAGATTGACCATTTCCATTTATTTTCTTTATTTTTCAAAGATGCTACATTTGCATGTAAATGTCTCATAATTGGTAAAAGGTAAATTAAATACCTGTATCACATAACAATGATTAATTGTTCAAATGTAACTTTTCTTTGTAAACATAAAAAAGGTCATCACCATGGCAGATTTTCTCATTTGTTTCAGAGAGAATTTTCAGAATAAATACAAAATTCAAGGATTCATATTAAAGACAGGCATGTCTGAAGTGGACCACTTCTTTGACCCATGTAAGCACACTGACCCCTGCTCCTGCTGCCACATTACACCAGGCTTAAAAGGCTGCAGGTACACATAGAGATAATGACGTGTAGAGCAGCAAAACAGATGACTCGGTCTCAAAGCAAACAGCACAAAGCCTTTAACAGGAAATAAGCAGCACATGTTTCTTGGTAAAACACCTGCTGGCTCAAAGCAGATAAGAACTCTGTAGGTGGAAATGTGGACTACATACTGCACATATCCATACAATGCCATCCATGTATAATCCCAACATATGTGCTCATTTAACAAGAGATTCCTCGCTTGTGTCTTAGGTGAAATGCTTGAGACTATCTAGGACTCACCACAGTGGGGACAGATGATATTTCATAACTGCCATAACTGGAGTGCCTGTTTGATCCCAGTGAGAGCGTTCACACCTGTCACAAGTGTCCTTGAGCAAAACACTGAACTCTCATGTGCTCTATGATCCAAGCTGACTGTGACCTCTGTGGTGGCACTCATACAGTACTTTCAAGTATGTCGTATATGGGCGTACAGAAATGACAACTCAGCCCGAGTATCCCAAACATTATTATAATGTTAAGGTCAAGAAGTCATCGATCAGGGCTCTGTCCTTCATAATTTCAGGCTTAAATGATCCTGCTTGTTCTAAACTGGCTAATTGGGTTCTTTGAAAGCAGTTAAAGGATTGATATGTTGATCATATAATGGTGTAACATGTTGGTTCCTGCTAGGGTTGGGTATCGGTACTCGATACCATTAAGGTATCCTGATAACCAGGTGGCAGTGCTGTTTGGGCTGAGAAAGCCTGTGGGTTCATCTTCTCTATCTCCCTTAACTTTAGCTTATATTGGAGTTATGCTATGTAGCATGTGAAATAAGGTATGGTGAATGTGCTAGGAAAGGCAGTATCAGCATGGTCACTACCTGGAGCTCGCATCAACAGAGCCTGGGTTTGTTGAAGGTGGCAGTGCTGTTTGGGCTGAGAAAGCCATGTGTAATGTAAGGTAAAGGAGGTTATTGGGTCGGTGCCGGGAACAGTGAGAGCTGGCATTAGGGGAGTGTCTCTGGGACGCCAGAGATCACTGTCTAGCCTCCTGGAGGTGTCGTAGGACCAACTACACGAAATACTGGTGAAAGGAGGTTCCCACCTGATGACCCCAAAGATGTGTTAGTTATCACTGCTCACTGGTCTGTATAGTTAAGCCTTGCCATAATAGTTTATCATAGGGCTTAGGAAGATATTTACTGAGCGCCGATCCTTTATTTAGAGCACAAATTTCTTGTGTTTATTTGAAGATATCAACCGAAATAAGCCAGGACTAAGTAGTATCAAAACTTCTCTAGTCAAACGATACCTGCATTTGTTCATTTTTGTACCTAGATATAGAGAAAAATGACCATTTGTAGTTTTTTGCTCACAGTCAATCACTGTAGCATTCTTCAATTTAATGTGACATGTGATTGGTCCACTACTGCAGCAGCCACAACCCATGCAGTCTGTGGTGTGGTGAAATGAAGCATGAATTATTTGATGGAGTTGGCATTTCAGTGTTCTGAGATGCCACTAAAACATTTGAAAGTAGAGCTTTACTACATGCCTGTAGCATCCAGTGGCAATTTACACAAGTTAATGCTTCCATTCACATGATTGGTATCAAATGAAGGAGGGGGGAAAAAGGTATCAAATTAAGTACTCTATTGGTATTGGTATCACTTAACAGGTACTGGTATTGGTTCTGGTGTCCCAGTCCTAGTTCCTATTTATCTATTGAGGTTGTGGTGTTGTTTGTGTGGCTATATGATCCAGGAAGTTATATTAGCTTGCTTCTCTTATCATTAAAAACTTTAAATTCTATTCTAGTTCCTCTAACCAATTTGCCTGCAAACTCACAGCTACAGCTCCACAGACACTAGTTATTTTTTACAGATACTTGGTATCTTATTCAAACATGCAGTATTTTTAACTTTCGGTTTCTGGCGTTCTGAGCTCTACAGGCAGGACAAACCTGCAGCGCTGCTCTGAACCTGAAACAGATTGAAAACAGAAACAGCAACAACAAGTTTCCCAGTGGATGCACCGGCTTCGTAGAAGACTTCAAAGTACCTCCACAGTCTCACTTTGAGGCAAGGTCGACATTCACTCGAGGAACTCCGGCATTTATTTATCAGGCCTCATAAATCAGGCTGGATCATTAAAGATATTGTTCGTGCAAAGCTCTCTACAACTCACGAACATTCACGTAGAAGGCTTTGCATGATGGTACCCCACCCAACTAAAGATTGGTTGCTTTACAGTTTTGATTAACGAGAACAAAGTAGACCTGGGTTTTGTCTGTCACACCGACTGACCTCTGTTTCCAATCAGCCACATACATATCTCTATATGGAAGAATCCTCCGAACTGAGGAATGTGGTGTTGATCCCCTGAGTATTCAACAAGAGGCGTGGACGTCGTTTCAGGGGAGTGCAAAGGTCTGTATCATGTAGTGTGAAAGGAGGACTGCTTGTGTGGACGTACTGGTCCTCAAAACAAGTGATAAGAAGTAAATACTTGAGTGGTTAGGGCACCCAATAACGATGCATATGGAGTTGACTTTGTATGAGAAAGGGCTGAGCAAACACAACCACACAGAGGAATGTCCATACATAAATATCAGCTGCAAGGTGGTGCTCCCACACGAGACAAGAGTCAAAACACTGAGTGAATGGAAAGAAAAATGGTATTTGATCAATTTAAATAAATTACATTCAAAATTTCTATGCATTTCAATAAATAAACTGAACTTTTTCCATCATAAACACAGACTTTAAAGCAAATCTACAGTATCTGCTCTTACTGCTCAGATAGAAGTAAAGGTTTTCCTAGATCTTTCATATGAGGCAATGAACTTTAAACCTCAGTTTGACCTTTACAAGTGGCAGACTAAAGCCTGTCCAGGAATGTCCTGACGCTGAAAACCAAAGCGAACTAAAGTAGGCTTCCATCATGCAGCTCCTTCGGTCTTTGATCCCTTACGCTCACCGAGTCGTCTTGCCATTACAGCGAGACTCACGTCTGTGACAGATGGATAATATGTAGAGTATCAACTGTACAGTCAGCGTGGTTTTACAGCAGCGCAGGACATCAGAGAGGTCTGTGTAGTCATGTGTGTTACATAACGGCACGTGGGGATCCGAGACAAAGGATGGAGCACATTTAGGCCTGATGGCTTGTTTATTTTCCACAAATCTGCGCTTTACGGCGGGGTTGTGAGTGAGCAGAGATAAATTGCTTAATGGTTTTTCTGGAATGTTCCTGAAAGTTCACAGAGAGGCTAGATTAAAACTGATGAGAGCTGATAACATGAATAAGCTGTTTAGTTTAGCTGTTTTTTTTAATCTGTTTTGTTACTTTAATCTTCAAAGTTTCTCAGATTATATGGATCTAAACAAGCCAACACATTTACTTCCCACAGCAATAATTGGGAATGTGTGACGAAAGTGGCAAATTATTCCATATGAGACTGACAGAGCTACAAAAGAGATAATAAGCCAACATTGACGTAATACAACATCACAGACTCAAACTGCCATCTTGGAACTACAACCACTTTCCTATGTTCACAGCACCAACAAAGGGAAACAAACAAAAAGTCAAACAAAACAGCCATTTATTCAAAGTGCTCGCGTGGCTAACCCCTGAACAACGTCATCAGACCAGTTGGTTGCAACAACAGTAACTCCAAAAACACTGATCTCTAATTTGGTCCCTGTCATGTCCTAAAAAAATCCTAATAGAAGGGCTTTATGGCTCCAGGCTGTAGACCAGAGTGGCACTGTGTCATCGCCAAGGCCGTGCCCCCTTTATGGGGAAAGAGACGAACTGTCACCATGGCTGTGACATCAGGAAAGAGACCGGAAAATGCTAAAAAGCTGTTGTGTGGTGGGTTCACCCAGGCTTTCACACTGAAATCTGAGCCACATAATATAATTAATATTCACTGTCAGTGTGGTAAATTGCTAAATGATGTCGGATACAGTTACTACTGATTGATAGCTACCATTAGCTTGAGTGGGAGGCTGCAGTAGTAAAGCCATACAGTAAAAAAGCATCAGACTGTCGTCTCCAACTGAGTCTCAGCCAAGATCAAACAGTTGGCTATTGACACATTGGTTATTCAATCAAATATGTATAGATGTCCAGATAAGCAATATCTGGCCACTGTGTTCAATCCGGTCTCACTCCGAAGTCGTCAAAATCCGGCGCTTGGGATGTGACTTGTGGCATCAAACACTGATGAAAAAACTTGATTAACGTTGGCATGATACGCATTGACATTTCTATGATCTTTGTCTTCCTAATCACCAAAAAGAGGTGAGCCCTGACGAACTGTGAAGTACACATAGGTGCTAGTCTGATCTATTGGTCATGCAATCGCAAATTTGCACGTCAAAGTTAACAAAAGATGAACCTGATGTGAAAAAAAATGCATAGATTTAACTGCCCTCATGAGCAAATCCACATCTTGCAAAGTCTTAGGGCTGCTTTGAAACTGTGCTGTCTTAGGATGACAGAAAAGTTTATCTTGGATGAGTTGGTATAATGGACAACCAAAAAAGGAAAAAAAGTCAACTTATTTAGGACATTGATGCACAAAAAGAAAGGTGTTCACAGTGCAAAAAATAATAAGTGAATAAAAACAGCATTAAACATTTCAGTTCTTGATGACAACACTGATGATAGTCAAGGACTGAAATGTTTGCTGCTGTTTTTATTCTTGAGACTCTCTTCTGCTTGTATTTTCTTTTTTCCTTCTTATTTTCTGTGCTCAAGACAGTCCAAAGGCACAGCGTGCAGGTGAAGACAGGACTTCAGAAAAAGGTAGCGATAACGGTAGTTCCAAAACAACAGTGAATCTGGGGTTGTCTTTCACTTTCACTGGCGAGTGTGTTCACAAACAATAACAGACAATTCCTGCATAGTTTAACTTTAAGGCACATGCATGAGTCTTATCAGTCATTTCATCTTATTGCAGCATGTTACCACCATCAGTGTCTTGTTCTCAAAGTCTATTCAAGACACTAAATCATGTGTGTTTAAAGTTACGAGATGAAATGTTGATAAAGGCAACAACCTAAGAGCACTGGTACCTCTGGGATACCCGGCTGAGAAATGTGAGACTCAGAGCGTTTACTGTTATTGAACAGTCTGGACTATATAAACAGTTCTCATGCTCTCTGTCAAAACGCTGACACATCACAGCTGAGCAGAGAAAAGTTGATCGCAAAACTACAGACATAATAATTGGTTAAATAATTGCAGATCACCATTACACAAACATTTCTCAGGGTTTAAGCTCCTCTGCAGGCAAAAATAATCAGCTAGTTAAATGTTAGGAGTCAAACAGCCACAGTTTGTTTTGTAATGAATCCAATTAAAAAAAGACTAAAAGAAGAGACAGCCCATGTGAGGGAGTATCTGTGGCCGTCATGAATGAATGACTGTGGCAGTTGGACCACAAATCCTCCCATGCTGTTCAAGTTTGCCGGTTAGCTCACTTGTCTGTGATAAAAAAAGACGGGGCTCCGCCCAGCAAAACGGCCTCCGCCGTCTGCCACATACTAGAACAAAACAGTGTAAAGCACATGCTCAGCATGAGTAGATAAGTCCTCGCAGTGCAGCAGAGTTTTTGATATCTCTCAACATTTGGAAGTAATTTCCCAAAGGGTCTGGGAAAACCCTCACTGCTCTCAGCTCCAAGACAAACACAAATGTGTTGCTGGCAGTGATTAAGTCCTCTGCTCATTCATAAAGCTCTTGGACCCAAATGAAGGACCTCTGGCCCGAGGTAATTTGGCGAGAGGCCTCAGATTGTCACCACACTTACTGTGGGAGCCGCTTACTGGATCACAACCTGCAGGCCAATCAGAGGAGTCCATTTGGATGGTTTCCAGTGGGAAAGGAAGTGCAGGCATGTACTCTTTGTAACAGTTGATGGTAAAGGACTTGAACTATGAAGTAACTTGATCATAGTTACACACACTGTCTGCAGGGGTTCATGGGTGGAACGACAATGTGCAGCATTTGTTGAAGCACCAGACAATTAACAGAGCTCCTGAGAGGCAACATCTGCCTCGCCTGGACTCAATAGTGGGAAGCTGAAATTCTCTACTTAAGGGTAAACTATGCAGTATTGTCGGTTACTGTTTGTAAGTGCCAGCGAAAGCAAAAGCCAACCACAAATTCACTCTTATTTGGCGTTTTGCCTCACTATATTTGCATTTTTCGGCAATATGTCTCTTTGATGCCTGCTGGTAACGATCTGCACCTGGTCGCTACCTTTTGAAAAAGCCCCAACCTCACCTGAGCATTGTGGAGGTCCATGTCCATAAATGTCACAAACACAGAAAGTAGGAAGAAAATAAGAAAATACACACTTGTTTTTTTAAATCCCGCATAGTATATCTTTAAGTTCAATTTTGAAACACTTTTCCTGGAGTGGCATCAATTTATGCCACTTTATTTATTTATTTATTTTTTCTCAAACCTGTCTGCATTAGTCTTTGTAGCTTAGCGCCACAAAAGGGTGTAAGCTTTTTATGAAGATTGATGCACTGTTAATCTTGCAGTCAAGTATTTTATACCCATACTGTGCGTGGTTGTAACCATCACCCACCCTCCCTGGAGACTAGCCTATCAGCCTTTATTGGAAAAACTTCCTAATACGAGCCAGAGAGGGCCGTGATACACCGTAGTGTGTCAAGGGGAAAGTAGGGGACAGACAGGGGGGATTGAGGGACAGGTGCTTAAGTCCTGAGTTATATAGCGACAGTGCATGCGGAGAAGAAGGAGAAAACAAACAAACAAGCAAACAAACAAACATACAAACAAAACAAAACAAAACAAAAACAGAGGAGAAACAGGCAGTGTAGGTGATGTATTGTGGCCTTGAGGTTGTTGTGCTCCATACAGATTACCAAAAATAAACAAATAAATGTATAATAAAGAGAA
>NC_065517.1:22643406-22670352 GCF_006386435.1 Epinephelus moara | reverse complement strand
GCCTGTGACATCACAGAGTCACATGTCACTGTAAAAGGTCTTGTCCAAACAAGTTTTGGGACTTGAGTCTTACTGAGGTGTGAGGTGAGACCTCTTGTGGAGATGGGTGCCACTTAGCTCTCTTTGTTTGAAGACAAAGAGCATGCAGAGGAAAAAGCCTTGAAATCAGTGATGATTTTACCAAATGATAAATCATCTGTGGTCCTGTGAATCCCAACACACTGTTAGCTAGCTACAAAGCTAATGTTAGCATTTGTTTCATCGTTGCATACCAAATTATTATAGACAGAACCCAGTAAACAAACTAATGACTTCTATTTGACCACAGTATAGTGGTAGTGAAAAACACACGTGTACACTTGCTCAATGCTTCGTTGTTCAATCCAATCCAATCCACTTAATTTATAAAACACAATTTTAACAAACACAAGGTTTCCAAAGTGCTGCACAACAAGCTAAAATCCAGTAAATAAGAATAAGATCGAAAAGATAAAATATCCAATAAAAAAGATAAAAGCAATAAAATAAAATAATATAAAATAAAGTACACTGCCCGCACATGATAAAAATTTGCATACACATAAAAACAACAACCTACATGGTTTCGAAAGCCAAAGAAAAGAGGTGGGTTTTAAGAAGACTTAAAATGAGAGAGTGTGGAGGTCTGTCTAATGGGCAGTGGCAGTTCATTCCAAAGTTTTGGTGCTGCAACAGCAAACGCTCGATCCCCTCTGAGCTTAAGCCTGACTTTAGACACTGTCAGGAGCAGCTGGTCAGCTGACCTGAGAGATCGACTGGGTGTGTAGGGGTGCAGCAGCTCAGAGAGGTAGGGTGGGGCAAGACCATTTAAGGCTTTAAAAGCAAATAAAAGAATTTTAAAATGAATCCTAAAATGGACGGGCAGCCAGTGGCGTGAAGCTAAAATAAGTGAAATGTGCCCATACTTTCTTGTGCCAGTTAAAAGACAGCAGTGTTCTGCCCCAGTTGAAGACGAGCAATGGAGGACTCACTAACCCCCATATAAAGTGCATTACAGTAGTCCAGCCGAGTCTCAAAGGGCTTTCTCTGAAAGACTGTTTTTTTTTTTTTTTGTTTTATTTATTTATTTTTTCCACCTGTCTGCATTAGTCTTCGTAGCTTAGCGCCACAAAAGGGTGTAAGCTTTTTATGAAGATGCACTGTTAATCTTGCAGTCAAGTATTTTATACCCATACTGTGCGTGGTTGTGACCGTCACCCACCCTCCCTGGAGACTAGCCTATCAGCCTTAATTGGAAAAACTTCCTAATATGAGCCAGAGAGGGCCGTGATACAACATAGTGCGTCAAGGGGAAAGTAAGGGACACGCAGGGGGGATAGAGGGACAGGTGCTTAAGTCCTGAGTTATATAGCGACAGTGCATGCGGAGAAGAAGGAGAAAAAACAAACAAACAAACAAAAAAAACAGGAGGAACAGGCAGTGTAGCTGATGTATTGTGGCCTTGAGGTTGTTATGTTCCATACAGATTACCAAAAATAAACAAATAAATGTATAATAAAGAAAGAAAAAAACAAAAAAAAACAAAAGAGAAGTCTATACTGAACACCAGAAATGTGAGAGTCCTGGTGGTGGAGGAAAGCCCAATTGTGGAGAAGAGTTGCCAGCGCAGTGTGGTAGGTTTGAGAAGCAACTGAGGCCCTTTCGAGTGATCTCATCGGTTCTTTGCGATGCGTCACGGAGCTGAAGTATCGAACATGCATGCGTGTATTTGAACCCTCCCAATGTGTTTATGAAAACCATCACCAGGGACAAGGGCCAATGTCCCAGCCCTGCGGGAGAAGGCGGGCGGCGAGGCACCCCAAGGCCGCAGGAGCGCCCAGACCCCACACCCAGGGAGCCGCAGAGGCCGCAGGACACCACGCAGGCCCTAGGACCCGGGGCGGCAATGGCCAGCACCCCCAGAGAGCCAGAGACACACCCCAGATGGGCGGGGCAGGAAGGCCCGCCCACCCGCCGCCCAACGCAGACCCCCATGATGTAAATGGGCTCCCTGGCTCCAACTCACAGCCCGAGAGGGCCGGGCCCCATGAGCAATACCATGCGTATCTACAGTGTGTGTTGAATGGATCAGACTGGCAGCGCTCCTTTTAGGGGGATAGAAAACACAAAGATCATATAGATGACAGTGTCATTTGATGTGTGCTTGCATTATAATTTTGACAAGTTTGTGTGCATTTATTTCTGGTTAAAAATGTTTATTTTATGGACACATCTAAAAATTATTTTGTGACCGTGTCTGAACTGTAGTGTTCATGATACCTTAATAAATCGAGGTTGATAGCTGACATGTGCTTCAGTCTTACCCCGTCTAAGTGCATCAATGTCTTGACTTGCTTATCTGGACATTTGTACATATTCAATTAAATCACCAGGTATTGTTAAGCTGAGTGTTGTCTGTAATATCCAACTGTTTGATCTTTCTCTGTGTGAGATTTAGTTGGAGACAATGGTCTGATGCTGCTATACATTCAGGTTGTACTGCAGCAGCCTCCCACTTAAGCTAACGTTCGCTATCCATCAGTAGTAACTGTCACCAGCATCATTTGGCCATTTACCAAACTAACCATGAACCTTTGTAACATGGAAACTCTGGCTTATGCTCAACGTACCTCACTGACCCATTCATTAAGCCACTACACTACAGCTTATTGGCATATTCTGTTTCTCTCCTTCAGTGACGGCATGATTCTGTCCCCCAAAAAGGGGCGTGGCCTTGTTGTTTGGTGCTTAATGACGCAATGCCAGTCTGGTGTATATCTGCATTAATTTGTACTGTACATTAATAGAATTTTTGTATATTTATATATCAATATTTTTATATAGCATGCAATCATAGTCACATGCAATCTTACTCCAATTAGTTTCTCTTTACATATGTCTTCATGCACTTCAGCTACTAGTGTGGACCCTCTGATTAGATGCTAAACGGCATTTTGTTGTACTAGTACTTAGGCTACTGTGTGTAATAATAATACAGTTCAATAAGTAACCCCCCCAACACACACACACACACACACACACACACGCTTTTTAAAGGCAAATATTCAAACACTGTTTATAAGACGCGATAATGTAGTTTTAAGCAGATATAAAGTCAGTTTAAAGTGTTTATAAATGTACAGAATTCATTAATATTTTATATTATTACAGCTGTGTTTTGCTATATTTTTCATTAATTATCAGTTTGTACACCAGT
The DNA here is from genome assembly GCF_006386435.1 of Epinephelus moara. Lineage (NCBI taxonomy): Eukaryota > Metazoa > Chordata > Actinopteri > Perciformes > Serranidae > Epinephelus > Epinephelus moara. The sequence continues at coordinate 22,667,117 of NC_065517.1, read as the reverse complement.
CTTCAGTTACGGGTGCCTGCAGGAGGAGTTACAGTTGACAAATGCATTAATAAACACTTCCAGCTTCTTAAAACTAAATTATGGAGTGTTAAAATCATGTATTAAATGTTAATATCAATTAATATGTTTATGTTTATAACTGCATATAAAGTCTAATTTGAGACGTGATGAATTTACAAAATATACAGCGTTATAACAGACTTAAGTATTTAAAGAAAACAGTCAGCTCCAACATTAAACGCTGCTTATACATGAATGGATTAGTTTAATGAACAGGTCTGTTCACCATAACAATGTGCTTTTATTTTTGATACTTAAATAAATTTTGCTGCTACCTCTGTACTTTTACCTATGTAAAACAAAACTGGAGGACTTTTACTTGTAATTCAGTATTATTTACAGTGTTGTATTACTACTTTCACTTCAGTAATGTATCTGAAACTGCAGGTGCATCAGTTAAAAAACTGCAAAATCGTTTATTATCAAGGGAACAGTCTAAAGACTTGTGCACTAAGAAAGAGGAACAGTGTTCAGTAGAGCAGATAAAAGAAAACACTTATTGTTTGAAAGCTACTGTATATTTTCTTGAACAATCTACAGTTCTAAATAGAAAATATCTCTTCATATAGACGTTTCTTTTTACATTTTTTTTAAATAGTTTTCTTCCTATAATGGAAGACATGAAAGAAATGCCCCAGTCCACACATTCAGTTAAGTCAACAAATCAACAATCAAAACTTTCTGACAGTGAAAAATGAGTGGGAGGGAGCAGTCATTAAGTATTTCTCTCATGTCTGTTCACTGGCCAAGTGTCATTATGTTTGTGTTTTGCTTCTTCCCCTCCAACATCTAGAGAGGAAACCCATCCCCGTCAGCAAAGTGCTCGAGGGGGGTGTTCACCGCCCAGGCCCCAGTCTTCTGCTCTGTCATTGGTCACTGTGAAACCTGCATCAGTTTAAAACCAGACACCACTTTCTTGCCTCCCTTCACACGGCACTACCCCCCAAAAAAGACAGATAGGGAGGGACAGACAGAGTCACTGAGTGTGTGTCAGACTGTGAGAGATAACCCGAGTTGGTCTCAAGATGCCTGCGTACGCCACCAACATGAGGTTCAAGTTTCCCATCGTGGCCTTGGTTTTACAGCTCATCACCATCATTCTGTTTGCAGTGTTTGTGGACTATGATGACGGGAAATCAAGTCACGGGCACGACGCACACTCCAATGAGACTCACCATGCGAAGCCGCAGCCTATGAGCCTCTACCCCAGTAAGTCTACTTGCTGCTGCCCTCTGAGGGATGCTCTGCTGCTGTAAAGCCTTAATGTCTGGTCACTAGACTGCTTTTGAAGAGGTTAAACATCATGGATTATTACATGTTTATTAGATAAATATCCTGCTAAGCTTTCTGACACCTAACAGGGGAAAGGTCTGCTGACATTCAGTAGGACATGGCAAATTAGAAGTGTCAGGGAAAATGCTAAAACAAGGTTTATGTCTCCTTTTTAAAAAGGAACAAACCTACAAATCTTCCATAATATCAAGCTTCAGCTCTTTAGTCTTGAACTTTGTAGTGCCGAGTGAACTATAAAAGGCCGCCTCTCCTTCATTGGAATAATGTGAATTCTATTTCAAGGGTGAAATTTTTCCAATTACTTGCAAACAGAGGTCCGTTTCCAAGGTCTGCTGAATGCAATAAGAGGAGTCACGGGGGTCACATTCTCACCCATCAGAACGTCTATTCATACACATGCAGCTGAGGAGTCCAAGAGGATCCTGCAGGGAGAAGTGTCAGGTCTCATACAGTGGAGGTCACATGTGACTTAAATCAATGTGGCAAACACAGATAATGAAAGAACAAAGACTGGTGATGAAAAAAGGCAGACAGATGCTGATAGTGGAGGATTTAAAAGCATCATTCCCTTTAAACTACTTAGTTTAAACAGTTGACGGGTCTCTCTGTATCTTGATAACTTGACAACTTATCTGAATGAAGATAGTCGCAACTACAAACTGCTGTTTTACTGTGTTGGTGGCTGCTCATGATTGGGTGGGGCAGGTGTGACCCATAGAGATTAGCTCCACGGTCACCATTAGGCATATCATTGACTTCAGATAGCATAGAACATGCCTTGCAATATCGTCTTCCTCGGTATTTCTATCATTAATTTGGTTTCTTCTTAACTTTTTGTTACACATATGAATTACGATGTTCTCCAGGCATGTTTAGCTTTGAATAACAATCTGTGTCTGGTATGGTTTTCCCATGAAACACATAAAAAGCACATCTGCTCCATCACAAGAGGTCTCCTACTTCACTGAAAAGTCCACTGTTCGACTGGCCTCCAAACTAATGATAATCTAATAATCTAAGTTTAAAACTCTGGTGGACATCATTCTGCACAGTGAAGCCAACAACAAGTGAAGCAACAATAAGCACTTTTTAAATTATAACTACATGTGCCAACAATGCAGCATTGCCATTATGAGATGTTAAATGACACTTCTGTAAATGTATTTCAATTATGCTGACTAAAATGCGCCTGGATGACGTGCAGGCTTGCAGCTGCGTTCAACGCATACCAGACATCTGTACTTATAGGATCAAAGGAAGACAAATAAGCAGAGGAATGTGGGCTGGAGTTAAAGATATCGCAACTCAAATCAATCAGTAAGTGACAGGAACAAATTCTGGCTGTATGATATGACAAAACACTGCATATGTTTCTGATGAGGACCCTCTTAAAGTAATTTTATCTACATTAGGGGTTGATTTGCAGAATGAAAACATCAAAGGCAAGGAAATGTGTTGCTCCAGCATTTAAAAAAAATGAAATAATTCATGTTTCTGCACCGGTTGCATCACTCCACTACAGTCTGCAGTACAGTAGGTCCTGAGGGGATTCTCCCTCTCTCATCTTGGCTCACCCAGTTCTTTGAGATTACTGAGCGTTACCTAACATCTGGGCGTGGTGCCAGTCGCTGTGGCTGCTGTCCAACGTACCTCTTCCCCATCCTCTATCTCACCGCTCGCTAGAAGCCCCTACTACCAGAAAAGCAAGTCTATGTCCTGGGTGAGAATGGGACAGGGTCAGAGTGCAAAGTTGGAGAGCAAACACATTTTTTTCATCAAACCAGCTCGATGGACGTAAGCCAAATCAGATATTTACACCTCAACTCGCTGCTGCTGCTGCTGCTGATACCAGTGTGCGAAATGCTGACCACATGTTACGCAGCATTAGAAAAACACACATCAGGATTTTTAAAAGCTTATTATTAACCTTAAAATTCACAATTGTTTACAAGTAAGCAGCCAGGCAACTGTGTCCTTCAGGTTGGTTAATGATTAAAGCAGCCTACAGTAGAACATCTGTCTGAGTATACTGATTTTTAGCACATACAGAAACCCAGTAAAAAAAAAAAACAGTATTCAAATTGTGGCATCTTTGGATTCTGCCTCAAGTAAGCAGTTTTAATGTTTCACTTTTTTCCAAAGGACGTGTTGAAAATGTGCTGACATACTCTATATGTAAATATTGTTTGTGAAAATAGGTGTGGGTGAATATAATCTCCCTCATTAGTCGATCATTCTAAAGCTGCTGCATTTTAAACCAGTGCATGTGTGACTTTCTGTGCTGAATGAAAAAGCAGCTTCAAGCAGACAAACAGAAATATTTGTAATATTTGGGATGTGTAATATTCATTCTCTCTTTCAATAAGTGGAGAAAAGACATGGGTGGAAAACAGAATTTGTGAAGTGTTTAATAGCTCATTGTCTTTAGTAACTGCAAGGCACCAATGCCTATGTTAGGGGTTTGTCAATAAAACAAACAAACCAAAAAAAACACATGCACTCATTCTACAATGGATAAAAACTGGATGTTTAAAGCCCAAATCACTTTGAGTTTCCTGACAATGTTGATTAGACACACAATTTGCCAAATATTTTTTGACAACAAAACTTAAATTTGGCTCAAAGTAAAGTAATTATTTTTTTTGCTAAAACGGGAAGATGACGTATGACTATATGTCACCCTCCAAGCTTGTGCTGGTACATTGTGATTCTGCATCCATAGAGAACTCAATGCTCAGCCGTTCGCTAATCTGCCAGGTAATGAGATGTGTGCAAGAAGCGCACATTTCACCACTCATCAGTCATCAGTCACCCAAAATAAGAGCCATTCGCTCAAATATATATGGTCTGATGATGACCCTTGTCTCATTAGGATTCTCATTTTCAAGCGTAGGAGATAGAGATAAAATCCTGCTCCTGTGCTATCGCTATATTTATGCTAATGATTTTGATCTTAATATCTATGCTAAAATGGCTGCCATGGTAACATTGATGGATTACATTAGACTATTAACCACACCCCATTCTCTGTTTAATACAGAATATTGACTGAAAACAGTTCATCATAGCCAAGGCTGACTTCCTTGCCAAGAGCAATGCTGTGTTCACACTAGCGCGACAACGCAACCGCGTGCTACCGCAGAGTCTCTGTTGAAGTGTTGCTCAAGCAGTCGTTACATAGTTACATCGTCACGGGTTTGTGTGTGTCTGCTTCTTGCCACAAAGCACCTCGACTGAACGCCAACTTAACTTTGCACTTGGTCAAAAATATATATCTATATTTCATCAATGCCTGAGCCCCATTTTAATGTGTACCGCACTGCACAGAAAGCTAGCATAGCGTCAGCTAAGTGACCTCAATAACACAGGACCACAGCTAGAAACAAACTATATGATTGCTTGACGCATCGTCGCACCATTGAAGCACTGAAAAAAGTTAAAGCCAGCTTAACTTTGATTTGTAGCGTGCCACGCCCGGCAGCAGCGACAAGTGTTTGGATTCAGTTTGTGGCTTCATGTCACCATCTTCCACTGAAATGACTTGTAGCCTGTTGCTGTGTCACTCGTAGTGTGAACACAGCATCAGATGAGAAGACTGATTCCACTCTCATGTTTGTGTCATATATGAAGCTACAGCCAGCAGCTGGTTAGCTTAGCATAGCACAAAGACTGGAAACAGGGGAAAACAACGAGCCTAGCTCAGCACACTGGAACAAAATCCACTTTGCAGCAACTCAAAAGCTCACTTATTAGTTGTGTAATATCTTGTTTGTTTAATCCATTCAAAAACTTAAGGGTAAAGACAACATGTTGTAGTTTCACAGTGGGTTATGTGCAGGACTATTTCTTGGCTGGATGCTGACTTCATCTAGCCTCAGCTGGTTGTCTGGCAACCTCATGGGGACTAAAAGGAGCTTCACAAATGAGATAAAAAAAAATGTGTTAATCTTACACTAAGCTGCATTTAATGGCTCCCATTTGAAAGATAAAAGTAGCCAATCACAGCAAAGTAGGGTGTAACTGGGCGGAACACTCTTGGGGAAAAATAATAATGCTCTCTAGACCACTGGTTCCCAACTGGTCCAGCCACGGGTCCAGATTTCTCCTTAGTCATTAGTCTAAGGTCTGCACAGTTTAATACCTTCTTGCATTTTACCCTGTCTTCAAGCTAGTTTGCTGACCGTTAGTCACTTCCTCTGCAGCAGGACACAGCCCTTCAAAATAAAAGCTCTGTGCTGGAAATTCACTGCACTTAAAAATTTAGTGTTTTCTACAAACTTGACACATTTGCGAAACACCTGCAGTCCATTCAGATTCCATCCCGGACCCACTTTTGGACCGCGACCACCAGTTGGGAACCACTGGTCTAGACAATAGCGGCTACCTTCATTCTCATTATACAGTGAGGAAATGAAGCACATTGTTTCTTAGCCTGTGCACACGGTGTTTCCACAAGGGGCTCATCATATGAAGCTTAAAGGTTTTAAGGAAACAGGAGTCCCCCTTCCTGTCAGGATGATGACTCTCGGTGGGGTGGCCCAGCTCTGCGTAAATCCCCCCCCCCCCCAAATTAGCTGGCCTTAACCCAGATTTATAGAGTGTCTCTTCTTAAGAAGCTTGCCTTTTTGTGTGTTCCCAGTGCTGAGAATTTAAAGACAACACCATGTGCTGATAGTGAAACATGGGATGTGATCCAAACAAATTCCAAACCCTGCTGTCTTTGTCATACTGAGACTAATAGATAAGAGTGTGCTAAACAATTAGGATCATATGCACTTAATAGAAACAGCAAGGGGCGGCAAACTCAACAACAGGAACAACAGCAGCATTTTGCCATAATCCCATTCATAATGTGATTGAATTGCTTTTCCAGCTAACAGGTCACGGCTGACAAAACAGCCCCTGTGGAAGGAAATGACTCCTGTCAAGTCCAGTAACTGCTCAATCAATCACTTACACTACAAAGGCAAAAGAATACCACCGTTTCAAGCAACGTCTCAGCTAATTTCAAATTGAGGGCAGCGTATCTTGAAAGGATTTCATCTGATTTAATTTCATGTCCAAATTCAGCTGAGGCCAAAGCAGGGCCCTGTCATCGAATCAACAACACAACTGACCTCCCTTCTCTCACGTCTCCAGTGTTTCAGGATGTCCACGTCATGATCTTCATTGGCTTCGGGTTCCTGATGACCTTCCTGAAGAGATACGGGTTCAGCAGCGTGGGCGTCAACTTGCTCCTGGCTGCCTTCGGCCTGCAGTGGGGCCTCTTCACGCAGGGCATCTGGCACCTGGACGATGGCAAGATCAAAGTCAGCATCCTCAAGTACGAATGTCTTTTTTGGCACTTATTGTTTTTCAATAAACCCCTGAATAACTTTTACGCAGTTAAAGGTCCAGTGTGTAGGATTTAGAGGCGTCTACTTGTAGAAATGGTACTGTCCACCATGTTGTTCTACAGTAGCCCAGAACAGACAAACCAATCACTGGCTCTGAGAAGGACCATTTGCATTTTCACATTGGCCACTGTACTTTGCCTTAATGGTTGCTTTAGTTGTCAGTTCTCTAACCTCACAGCTAGATGCCACTAAAACCTACACACTGGACCTTTAAATATACATCACCGGCTTAATAGCTGTTAAATAAACCAATGACCTGTTGTGTTGGCTGCTGAGCAGTAGAGGTGTAAAGATACGTCGATCTGGGGCAATTTACTGATTCATTGATCAACAATCCAATATTAGCAATGCAAAGTGAAAACATCTAAACATATTCTGAATTTCTCAAGTCATATCATGGCAGACTTTGTGATATCAGCAAATATCGTATCATAGTCCAAAGAACTGATATAATATCGTGTCATGATGAAACTTGTGATTTACAACCCTACTGAGCAGCTCTGGAAAATGACTTTATCCTGTAACTTCTGTGTTCCTAAAGACTTGTTTTCTCCTACATCCTGCAGAATAATCAACGCAGACTTCAGCACAGCTACAGTTCTGATCTCTTTCGGAGCCGTTCTGGGTAAAACCAGCCCTGTGCAGCTCCTCATCATGACTATACTGGAGATCACCCTCTTCTCCATCAATGAACATCTGGTGGGGATAGTCTTCAGAGTAAGTACACAGTGACTTGTGACTGCGTTGACGAGACGGCATTGATGAACTGCATTGTGACCTGGAACATTCACTGAGTAAACTGGATTATATTGAACTGTGTCACCTTTTCTCTCACAGGCTACTGACATCGGAGCATCCATGATCATCCACGCTTACGGAGCCTACTTCGGCCTGGCAGTGGCTCGAGTGCTTTACAGGCCAGGTTTAAGGAACGGGCATGAGAATGACGGATCTGTTTATCACTCGGATCTGTTTGCTATGATTGGTAAGAGCCGGTTACACTTAAAAATAATATAATGTATTAGTCATCTGTTTACAGCAGTGATGTGTTTTATTTGGCTGTGACTCTTCACTCACTGGTTCTTCAATGGCCTCGTGCACATGTACTACTTATGCCATCTAGTGGACACAAATAACAGTGCTGATGTTCAGTGATATTGACCTCAGCTGTGTACCAATCCAGATCAAGGAAAATTATGATGAATCCTTAAAACCTATAAGTTTCTAATATGCAGTGTGACTTGACATGAATGAGATTTTCAAGATGAATCAATACAAATGCTGTTTTTGTTTAATCACCCTGTTCTCCAGGAACCGTCTTCCTGTGGATGTTCTGGCCCAGTTTTAACTCTGCCATCGCTGACCCGGGCTTCCCTCAGCTCACAGCAGTGATCAACACCTACCTCTCCCTGGCTGCCTGTGTGCTCTCTGCCTATGCCATCTCCAGCCTCGTGGAGCACAAAGGAAAACTGGACATGGTCAGATAACTTTAATATCCACAATAACACTAATTCAAGAGCTTTAAATAAATATCACTTATAGTATATTGGCTTTTATATCTTTGTTAACAACAGGTGCACATTCAGAATGCCACCCTGGCTGGTGGCGTTGCTGTGGGATCATGTGCTGACATGGCCATTGGGCCGTTTGGGGCAATGCTGATTGGATTTGTGGCTGGCATCATCTCTACCCTGGGCTTCAAGTTCCTTTCTGTGAGTTGAAGTCAAAGCTCCCGTGCAGAATAAAAATGGCTGATTTTAAGTTATCATTCTTTAAGAGGTGTCCATGTAAAGGATTACCCATAAATTAATCGTTGAAGTACTGTGTAAGCCAAAATTGAAAAAAAAAATCCCTGGTTTCAACTTCTCAAATGTGAACATTTTATAGTTTTCTCACTCTTCAGTGATAGTAAATTTAATATAATTGACTTTTGGACTGTTGGTTGGACAAAACAAGTTATTTGAAAATGTCACCATGGCACTATCTACAATTTGTTGACCTTTTTTAACTATTAAGTCAACTTATCAATAATAAATATACTCATTAGCTGCAAAACTCTTGATGTTAAACAAAAAAATGTCTCTGTCAGCCAAAAATGATCAATTTCTAGATTGAATCCTACATATTTTGGTAAAATAAAGGTTCATGCCCATTTTTTTTTAAATCAAAATGCACATTTCACATTTTAAAACACACTCCTTTGGTTGCAACAAGAGGCCTTTTTTTTCTCTTCTGCAGCCAATCCTGGCATCCAACCTGGGCATCCAAGATACCTGCGGTGTCCACAATCTGCACGGCATGCCTGGCATCCTGGGCGGGGTGGCGAGTATTGTAGCTGTGGGTCTGGGGAAAAAAGAGGGGTAAGGACCATTTTACTCACCACAAATCTTACATACACACTACATAATAAATATATACACACACATGACTATATTGTAGCTTTGAGGTAATTTTATCTGTCGGTTAAATGTCAGCTCTTACATTCCTGTCTCTCCTCCGCCTCCTCTTCAGATTTAGTGCTGCCATGCAAGCTGCTGCCTTGGCTTCATCCCTCGGGTTCGCTGTGATTGGAGGTGCTGTTACAGGTGGGTGGACATGAAAAATTACACCGTAAATGTAACATAACAGTCAAATTCCTGAGCACAAGGTTTGTCATGTACCAGAAGAAAGGTTCGGGGCCTTGTGATTTAGCAAAAGGGCTGAGTGATCAAACAATTCATTCTCTTCTTCAAGGTTTAATAATGAAGTTGCCGTTCTTGGGCCAGCCTCCAGACCAGAATTGCTTCGACGACTCTATTTACTGGGAGGTAAGAAACCCCATTCCTCATAAATATTACCTCAAGTTGTCTGACTGCCAGACATCACAAGTGATAGATGCAGAGGCCAAATATTTGTAAGATTTTAAATTGGTGGTTTTGAGTAGAGATGCACAAAAAAATCAGGGAGTCATCAATATCTTTAAGGCTTTATAATGAAACATCGGCGTCAATCGACATGAACATTTCTGTAGATATGATACAACTTTAATAATGCAACTTTAACACCATCCATGTCTGGTAAAGTAGGATAAATTCAACAGTTTTGTTCGAAAATGTTTCATGAAAATAATAATGGCGTGTTTTACCTGTAACCTAAGTCGAAGCAGTTTTCTTCCTTTGCCCAGAGAATGTATACATTATGAAAAGCATTGTACTTTATCGGCTGCAACGATTTCATGAGTAGTTGTCAACTATTAAATCAATTGCAAACTAATTTGATAATTAACGAATCTGTTTGAGTCATTTTCTTAAGGAAGAAAAAGTCACAATTTTCTGATTCCAGCATTTTTAAATGTGAATATTTTCTGGTTTCTTTACTTCTTTATGACAGTAAAATTAATATCTTTGGGTTGTGGTCAAAACAAGACATTTGAGGACATCTCTTAGGCGTTGGGAACCACTAATCAACATTTTCACTCATTATCTGACGTTTTATAGATCAAACAACTTATCAATTAATCTTGAAACTAATTGGCAGATTAATCGACAATGAAAATGATTGTTAGTTGCAGCCCTGTTTATGTCTGCATCTGCCAGTGGGCCATCACGATAAGAGTAGGCATAACAATATGTTCATTCCACTACAGGAGAGACTTGACGTTCTCTGTTGGTAGGTGGAAAAAATGTGTGCATACATTGGCCAAAATGAGTTGGAAAGCATCGGCACATCAGATATCGGCAAAAATCCAACATTGTGCATCCCTAGTTGGGATCATATTAGATGAATGTTGTTCACTGTGTCATTACAATCAAAATTTTATCAGACAGGCTTCAGTTCTTCCTGTGTTAATTCCAACTCTCTAGTACTCTTTGTTTTACCCTCTGCTGGTAACTCCCATATTTAGGTCTCTTTTATTAGGCTACACACAAATAATTTGGACTGCATGTTTTCCAGGTTCCCGAGGAGGAGGAGGAGAACGAGGAGAGCTTGGCTCACGCCGATCACTCAAAGAACAAAGCAGAGGTTTAAATATCTGCTCACCGTCCACTGAGCTAGAGACCAAGGATCATTAATCAGCTACATCATATCTGCAGACATCAATTTGTCAACTATATTCATGTGATTAAAACAACAGATGATTTGCTCTAGTCGCCAGCACAAGTCAATTTTCAAAAAGTTTTATAAGCAAAGATATTTTATAGATACAGCAGTGTATTTTTCCATTATAGTAAATTTGTACTTAGGATGCACAGTGGAAGTTTCACATGCAGAGTCTCCAAAACATACATGAATATTTGGTTAATCCCATTTAGAGTTTGAAACAGGGACCTTCAGGGATTTATTTACACTGAAAACTGTGATCAGTCATTTCATAGACACAGTGGGTCGCACTATAGATTCATTGTTGACACACTTCCATAAGCTTTTCCTTTATTTCATTTTTATATTATTGAAAAAAACATTATAGCATGTTTTAAGATATTAGCATGTTTATTTTTCCTCATACATTCTCTTATATTTCCATACGTCTGGCACATGTACTGTATTTCTGCCGAGGCTTTCAGGTCAAAGAGAGGGGTTAAACCTGCTTTGACCTGCCGCTTCACGTCACCTCACTGGAGCCCAGTCCTTCTGCAAGGAGTCGGAGTCAGACTGTGTGAAAGCAGCAGTGAGGCTCTGACATGGGCAGGGATAGTCGCATGATACGTTACTAATGACGCCTAAGTTGCTCGCCTCCTGATCGTTTTCTATCTATCTGAGGGCAGCTGTACAGTTTGTGTAATGCAATGAGGATGAACACATTTAGCATTAGATTGGTTGTCACCTGACAAGCTGAAGTTCTTTTTTTGTCTGCTTTCTATTTACATCCAATGTATTCTTACATGTACATACACTTTGTCTTTTAAATGGATTGACATGGTCAGTTTTATCAAAGCCCTGCTATGCCTTAAAAAGGAATTCAACGGGAACTCACATGATGATGAATATTAAATGTCTGGCGTTTATATGAGGTGCAAATGTGACAATAAATAAACATTTAAACCATCTTTATTGTACCATTATATCTTTTTGACCAGTTTTCTCTATTGGTGAGCGACTGTTGAATTCTACTTTTTGAGCTTTGAACCATCACACCTGCAACAAACCTCCTTCATATATCAGCAGATATGAGAGCAGCCATTTCTTGCCTCTCAATATCTTTTCGAGCTGCGTGGTGTTGGAGTGCAGAAGGACAGGTTTCATTAAAACATATGACTGCAGGGCTAAATGGAACTGACTACACACACAGTAATGTTAATCAATATTTTTGTTTGTCAAATGATTTATGATGCCCAGAACACATCGAGATTTTGTATTTTTATACAGTGGGTATGTGCTCATATTTGTACAATATACTAATACTGTCATAATAAATATGTTTTTGTATGATACCAGTGTTTATGTGTGTTTTTGTGGTAGTAATCCTGTAGATATTTGTAGAAATACTGCAGTCTAATAACTTCCTTACATTTGATTGTGACTTGGCCCAATTCAGTGAGTCATAACTTACTCATGATATCTTGCATTACATTAGTGGATATTCATGCTGGTGATTCCCTGTCTTTTGATGTAGAGTCATGGCAGGCTGACATTTCAGGTTTTGAGTGGAATATCCAAAGAACTATTTTATGGCCTTCAATGAAATTTGGTTGAGACATTCATGCCCTTCTCTAGATTGACTGTACTAACTTTGGTGATCTTCTGATTTTTCCTCTAGCACCACCAGTAGGACAAAATGTATCTAAAATACTTTGGTTTATGACCAAATACCTGCATAATGAATAACATAACTATAAGCATGAGCTGTAATTTGTGTTTCGCACTAATTTGTGGAGCTCAATGCATCAGCTAACAGTAGTTTATCACAATATATGGTATCAGCATAATGTCAAAATATCAGTATTAGGGAGTAACTAGTTACATGTAACTATTACATGTAATTAAATTACACAATTAATGTAATTGTAATCAATTACAGTTTTTAATCAAATTACAACTACTGATCAAAATGTTGGTTATTACAAATGGGGTACATTTGGATATATTCTTATTGGTAAAAAGTTTATATGTAGAATAAAACATTCATTCTGTTGCTTTGCACCTTTTTGGCTTGTAGGAATGCAAGTATAGCCTATTTTCAGACATTTTCAGCTTTACAGCCCAGTTTCAGACATCTGTTAGAAAAGTCATCCAAAAGTATTCAAATATAGTGATTGCTAAGATTAAGTAATTAAAAAGGTTACATTACTCATTACATTTTAACATGGTAACTACCAATTCATTCATTCATTCATTCATTCATTCATTTCCCATAACCTCTCTTGGCCTATCCCGGCTAGCATTGGGCAAGAAGCAGAGTACACCCTGGACAGGTCACCAACACATAGAGACAGACAACCATTCACACTCACATTCACACCTACGGCCAATTTAGAGTCACCAGTTAACCTGCATGTCTTTGGACTGTGGGAGGAAGCCGGAGTACCAGGAGAAAACCAACGCTGACACGGGAAGACCATGAAAATTCCCTGGGTTCGAACCCCTCACCCTGGGTTTGAACCACGATTCATACCACTGCAGCACCGTGCCGTCTGTATTAGATTTCAAAAGTAACCTTCCCAAATTTGCTAACTAATAACCAGAAACATATGTTTGAGATTATTTAAATGGGGGTCACATTACATAATTTGTCCACCAGAAAGAAATGTCAGGTTTATTATTCATGTCCCATATGTAGGGCATTGTACTACAGATTTAAGGGATCTTTATCAAAATTTGTGTTTCTTTATTATAATTTAAATTATAACTTTCATCATCAATATTTGTTTATGGTAAAAAAAAAAACTAATACTAGCTGATATATTTTCAATCAGTAAAATATCATATTAAAAACCTAGGGTCAGCTAATTAGCAAATGAAGCATGCTAGCAAGCTAAACTGAGATGATCACCATGGTAACATTAGCTTAGCCAACGTGTGAAAGATATGATTAGCATGCTGACGTTAGCTTTTAGGTCACCTCATTTATATTATGCTAATTAGGGTAGACAATCCCAAAATGACCTTAGTGTTTAGTCTTTCTCTCTCCAGCAATTTTAACAAATCCTGACCGTCATAACTTTTATGAAGATATTATTTTTTGGCGAGCTGCTGTATTGGACTGTATTCATTTTAGCTAACGTTACCTAACTTACTAGGATAATAAACGAATGTTAACAACGGTAATGCTAGGTCTATAGTCGGGACAGAAACATGACAGGAGACGTTTTTAAATTCTTCCCAGGGGGTTTATGGTCATTTTCAGGTCGCTAAAGATAAAAGTCTTCGAGCAGAAACTATTTATTATCTTTTAGTTTACAGCTTTAACTCACCTGTTCAACAAGTCGTGGTGGTGCACACAGCATCAGTTTACATGCTGTGTCTCTCCTCACCGCTTGAGGCGCTGTGCTGTGCGCGAGCTGTCGGCCGTTTCCCCTTGTTTTCAACGTAGCTAGCAGCGGTGCATCATGGGATACAAAATGTCTCCGAAGAGCGCCGGCTAATGCTAATTTACGAGAGATAACTGCGAATAAAAATACATTTAGCCATTTTTTCAGCGGTTGAAGTGTCTAGATATATCTGATATATTAACTGCGTTTCACCGTCGCCATGGTGAGTAACGTCACAGCATCTCTTCTTCCGCCAACGTTAGCTTATTTAGTAGCATAAAGCGCAGTTTAGCTTTAGCTTACTAAACGTAGCCTTGTGTAGCGTTAAGCACAAGAGAAAGGACAAGTAAGGTTCATTCTCTTTGAGTGTGTAACCAGACTTTGTTTAACAAAGCCACGGTTACATGCATTCGGTTGACCATTTTAAACGGTTATGTGTAGCTTTGCAGTGTGTAACTAGCGCCTTCCTAACGGAGCGCGGATCAGGGGCGCGTTCAGTCTGTGAACGGTGTGCACTGTTATGATACGGTTTCCAATTGAACAGCATGTTAACTCGCTATGATGTAAAACGGGCATTGAGGTACCTTTTCTCTCGCTTGGTGGGTGTGTCAGAGGTGAAACCCAATCAGCAGCGACGTGCATGCAGCACCCCTGGATCTCTCTTGGTTTGTCAGCAACCAAAAAGAGAGCAGAGGATCTATAAGGCAGATTGTGGTGCTGGGCCGTCTATACTATACATTGGCCTTCATATATGGATTCAGGATCTTAGGGTGCAACTAGAATACACTGACCAAACTGCCCTAATTTAGGAGGGAAGGGAAATCTTTGCTGGCCCTCCTCCAGCGAACCTCTGTAATCTGATGCACCTCTACACACTGGGAAGCCTTATCTTAATACAAAGATAGAAACCAGTTTATAAAAGATGCGTAGAAGGTTAAGAAGTTTACAGAAGTTTTTACATCCCTATGAAGCGGTCAAATAAGGTGACACAAATCTTGCTGTAATGGTTGTTGTATACAATCTGATGCACATTCTGCTATGTACATTGTGGGGATTATAGGTTAGTAAATATCTTAACATTGAAATAAAGTCACAAAAGCAACTGTATTGTTTGCACGTTCATTTTTCATCAAAGTCAGGACATCTCCAATAATAAGAGCACAAGCATATTAATCTGGAGCTTATTTAAGTCCGTCTAGATGTCATTTAGTAATTGCAGTCTTTAGGAAGGCTGCTAAAAAATAACCAGTGAATGTACTGTAGGGATATTCAAATGACGTGGTCTGCAATGTGATTTTAAGACATATTTGTATCTTTTGCTTCTGCAGGTATTGTTGTGGACGGGCACTTTCATTAACTCTTCTACTCCAATTTAGTCCTTTACATAAAACTTCAATATCATAACAAGACAACAGTGACCAGCAATAATTATAGGCTTGGAATTCATGATAAAATGATTAGCTTGTGTAGATTGTAACACAGTATCGAAGTTAAGAGGTGGATCATCCTTCACCTTAAGTGGTTGCCTTGTCATCCTGAGATGCCAGGCAAATGTTGAGTCACTGTAATTTGAAACCACAGTTTCCACACTATCCTTCACTGGACTGGGGTGTTCATTGCTATTCTGGAAGGCAAGGGCAGCGACTGTAACGTCAGACTTATTTTGTATTGTCAAACACATTTTTAAACTTATTTCAGTAGGTTCAAAAATTCTTTGAAAAGAACTTATGGCCCTCTCAGCTCAGCTGCTCTCGTTTCAGTGCTCATGTAACACAACAGGGTGATCAAAGCACCACTGGTTCTGCTTAAAGCTAAATCCAAACGTCCATCCTCTGGACATGCAGACTGAGCCCTCGTGGACTTCAGTCGTACGTAGTGTGACGTGTTCACTCGCTGCCATCACGAAAGGTCTGCGAGGGCAGAGACTGCAAGCTGCTGAAAGTCGGCCCTCAAGTCTGTGTCACTCGCTGCTGCAGAAATGTTTGAGCAATCACATCAAGTTTATTCAATAAAGTTGAAGCAATTTTGTAGCCTATGTATTTGGCATCGTGCAGTCTATAGGGTTAGGCTGCAATAACAAAATGCATTTGGACTACCTCTATAGTCTTTTCACACACTTCTGTATCATGATGTGGTTCAATATTATTTTGGCCCACATGATTCAAGCAGCATTTTAATGGCTTCAGTAACTGTTTTAAGCAGTTCAGAACTTCTGTTTTCTTGGTCGGCTACAACGTTGCATCTGTTTTGCAATGAATTGTGAGCAATTAAATCAATGAAGTCCAGTGAAGTCTGCACCCTAGACTCCCTAAAAGTCTGCAGAAAGTCCGCTTGAGGTCCCTGTCTCTGTGGACTGGATGCATTGTTTACTTGGACAGTCCTTGGCACTCCCAGACTTCCCGAGAACTCGCTGGAAAGTTTGCGAGTCTGAAAATGCGGTAAATTCTGTGTATTCAGATTCAGCCTAAATACACCCTTTGCAACGTTTTCTCAGGGCTGAACGCAACACACTCCAGATTTCAATAAAAACAGACATCTCCCATCACATTCAGGATGCAGTCACACTCAAATACATTTGGCATGAATATTTTTTCTTTGTTTCTAGTCAACGAAAGCGGAGTGCAGAGTGTCCAGCTCCAGCGACAAAACAGAAAAAAGGAGGAGATCAAGGAGCACAGGCAAGAGCTGACACTTGAAACTCCCCGTCACATTAAATACTTAGGTGGTGTTCAGCCACATTGACTGTGTTACTGTTCTTCTTCTCATTTTCACCACTGTCTCTTGTTAAATGTTGTGTGCATGTAACGTCAAAGAGAATTGTTAACTGGTTTTACTCCTGTTTTTTCTCTTAATCTTTTTTCTGATGATCTTTTTCCCAGTCTCTTCCTCTAATTGTCACTCCCTAACTTTGTTTCAAAGTTGTATTTTTATATTTGTATAGTGGAACCGAGGGGGAATATTTGTTACATAGGTCTAAAGTAATATCATCAGTGCATGAGGTCTTAACAAGATGTCATCTTCTCTGCACAAATACAAAAGAAGGTTTATCTAGATTTTTGTCTGTCTTCTGTTTATTCAGGACAAGAAAAAAGCAAGCGTAAACGTAGCCGCAGTAGGTCTTCCTCATCGTCCTCTTCTAGTTCATCCTCCTCATCTTCATCCTCATCGTCCTCTTCTTCATCGGGTTCATCACGCTCATCCAGCCGCAGTCGGAGTAGCTCTAGCAGTAGCGGTAAGTGTATCTTTAAAGTCTGCCTTTAAATTTTGTGTTTTGTAAATCCACACACTATATCTAAGTGTATCATCATAACTGTGCCAATATCCATGAATTGATTAATTGAAATATACATTGATGTGTTTTGTTGTTTTCAGACTCCCGCAGTAAATCCAGAAAGCAGTCGAAGAAAAGGAAAAAGGAGAAACAACACAAAAAAGTAATCTTGTGCATTGTATCTCACGTGTTTATAATTTGAGGTGACTGAAATGTTTTATTACTGAACACTGCTGAAAACTGAGTCCAACTTGTTTTGTGTCGTGGAGCAGAAAGGGAAGAAAGAGAAGCGACACAAACGCAAAAAAGAGAAGAAATCAAAAGGAGAAGAAAACACAGGACCTGTACAGATCTCCAAGGTAACTGCAGATTAAAGTCCCATCAGATAAAAAATAATCTTCTCACCTGTGTGACCAAAAATACATCTTTCACATTATTCTAATCCCTCTTACCCTTTCCAGTTAAGTGTCACCATTTTGTTTTTGACTTCCATTCAATTAATTTCACTCAGCTCTTAAAACAAGTCCCTTTAAACTTAGCTTTGCTTTTCTTTCAGTACTTGAAGGACAAGAAAAAGGGCAAGTACAGCATGATTTCAGGGAAGAAGATAAAGATGAAAGTAAAGAAGTCGAAGAAAGACAAACAGGTAATCTCACATCTCTTCCATCAAGTAAGCAACCAAGTGTATCTGTATAGTTTGTGGATGGTTTATATTTCCCTTTTTTTGTCTGTCACAGCGGGATAAAAATCGAGCAGAGCTTCTCGAGTTCTTGAACTCTACCCTGTGATGCCACTGTTTACAGCAGTGGTGGAGCCCGGGCTTGGACAGCAGAACTCAGGAAACAACAACTCCGGCCTACTGGGAGAACAACAGTGAAGAGTTTTCTGAGAAAGAGACGATGATTACGACTTGAATCGACACACAGGGGCAGCACCGAGCCCGATAGAGTGAAGGAGCTGTAGCTCTTGTAGGGAAGTGAGATGCGTTCAGACCACTAGCTTAATTGTCATCATGCTACTGTTTAGGTGGCCAATTCTTCAGCTTGGTCTTATAGATTTTGTAATATGAGAAGTGTTTATGTTGAGCAATGTAATCGACCATTTTATCTTTAATCAACTACGGTTACATCTGCACTAAAGGCCAGAACACACTAGGGCCTCTACTACTTTTACTGAAAGATCTGTGCTTCTTCCTCCTTTGCATTAGCTTAAAATCAAGTGTGGAGAGCTCGTAATTAAACTTCATTTCTCACCCGTAGAGCCGATCGCCAGACAGTATCTTTTTGGCCATTGTCTTTATAATGACGGGATTGTGGGTTGTTAAGCTTGGGAGATGTCGTGACATCAGCAACGAGGCTCTCCTCATCCAGTCTTTGTCACAAAAAAACACAGCAACAGCTGCAGTACTCCTTATACATCCGTGGTGAGGAGAGGAGTCGAGCAGCTATAGGAGCAGGGAAAAAGAGCTGTTGTGGGAGCTGGTATGTACACGCAGAGAGCATATAATTCTGGGGGCAGCGAGGCTTGAAATAGGACAGTGGTGTGAAGTGCCACTCTAGCACGTCACGTGTCATGTCTAGCCACCGCCGGTGTAGAGTTGGACATAGAAAATACTGGGGCATATTTTGTGACGTGCAGCGTTTGCCACTGGTGTGTTTTGGCCTTAATACGTTTTCATTTTAAAACGCATAACTACTGCTGACCTCATTTTAGTTTAAAAACTCTGGGTTTACGTGTCAGTCTGGACTGGTGGAAACAGATTTTTGGAATCGATGACGCAGACGCCCACGTTCACTTCCCAAATGGGTCTTATCAGTCACGATGTGTCAAGCCAGAACATTACAGCTAGGTCCACATACCTTTTGTGATTATGTCACTCCTCTCCCGTCGCCATGGCTTCCTCTGGCAGTGGATAATGATCCCAGTGCTGCTCTAATATCAGTGATATGTTGCCCAATCTGTCTTCCGCCATCTTGAACGCCTTGTGCTCATGTGCTACTTTCAGTAACAGCTCCATCTCGTCATTGATCCAAGCAAAGAAACCTCTAGTCCTAAACCAGTCTGCTTCCTGTTTCCACCAGTATGCATATGGCCAGTGTACACCAATGGTCATGTTGTTTTAAAACAAAAACCATCTCAGTGTGGATGTAACCTACGTCAGATGAGGCCAGTAACCACCAGCTTTTCAGCTTTGCTTGTGATTTGAACGTATGCTCACCCCTTTCAAAGAGTGTTCTACCGATCGAGCATCTTACTCCTTCAACATTGTCGGACTCACAATGGACCAGATATATTGTCTTTTTCCTTGTCAAAACCTGAAGCCTACAATACCCACACTGCAACTCCAACTACCGATAGTTTGACTGGAAATTCTGGTGTGTCATGGTAGTAGCGGTAAGAGTAGCCACAAGCTGCTAGCCGAAGCAGAAATGAGCAGCTACATAGGTCTGATAAATTCTGTTTAACTCAATGCCCTCAGATTTTTTTTTTATTTTCAAACATCAGCTTTCAGCCCCAAGTGACATCACTTGATGCAATTATTCTCGCGCAGTTCCCTCTGCAGCCACAGAAGTCTCTACGAACTTTTACTCATATATGCAGTAGTGCTCCCCAACACCTGTAAACAGACTTTGATGTGTAACATGAGTTTCTTTTTTTGTTTACCTGCTGGTTCTGTCAGTCATTCATGTCAACTGTACTACATGTAGGACTGCCCATACTTTTTTTGTAGATAAGTAACTGTAATGCTTCCACAGTAAATGTTGGCTGTGGGAGCCACATCGTTCTCATTGTGTACTGATAAAATAGTATTTAAAGGAATACTTCACCCACAGAATGACCATTTGTATATCAGTTAGTCATGTTGTGTTACCTAGAATTCATAAGGAAAAGTTTGTTTTTCTTGCACGCCTTCACGGAAAACAGTGAATATTTTGATTGATTGGGGGCCACACACACAACTCCAGCAGTATAATCCAAGTCTTATTTATCTAGTTGAATGCTCAGTATTTCCTGAACACATGCATTTATTCTAAAAACAAACAACGTAGTATTAGGGTCTTGTTTTGAGGAGAGCGTAAATCTGTTTCACTCTAAGTTCAGTTATTGACTGTAAGGTTTTAGTACGTTTGAATTGTGTTGTTACATTATCTTGTTTGGGGTTGCGAGGGGGCTGGAGCCTATCCCAGCAGACATTGTGTGAGAGGCGGGGTACACCCTGGACAGGTCACCAGACTATCACAGGGCTGACACATAGAGACAGACAACCATTCACACTCACATTCACACCTACGGACAGTTTAGAGTCACCAATTAACCTGCATGTCTTTGGACTGTGGGAGGAAGCTGGAGTACCCAGAGAAAACCCATGCTGGCATGGAGAGAACATGCACAGAAGGGCTCCCCCACCCTGGGTTTGAACCCGACAATGCTAAGCGCTGCACCACCGTGCCGCCCACAAGGTCCCCAGTCGACAATAAATCAGTATGTTTGCCATTTTCTGTGAAGGCATGTGAGAAAAGCAAAGTTTTCTTCACAAATGTATTGTCTCACAGCATGACTAATCGATATATAAATAGTCATTTTGTGGGTGGTATTCCTTTAATGTGTACATTTTGTTCAAAATGATATGAGAGTCGACTCAGAGTTGTTGGATAGTAACTGTATGTCTTATTCGTAACATTCATTCCCCCCAAACTCTGTCATAAATCTTGTTTCTACATCAGCCATTTTATTAAATTGAAATATAAAATACAGTCACCGTTAGTCCCCCTGTGTCAACGCAGCCGAACGCTTTACATGGACGATGGAGTAAACTTGTTGTGTACTGTGAATTTTGATGTGTGACAAACAGAAAAGAAACAGCAATAAACTGCTGGGAAGAGTTTAATCACTCGAAAAGGTCTGCTAACATTTTAGTCATTTTTTCTTTGCGTCTTTCCTTTTTCTGACGCTCTCTTAGAGGCGGAGGAAAGCTTTCAGTTTGCTGACCTTGGATGATGAATTGTTGTGCTGTAGGGAGGAAACAAAGAGCAGTCTGTAGAAAGAGAGCGTGACTCACTCTCAATGACGTTCATGTTGAGTATTGACATTTACTGACAATTTATACATACCGTTTATACATAAATCTCATGAAAAACATTGTCTTTAAGGATCATTGAGTTGGGTTATGTAACAACACAAATGCATTTCATGTGCTCCTGCAACATTCAGTTATCCAAAAAGCCTTTAATAAAATACATAAATATCCCTACCTGGCCTACAGTAAACAGCGCTCAATGCTTAGATGCCGATGTCTACAAATATAAGAGGCATCACAGCAGGAGGCAATAATCTCACGCAAAGTAAGGAGTGTTTCAAGTCCAAGAAGAGTGCGTTCAAGTTACAGAGGATCTGAGAGAAACACCTGATGTTGACCTGTCCAGGTAAAGCAGGATCAAATGCTGATTGGTCTCATACTGACAAGAGTAGGAGGGTTGTGGGATTCATCCCGCCTCGTCTGGTGCAAAGTGGACATACTGCAGCAGAGGTGTCCTGGAGATCAGCATCTGTCCCACCATCACTGTCCCGTGAACACCTCACATCAGACAACCTTACTGCTGCTACTTCCTTTGTATCTGAAGTCAGGCATGCTCCACACCCTCTGCGACCTCTCCATGCCCCTCTCCACATCCTCTGACACGGTTTTGAGGTCGCTCAGCCCCGCCCCCTCGGCCACGGTGGTCGTCAGGCCCACCGTGCTTCCGAACGGGTTGATCTTGATACGGGATCTGAAGTTAATGAGAGACATGCTCATGGCACGTTTGTTGTTCCACTGGCGGGCGAGCCGCTGGGCCTCCTCCTCCTCCTTTGAGTGATCCAAAGCCTCAAGGAGGACAGAACGAAACAGGCCGGACACCTCCTGCACCTCGGGTTCGTTGGTCTGCATTATCTCCCTGAACCTGTAAGGCACAAAAACATGGCCAGTGAGCTGACTGTTGCACAGATAATAATGAAGACCTGAAAACAGACTTTGGTCATGAGTGGAGTAACTTTACCACCCCTGGAAATCTTGTTTTTGCTGACCTCCAGTGGTTTAACCTCAAAACTTGCCGCAGTGATGTACACGTGCACTCAAGGATACTGTGACATTCCTGCTGGGTGGTGTTACAAATGCAACAAAGCACACTTTGGATCACACTCACCCTCATCCATCAGTGTCATTAGAGGTGAAACAGAAGAGAGCGGCTAAACAAGCTGCAACGTAATCCTGTGGGCATTTGTGCACTCACTTTACATCCACTAAAAGTGCTTTTTTTGCCACTGACAGGCTCAGATTGAAATTTTAAGTGTCTGGCAACATTATAGAAAGGATCCCTACAGTGAAAGACCTTTTAGAGTAAGATCCTTTTTGTTTCACCAGGAACAGCTCCAAATGTGCGTATCCATGTGTATATAATGCTGCAATAATGGAAGTATATATTAAACATGGCTTCAGTTTCATATTATGAAGGAAATGTAAGCTCTTTTTTCTACTTTGACTACAAGCTGATGTCAGTTCGTGCTGGATTTCTTTGTATGGTTATCTGCTCCAGGCACGCTATTGCCAAGTGTTTATATGATGTAGCCTACACCGCTAAAGACACAGGTGCTAAAATGGAGGCTTTATCTCAATGCCTGATTTCACATCTATGTTTCTCTCACTCGTGTCTCTTCCTCACATCTTAGCTCCACCCTCATAAGACATGGGGGAGAGATGCGAGGAGAGAAGAAGCAAGGAAATAAGCCTTAAGAGAAATGAGCCATCTTGTCCTCTGAAGCGTAACCTGAAGCCAAGGCCGTAACTACCATTGAGGACACCGAGGTCATGACCTCGGTATTTTTTCCCGACTTAAATGAATGAATAAAATGAAAATAAAAATAAACCATTTCATTTGTGCGGTGAAAGTACGTGGGAGGACCGATGGAAGGTGATTGAGTGACTCTCTCTTCTCTATAATAACAATTATTTAAAAAAGAAAATTCTGGTACTCTTGATTGATCGACGCAGCTTTCATACAGCTTTGCACACACATTATTCTTAGATGGATTACTCACGAATGCAGGGTTGTACAGAAATGCCACACATATCATATGAAAGTGCAGGACCAGAGCTTTCCGAGGATACCACACACATCATTGTGCTGTCATCCCATCACGCTATAAATACAGATTAATTGTCTACAAAATAAAAACCTGACGAATTTCTTTACAATCCATTATACA